>NC_139222.1:214735638-215328138 GCF_055691185.1 Crinia signifera | reverse complement strand
ACAGGACCAGCGCATACTGAGCGTAGGTAAGACTGCGGGGGATGGGGGGCATTGCATGGGCGGCGAGGCGGGGGTTGGTGCGGCGGGGCGGGTGGGCGGGGGTTGGTGCGGCGGGGTGCGTGGGTGGGCGCCTTCCTTTTAACGGCGGGGGGGGGGGGGGGGGGCGCCCAAAAGCTAGTTACGCCACTGGCCTGGATCATTCTTTATGTTTTGTCATAATTGTGCACAGAGATTTTTTATTGCCTACAGGCCTTCAAAGATATGTTTTTCCACCTATAGATGTGCTTACTTAGATGTTATTTACAGTCCCTGTTTCACCAGGCATGCCGGAGTTGCAGCAGCGAGAAGGAAGCCGCCGCAGATGGAGATGCGCCCAGCAACAGCGTTGCTAGGACACGGGGAAGCCGGAAGACACCACGTGACCTCAGCAAGCTGGATCACGTGAGTTGTCTGAAATCTCCCTCATGTCCAGGCGCGCTGACGCAGAGCACTGTGACGTTGCTGTAGGACGTGCGCTCCCTCCCCCTGACGCACTCCGGAAGCTCCCGGTGACTGTTTGTCTATATAGGCCCTTATTCAGATCTGATCGCAATACAAATTTGTTCTCAATATGGGCAAAACCATGTGCACTGCAGGTGGGGCAGAGAGAGTTAGATTTGGGTGTGGTGTGTTGAAACTGTAATCTAAATTGCAGTGTAAAAATAAACAGCTAGTATTTACCCTGCACAGAAACAAAATAACTCCCACAAATTGCCTGAGTCACCAGCATTTATCTTCGACACTACGGGACAGCTGAGCTGCGTGACTCAGACAGCTCAGCTGTCACTCAGTTGAGTCAGGGGAGCCAGGTGCACAGTGCCGCAGATCAGATCCATAACAGAGATTCAACCTGTGGCAGCAGGGGGCCCTGTCAGAGGCAAAAGTTATGCGGCGCTGCTGAAGAAATCCCGTCCGGCTGCCCCCTGTCTGGAGTGCAAATCATGTCCTCAGCGGTGCCACAGGTTGGGACTGCTGTAGCGCTATGACAAGCAGCTCAGACCATCGGGCCACTTGTCACTGCGCATTGGAGGGGGGCAGCGGGCAAGTCAAAATCAGGTCACCCGGCCCGTGGGCCATATGTTGCCCACCCCTATTCTAGAAGATAATAGATATATTCTGATTGGTTGCCTATAGCAACATCCCATCTTCAATAGAACTCCAATCTTAGTAAATAAACCCCATATTGTCTCAAGTCAGCACTAATGAAGAGATCATTAAATACTGCTATTCTATTCAGTTTGTGTTTAGGGTTACATATCGTTAGACCTATACAGACATGGTTTCCTATGGATAACAGGTCCCCCCATATCTTTTGCATGGGATGCTACAGCTGTTGTCCATTGTGTGTAAGTTTGATTTAATTTGCATTATATTTAAATCAACACAGAAAGTACTGTGGTTGACATAAAGTCAAAGGGCATAAACCTTGGGAGCAGGATGTGTATATTATTGTACCATGCTGAATCTCTGAAGCTAAGGACTGTATTCAGTTTCTGCAGAACATTTATGTCATGGGGCACACAGGCGATTGTATACCCCAAAGTGTTCCATTGAAGAGAATGGCCGTGCTGTATAATGCTAATACTCTTCTGGGAGTGAGCAGATAGTAGTAACATGTTCTTCTTCCAAGCTGTTCACTGAGTATAGAAAACCTGGTGATTGCCACTTTGAAAGCACCATAAGAGTCTCGTGTGAAAGGAGGAGGGAGTGGGCACCGAGGAAAATACATACAAGCTTCCTTTAATACAAAAAATAAAAGCATGCATTAAATGCATACACAAATGCAACATTCCTAAGCCCACTGGTTTCTGCATGAGAAAATCAGAAAATATATATACTAAACTGTATCTAAATAAGTATAATTGAACATTGTTTGTGTGTGTGTGTGTGTGTGTGTGTGTGTGTGTGTGTGTGTGTGTGTGTATTTCACGATAACTCTGGAATGCTTTAAGTAATCGTCTTCAAACTTTGCACACTACCTTATCATGTTATGGGATGATCTAAGTTCAAAGATGGGTTTAATCGGACAGGTCTTTAAGGGTGTTGTCATAAGGGTCCCTGCTATTTCTGTTGTTTTTTTATGCATTGTGATGTCATTGGAAAGCTTATGACTTTCTGAATACAACACAATACTGACAAACTGAAATTAATAAGCGACTCATCGGCAGAGTGGTCTGTGAATTGAACACTGTAGATAGTGTTCATTTAGCACCCGCTATCTTTGAAAACCCATGCAGTTCCTGTTCCCTGCCTGGGGTGTCACTGTCTGCTGTGGTGTTTCTAGCACATGTCTGGTTTACAAATCAGTGCGGATATACAGACCACACTGTGCTAGAAGCACTACAGCAGACAGTGACACACCAGGCAGGGAAGAGGAACTGCATGGGTTTTCAAAGATAGCAGGTGCTAGAATGAACACTAGTAGATATCGTTGTGAAATCCATGTGAGATCGATCCCTATCATATTTAAGTTCTACATGCATAACCCTCTGAGGCACTTATGTATTGCATAGCTTTTCTTCTGGACTTGTAACTTGGTGGGACCGCTATGCTATTACTGGTGCCTGTCCTTGTGTTTCCCTCCTATGTCCCTATAGATTGTAAGCTTGCAGCAGGGCTCTCCTACCTCCAAGTCTGTCTGTTGTTACCCAGTTTGTTTTATCACTGTCTACTATTGTAAAGCGCAACGGAATCTGCTGCGCTATATAAGAAACTGGAAATAAATAAATAATCCCCAGTCAGTTATTTTTTCTTTTCATTGTTTTCTTATTCATTGAAGGTTTTTGGGATCTTCTGTACCTGCTGTTGCAACTCCTGCCCTGCTATAGTTGGCAAGGGTAGGTGCATAGTTGGAGACTTGTTGTGCCTGCTGCAGCAGCTTCTGCCGTGCTGTGGTTGGCAAGTGTTGGTAGATAGTTGGAGACTTGCTCTGGCTGCTGTAACAGCTTCTGCCCTGCTCTGATTGGGAAGGGAAGGTGGAACAAGAATTGCATAAGCATAAACTTAAGACTATTTTATAAAAATATAATATAAATACGTACCACATTTTATACAACCCATGGGGAGATTCAGTTCTCAGCAATGGGGACAAAGTGCCTCACAACAGTTGTAGCTTCTTGCTTATCTCCATTCCCTGACTCACTTAGGAAGCATTCCTGTCACAGAAACACAGACCTATCCTACCTCCCACATACTCACCTCTTGTTACTGTGACTACCCCATTCATCAACAACAAAAAAAAGCAAATTGCTTCCTCATTTCCCCACTGCATCATGTTTAAATTCACAATATACCCAATTGGGTGGTGGGGCCATAAGGATGCAGTGGCATCATAATGAGTCAAATATGATGATGTTTTCAAATCCTAGTCAAATACACATAAGAAAGTGTCATAATGATGATCTTCCTTTGCAATAAATACTTCTTCATATACCACTTAACATGGTTGCATACCTCCCAACTTCTGTGTTGGCAAGCGCCCGAAAAGGGGGTGGGACGTATGCAAATGAGGGCACGGCTTATGCTAATTAGCCACAACCTCATTTTCATATGAGAATAGACGCTGTGCGCATGCGCACAGCGTCTATTCTATTAGATTGGGGGGTCTCCCAACTGCCACCCCTCGCAGCGGGACAATGCCTGCCGCGGGTGGGACAGCGGGACAGGACCCGAAAATCGGGACTGTCCGCTGTAATCGTGACAGTTGGGAGGTATGCGGTTGGTCACATAGGATGTAGTCACAGAGCTTTTGAGACTGTCCCTGGCTTTAAAAGAGGCTTACTTGCTCTGACCTTCTGACCGTGGTGTCATGGTATTTGGCAATGCCACTGCCAAAATCTCAACCCTGGAATGCCATGAGAAGGCACTCTGGGTGCATATGCTGGAAACTAGCGGGTGATCCATTAAAAATATAAATATAATCTAATGTTAATTACCTAAAAAAGGAAAACAAATCTATTTCTGAGTTAATTTGTTACGTGTCAGCTTACTGACAGTGTAGCGTAAGTCAGCCCACCGTTTTGGTGTACTGCATGTTATGTAATCATTGACATATTTGCCTTTCCTGCAGTTACGTATACTCTATGGGGAGTATTCAATGTTTTTATTCTCCATGTGCAGCGATTCCTGTTTAGGATTCGCTGCACATTCGCAGGGTTCAGGAGGGCTGCAGCATTCGCTGCCAGCCCATCCTGTCACCCTATTCAATGCAGCAGGGGCTCGTTGCCCCTGCTGATGAATTTTAACCCCTGCGGCATTAGCCGGGGGACGGAGACAGGCAGGGAGATGTAAGCCTTCCTGCCTACCCCAGATTTTGTGGGGGAGGGATCCTGGGGCACAGGCAGCAGAGGCTGCCCCCTGGGAATGCTGGCACGGGAAAGGGGTAGGGAGCCGCTCCTCTGGTCCCACACGTAACAAGCCAGGACCAGAGTGAAGTGAATATATGAATATCTAATGAGCGGCTCCCGGCTCCCGGCCCCCGGCCCTCTGCTGGTGAAAGTGTAAAAAAAAAATGTTAATTTTTTTTTAATTAGAATGAAATATGTATTAATGTGCTTCAAGCACATGAATAAAAATAGCATGCCCATTCACAGAAAAAAAAAAAACTGATTTTTTGACACCCCACAAAAAAAAACTTTATTTTAAAAGATCACTTTCCAGTTCACCTTAAAAAGATGTTGAATGCAAAATGGTGAATCATGGCAAAAATCAGGGAGAAAGCAATTTGCCATCCTAGCATTGAATACACTCTCGGCGAATCCCAGTGAAAACCCCATTGAAATACACCAGTGAATTGCAGCGAGAATGAAACGGAGAACTGGCTGGCGAACAGTGATCACTGAATAGGGTGAATCATATTTTCAGTGAAAAAGATTCACCGCAAGGAGTGAAAACAGCACGATTTTCCGAAAAAAAAACGGTGAATCGGGAGTATTGAATACTGGCCTATGTTGTAAGTTAGGGCCTAGGTTACTCCAGTTATCTGGAGCAGAGTGAGTTAATTCCTGTCACAACTGGCAGGTCAGTTTTATTGTTCTGAAGGGTGAGAAGCTAGGACTGGATTTGGAGAAGACAGTAACTCTTGGGTTGGGCCTAGCTGACTGAAACAATTCAGGAACTTTGACAGACAAACAAATCTAGACAGATCACGCCTATTGTCCTAGGTGTCAAGATATTCAATCACATTCCCATATAGCGGATATACACCCTTATATACCTTGGTTTGTTTGTTTTTTTTACTATACAAAACTGTGAAGAAATAATTGGTGATAAAATATAAATATTATTTTAAGGCCCTGAATGGTGGGAAAGGTAGAAGGTGCAGAATGGATTAAGACATTTTGCTTCCAGCAATCCACTGCTCAAGTATGAATAATTACCTTTGTATTACAGTATATTGTTCCAGGCTTCAGCCTTGTGATAAAACAGCTGCAATTCTCTCTTAATTCAATTGCTGTTATTATATTGTTCTGCCAGTAGGGGGAGGTCTGTGTTCATTTTAAAACTGGTTAACCCCTTATGAAATATTTACCACCACTCAGAACTTAGGGTTTTAGTATGCTCATTAGACCGCACTTTTTGCACTTAAAGCCCATGAAAAGTAGAGGGAATTGTGGGCATGCAGCATTGCTACCTCACAGCACTGGGGTTATTGGTTTGATTTTAACCAGGGCATTATCTGTATGAAATTTGCATATTCTCCCTACACCTTCTTATATTTCCTGGGATGCTCTGGTTTGCTTCCACACTCCAAAGATATACTGGTAGGATATATTGGCTTCTGACAAAATTAACCCTATAATTTGTCTTTGTGTGGTAAGAATTACAGGGCTTGATTTAGATGTTGTTGGAGTAGCTATCACTGCTGCTTCCTTGAAAGCAGCAGTAATCCATACTTACCTACCCTCCTGGAATGGCCGGGAGGGTCCAGAAAATTGGGTCCTCCTCCCAGCCCCCCAGAAGGGTGAGCAAGTCTCCCATATTTATTGGGGCCCCCACAGCCCCTGCACTTCCTCCCTCTTCCGGTTAAATACAGGCACCTCTTCGTGGAGGGATTGGTGCTAAAATGACCCAAATCGCATCATTTAGTACCACCCCCTCCCCAAGAGCCTCGAATCACAGCATTTACAGAGATGGGGTGGGGCTTAATGACGACCAGCCCCGCCCCGGGGAAAAGCTGCAGAGAATCTCCTCTCCAGGCTTCTCCCAGAGAGTAGACTATTAAGATAGGCAAGCATGCAGTGATAGCTCTGTATGTGAATGCAGCAGGAAGCATCTATTACAAGTAGAAACCTCCTGCTGCAGTATTAATCCAGCCTGCTTCCTAGTACCCAGCTGCGGATGACTACAACGCCATCGGGCAGCTTGTGGCACGCCTATGGAGCCATGCTAGCTGGCCATTGCATAGGCCAAGAGAGTTCCGTCCTATGACAGAGATGCTGGAATCTCCCCCCCAGAATGGCTCCTGTGCATGCGCAATGTACTGAACATTTGGTAATGTTGTATCATCGACTAGACCTGAATGAGGTCCATAGATTGTAAACTCCATCATTGGGACAGGGGCTGATATGATTTTTTACACAGTCTCCGTAAAGTGCTGCATAGTGTGTGCTCACTGGTTGTCTGTACTCGATATGGAGTGAGCTCGCCTAGCCGCCTAGCGGCCAATCAGGAAAGACCTTTCCTGATTGGCCGCTAGGCGGCTCCTGATTGGCCAGAATTCATTCTGAGCCCAGACGCCGAAGAGGAAGGATCTCTCCGGCTCTGAAAGCCGGGGAGCGTCGCGGGAGATGCCGGCAGCTGCTGGAAGTCGTCAGCAGCTGCCAGAAGACCTGGATGTCGACAGATGAAGAAAGAAGACCATCCATGGCGGACCTGGGTGAGTAGGATTTCCTTCCACAGGTCCAACATGGATTATCCTCGGACAGGACGCAGCCGACACGGAGCCGCCGACACGGAGCCGCCGACACCGGAGCCGCCGACACCGGAGCCAGCGACCTACCAACGGGATCAAGATAGGTAAGTATCAGTATGTGTGTAATGTGTGTATTAAACTTTTATTTAAAATGGGTGTCAGTGTGTTTTATTTAACTATTTTTTTTACTGTGGCACTACAAGACCCAGCGGGCCCTTTAATGCCCAGCAGGCTGGGACTTGTGGTTCTCCAAGTCCCAGCTTGCTGGGGAGGCTTGCTGGCACTTGTAATGCCACAGTAAAAAACAATAGTTTTGTTAGGCGCCGTGGGAGCGCTTCTGGAAGGACAGAGCGGCATGTACGCTTAGCCGCCTGTCCTTCCGGCTCTGACGTCCGGTTGCCTAGCAACCAGGGACGCCGGAGGACGCAGCGTCGGAGCGTGACGCCCGTCCTCCCTCCTCACGTCTCTCAGCGCCTGAGACGCGGCAGCGCCGTTGCTTAGCAACGGCAGACGCTGCTAGGCAGAGAAGAAAAGCTGCGAAATTCAACAGGCCGCAGGTGTCGGAAAGGACTCGTTATGACAGGCGGGACTCAGGCCTCCATTCTCATTGGCTCCTAGCCTTCTTATCTAGGAAGCCAGCCCTGCAGTCCTCGCCGGTGATAGCTCCTGTTTGGACCTATCTGTCTGCTGCTCTCCGGTCCGTTTCCCTGCTGTTCCCAGCGGCTCCTTCGTGGTCTCCTCTTCCATTGGTTCCTCCTGTGTCGTGAGTTGCCCCTTTGGGGTAGTTTCATTTACACCTTCTTTATTGTCATTACCTTACTCATTACCTGTGTTCTCTGTCTGCCGCATTGGCAGGTCATTTATGTTGGGAAGGTCCATTGCTTCCCACTCATTCTCTCCCCTTGTCTCCCAGTTTTTCTGGTGTTTTCCAGTCCCTCCTGCTCTTTGTATACTTTGGTATTGTGTCTTATATTTTGTATGTTCCCTGGGCGACGGTTGTCGCGGGTTGTGGCGACCAGGTCGCGGGCGCTTAGTTGCGTTAGCCAGGGCCCGGCAAGTCGCCGTTTGTTAATTTCAGTTAGGCCCCTCAGTCAGCTTTCCTCTTGACCGTACCCTAGGGGGGTCCCCGGCTCCTTGTCCTCTCATAACACCTGGCTGCACCGGAGCTTGGGTGGGCTTAACCTACTCATTCAAACGTGGCGGCTACAGGCGAAGCCTAGTAACACCTGCAGGAGTCGGTCACCCAGCCTGGGGGGTACAACAGAGGTAGTATAGGGTTTGGCCGTGGCTGTCCTAAACAGCAGTCCCGGCGGTGGGGTCACACCCGAAACCTAACAAGTTTGTTCTATTTTTTACACCACTATCAGCTCGATGCCCACCGCCCAGGGGCATCGAGGACAGCACCAGGCTTCAGCCTGGTCAGGTAAGTCCTGGAGAGGGGGGGGACCCCTTTATTGGGGGGGTCCCCACTCCCCCAGGGCCCCTGGCCAGGCTGACTGGTTGGTAGGGTTAATGCTTTGGCCGGGGGGACTTGCATAAAAAGTCTCCCCCCGGCTGTGGCATTACCCTGCTGGCTGGTTTTGCCTGGGGCTGGTTCTTAAAATACGGGGGACCCCTAGTCATTTTGTCCCCCGTATTTTGGGAACCAGCCCCAGAGCAGGAGCCTGGGGCTGGTTGTTAAAAATCAGGGAACCCCTATTTGTCGGGTTCCCTGATTTTTAATTACCGGCTCCAGGCTCTGTCAGCCTGGTGCTGGTTTCGGCTGTGGGGGGGACCCCACGCCGTTTTTTTTTTTTATTTATTTAATTTTTCTATTTTTTTACACCTTGCAGCCTGCACGGATCTGACTGATCCGTGCAGGCTTAAAGCAAATAGAACAGGAAAATGGTGTTCTATTTTCCTGTCGTATTTGCATGCCTGTTTTACACCACTAAGCAGCCGTATTATCAGTACGGCTGCTTAGTAAATCAGAAACCACCATTCTTTTGAATGGTGATTTCTGTCGTGTCCTATCGATGGTGTAGACATTCGTATTTGTAAATACAAATACAAATGTTCCATCTTTAGGAATACGAATTGTTGTATTTTTGGGATTGTAAATCCCGAAAATACAAATTCATAAAAAAAAAGTGTATTTCTCCCTACGAATACACCTTTTTTCTACGAATCCATTTTGGTAAATGTCCCCCAATATATCACCTTTATAGTAATATTTTGTTTATATAGCATTCTTTCTCCAATAGGACTCCAATACATTAGATTTAATAGTACAGCAATAGACAAGCCACACAGACATAAAAAGAGAACCTTGAGAACACAGTATGCATAATTCAGGATTGGTGTAGGCATTTTGGGTAATAGCTTCTACATATTAGGCCTTATTCTGGTTAATTTGTTCGGATACGTGTTTGCATGTATCTGAGCGAACGACCCACGCACCCACAAGGTGAGCGAAGAGACGACTATAAGTCCACCGTATCTGTTCTGACGAACTACCACATAAGAGGGAGTGGCGTGGTAATGTATGCCACCGTGTGCGGACGGAACTCACAATGTTTGCACGGTCTTCCTGCATGCAAAAGGCCGGACAGCCGACCAAACGCCCTCTGCTGGAGTTTAACACGGTCCAGCACGATTCTGCATGGTACTCATGCTCAAATCCATTAACCAATTACCCAAAGTGTATGTTGTTTATTGCAAGTTGCTTTCAAATGTCTGCCTTCCGTGTGTGTGGGCTGCGATGACTTAATGGGTTAATTAAAGTAAATTGACCAGAGGACTGGGTTAGTATTGTGTGCAAAAAGAAAAAATATTGCTCTACTGGAGAGCAATGAATGGGCGCTTAGTGTATGAGGTGCCTTCCCAAGCAGCTGCTGGGGTACAGGGGTAGTCAGTCCCTGTCAATTGGAAGGACAAGCAAAATACACAAAGAAGCAGCGCTGAAGTTACAATGAACACAATTGGGGTAGGTAAATGAAAAAAGTTTATAAATCAATTAAAATATCACAATTACATATACAATGTATACATTGAAATAAAAAACATTATTAAAGTATTAAAATGGATCTCACTTTGTGGTTGGATCAAGAGGGCACCTGGGACACTGCCCGGATAGTGTCTGTCCATTTTAATACTTTAATAATGTTTTTTATTTCAATGTATACATTGTATATGTAATTGTGATATTTTAATTGATTTATAAACTTTTTTCATTTACCTACCCCAATTGTGTTCATTGTAACTTCAGCGCTGCTTCTTTGTGTATTTTGATAGTATTGTGTGCAGCTGGGAGCATTTTGGGTGAGATGCAGGCTTATTGCCCAAGAAAATGCGGTGACAATGAACTGGTGGCCTACGAGGCATGAAAGCTGCTTTTTTACCAAAGGTACCTTTGAAAAAGTTGTCTTTGGACGATGAAACGCGTCAGACCAGGCGTTACAGTCTGACCACCCTAGGATCCTTAACCAAAGTGGTACTTGTTTCCTATCTGGGCGCCCACTAAGTTAATTGCGCACCATGCTATTCTCCGTAGAGAAATCGGATCGAATCGCATCGTACACATACACGATATTGAACGATGCGATGCGATGCGATGCGATCCGATTCGATTTCCCATAGGAAACAATGTTAAATGGCTCAATTTAGCCAAATTATCATAGGAACAATAGTAAATGGGCCAAAAACACCCCTGAACATTGAAATGTCCCCCCAAAAGTAGTTGACGCCACCCCGCCATCAACGTGAACCCGAAGCGTGGCGAGCGCAGCGAGCCCGCGAGGGGCGGCGGTACGCGTCCTCCGACCTTTTCATGCCCTACTATCCACGTCGGCGTGGAGTGAGAATAGAATAGTGTGGCGAGCGCAGCGAGCCACCGAGCCCGAAGCGTGGCGAGCGCAGCGAGCCCCGCGAGGGGACGCGGATACCTTCACAGGTAAACGCGTCCCTTCGCGGGCTTCCCAGGTGTCCGCGTCGCCCGCGAGGGGACGCGTATAACTGTGAAGGTATCCGCGTCCCCTCGCGGGGCTCGCTGCGCTCGCCACGCTTCGGGCTCGGTGGCTCGCTGCGCTCGCCACACTATTCTATTCTCACTCCACGCCGACGTGGATAGTAGGGCATGAAAAGGTCGGAGGACGCGTACCGCCGCCCCTCGCGGGCTCGCTGCGCTCGCCACGCTTCGGGTTCACGTTGATGGCGGGGTGGCGTAAACTACTTTTGGGGGGACATTTCAATGTTCAGGGGTGTTTTTGGCCCATTTACTATTGTTCCTATGAGAATTTGGCTAAATTGAGCCATTTCACATTGTTTCCTATGGGAAATCGAATCGGATCGCATCGCATCGCATCGTTCAATATCGTGTATGTGTACGATGCGATGCGATCCGATTTCATTACGGTGCCGTACGTAGAAAACCTGGGCGCCCAGATAGGAAACAAGTACCACCAAAGTTATTCTCACTTGGACCAACTCTCCCCCTCCCAAGCCATTTCCATCTGTTGGACATTTGCACTGGACTCTACAAGGGACACCACTACCTGCCATTCACTGGAGCCTCCTATTAAGGACTGAGACCAAGTATCCATATACAACTAGGATCAGGTTCAAAATCTCCAGTCAGGTCTATGGACACCCGTCATTCCAGTTTCCACTAAAACCAATATGGGAGATTGCGATTACTCCATTTGGGAGAGTAACCCTGGGAACAAGTGAGATATTGCTTACTGTTTACATTTGTGCCTAACATTTATATGATCCCCATCAGGCTGTATACCAGTATATATTACCTTATGCAATTGCTTTTTAACCATTGATTTTTTTATCAGTAAAAATAAAATATTTGTAATACCCAATTGGTCATATATATTTATATTTATTTTCTGTATAGCGCTCCACCACCCCTTGTGTGTTTTTTCTTATGTATATTTTCTTGGGGCTGACCTCCCCACGGTGTGAGCAGCTTGCTAAACAACTCTCCTAGAAGCGTCTGTATATATTTCTCCACCTAGGTGGTTTAATACACAACAACAGCCTGTAACCATAGGTGCGCGCACATTGAGTGTTAGGGGTGCACAGGCACCCCCTAATGCTGTGCCCACCCTTATGAACACCGTCCTGCCGCTAGCAATACCTTTTACCAAATACTTTTAGAACTGTATTCCAGAAGCGCCCATAAATCAATCATGTGTGTTTTGCAATGTTAATTGTACTAGACCATTGTCATATCACTACATACCTGTGCCATCTTTTGAGTTTTTTTGCATGTATTATTACACAGAGTAATTAGAAGACTAAAACTGAAATAGGCAGGAGATTATGGTGTGGCGGAGAGACGTTTTATATTGTAGCGAGTGCCAATATATGATGGTAGACACGCCTGATTGGCGGTGTTAGACACACCTTATGGGTGGTGTTAGACATGCCCAATAAGTTGTACTAGACACCCCCCTTTGAGGGTTCACCCCCTAATAAAATGTGCTGCGCACGCCTATGCCTGTAACATGGCAATTAGCAGGTGATTGGCTGGACGTTTATCTCTCTTTATCACCCTTGAATTTATCTCTTGTTAAGGCTTAATACATCTGCCTCATTGTGTATTCCACCCTCACGTCTTGGGCGCGCTGCTTAGGTGTAACTGGAATAGAGTAATCTACCCCTAGAAGATATGCCACAAAACTGGTTGAGTACAGTGTCTAATGCAAAACAGTCAGGTCCAGGTATTTTCCATCACCTCCACAAGTGTACCAGATGAGGCGGCCATGTTGGGTGTACTATGAAGGTAACACTGGGGAATGTGAGCCCAAGGCTTATATGAGAAAACTGTCACTTGTGTAATAGCATGATAAACCCTGTATGGAAAAGTTTACATGAAGTAAATCTTGCTCGTGGAGGAACCATCCGAGAAAATCATCTAGGTTGCTGCTCGCAGGCTATACAAAGAGTGGAGATACACAGTACTGGAATAGCACACATTATAGTATATTATGCTGCCTCTCCCCTAGATGATTATTTCTAGGTGTATGTGGGATACATATAGATGACTGGTCAGTATGCCATCACCAGCATCCCGAAGCAGAGAATCCCGAGCGAAGTCAGGTAAGCATACTTGCCCTCCTGCTGAATCCCTCAGCCTCTGTGCAACTGTGTGCAGTGTGACTGAGTGCACTTTCCGTCACGCTGGCACATGCATCATTTCACAGATGCTGCTTCATTCTGTTTCCTAAAGAGCCACTTGTCTTCTTGGTGACTACAGTGACAATAGAAGAGGTCTAAAGCCCATACACAGTACGCAATGCTGTCCGCGGCTGATATAGTTAACAATATCGGCTGCGGGTCGCCGATATTGAGTGTACACACTTAATGATCTCAGTAAACAATATTGTTTAGTGATGTCACCGGGACCCGCTGAATATGCGATCATTGGCTATATAGTTTGACTTGCATGTTCAGCCGATGGAAGGGGTCGTTAACAATGTGCGGGCGCGTGCATCGTTGACGACATCGCTCAGAAAGCTCTTTGTGAGTGCTATCTTTTACAACAGCTTCTAGTGTGTTTGGGTGGGTATGCATTATATGGTCAACCTAAAGCTGGTCGACACCACTAGGTCGACATACTGCAAGGTCGACATGGGTCTACGTCGACATTGGACAAGGTGAACAGTTCATTAGGTCGACACAAGCATTAGGTTGACATGGTCTAGATCGACAGTCAAAAGGTCGACATGGGGTGTTTCACTGTTTTTCATGTTGACCTTTTGAATGTTGAACTTTTGACCCCGTCAACCTTTTGAATTTCAACCTTTTGACCCTGTCAACATTTTGACTGTCGACCTTTTGACCCTCTCAATCTGTTTGACTTTCAACCTTTTCACCCTGTCGACCTTTTCACTGTCAACCTTTCCACCCTGTTGACCTTTTCACTAGACATTGTAGATCTACTGGGGCAGATGTATTAAACCTGGTGAAGAGATAAACTGGAGATAAAGTGGAAGGAGATAACGCACCAGCCAATCAACTCCCAACTGTTATATTTCAAACATAGTTGATTGGCTGGTGCGTCATCACCTTTCACTTTATCTCCATATCTCCAGTTTATCCCTTCGCCAGGCTTAATACATCTGCCCCAATATATCATAACCATGTGGAAGCTGTAAATATTTATAAAAGTACTACTGTAAGTTGGTATTCCACATTTTGTATATAAGTCATGGGGAAATAAATATTTGTTTTATTATTATTGCCCATTTCTCCTTTATTTATCCAATACTCCTGGATGTCCATCTCCTCCCATCATGCAGTGCTGCTGCTCATATCTGTAATAAGGAAGTCTAGAAGCAGCTGCAGTGATTAATGAAAGCCAATAAAATAAGAGGCTTTGTTGTGAAAGCCAAACATTACATCGCAAATGTCAGTTCCATAGGGATTGGGATGTGTGAGTGTGAGCATATATAGTGAGAACTTCTGTACAGTTCTGCCACAGCCAAGAAAACTTATTTCCAAGAATATTAGTAACTTCTAGGAAAATGATTAGCCTTTGCAATTGCTTTGAATTGCAGTGTGCTGCCCTTACATATAAAATAAGTGGGCTGTTGTGGTTGATTCCCAACTTACACGGCGTGCGAGAGGGGGGGGGGGGGGTGTACAGGCATTCGGCAGGCGTCATCTGGGTAGAGTGACCAACTCATCCCTTTAATCCGGGACACATATTAATTACACAGGTTCTGTGGCTGGCTTTCACCTGGTTTTAAACTGCCACACCTCAAGACTCCATTTCACCTGGTTTTAAACTGCCACAGAACCTGTGTAATTAATATGTGTCCCGGATTAAAGGGATGAGTCGTCACCCTACATCTGGGGGACTCCAAGGCAGCGAATTCGCAGCCTTGCGAGTACCCCAGACGCCGCCTGCTGGTGACTACCCGCTGCTGCACCACATCCCCCGTTGGCAGTTTAGGGTGCGTGCGCCCAGTGAACACCCTGTGGCCATGGGCGCATGCACCCTGCATCTGCACATGTGCAGAAATGTGTCTGCACAGCATCGGTCCCCCCGCGCGTCAGCGACCAGAATAGGGGCCAAAGTGTTCTACTACTGATCTGATGAGTTGTACAATAAGAAAAAGGATGGATAATGAAGCTAAATGAGTACTTAACCTCACCATTTTCTAATATCAAGCAAGACATGTTGTTCAGTGACACCCTGGCTCTCCCCTGCAGCAACATCATAGAATTATTATTTGTGTGTCTTTCTTAGTATAACAGTACTGTATACTAATATCTTTACAAAACTGCTATTGAATCCCTTAAATGACTAATGGGGCATACACACAGGAAGATTTAAGCCCCATTTCTAAATGATCTAACTAGATCACTTAGAAATTAAGTACAAAACGCTGTGTGTGTGTGTGTATGTCCCATAGCAATAGGGATGTGTGGCCCCGCGTGTTGCTATTGGCCTGCTAGATATTTTAAGGATGCTTGAAATATCTAGTCATAGCCCTTATTCTTTCTTTTGATAACACTGGCAGTGACGGATTGCTCAGCACAGAGCGCTGGTGTTATGTTGTGTTACCACTTTACAGGGGAAAAGAGTAGACCAGTTGTTAGTTCCCCCGAAAACTAGAGCAGCTGGTATTGGAAGCTGCACATATGCATTTGTGGGGTGGCCATTTGGGAGAGGAGAAAACACTCCAATGCATACAGTTAAAGTTCTTTTGGCCAGGCATCAGGAATGCCCAGTGTGCCAGAGTTTAGAGCGCCACTGGTACCCCTCCCTATTGTTTCCAGTGGCGTAGCTACCGTACGGCAGCCACCGCGGCTGCTTGGGGGAGCAAGCGCCAGCGGGGCACTGCTGGTGATCGACAGTGCACACTGCTCAGAGCCGCCCCCCTTACCCCTGCGCATGCCGCCGCCGCATTCCTGCCTGGTCCGGTACCGCATATATCCCCCTGTCGTGTAATGAAAAATGACACGGCAAAATGACTGCCTCCATACAGCAGACAGTTTTTTAGGAATGTTAGAGGAGGCAGCGGCCTCCTCTAGCATCCTTAAAAACTGTCTGCTATTAGGGGGCAGCCATTTTGCCGTGTAATTTTTCATAACTACAGGAGACGGAGCCAGGAGGATATCTGCGGTGCCGGACCAGGAATGAGGCGGCGGCATGCGGAGAGGTAAGGGGGGGTCTTAACTTTACTTGGTGGGCGGGGGCTATGGGGGGGGGGCGATGGCAATTTTGGCGGGGGGGGGGGCGCAAAAATATTAGTTACGCCACTGATTGTTTTCATGCCTTTTAAGCAAATTGGCATGGATCTGATAAGGCCAGTGGAAAAATCTGCTCAAGAGCACAATACATACTAGTGATAGTGGATTATGCCTCCAGATACCCTGAAGCGCAATATGATACCCTGCCACCAGATACCCTGAGGCGCAATACCCCCTGCGTAATATGAAATCTGGCACGGACCAAGGTACTCTTTTTGTTTCCAAACATTTGAAGGCTTTGTGCTGGTTGTTGAAGGAATACCACCTCAGTGTACCACCCACAAACAGATGGCCTGGTAGAAAAGTTTAATCAAATCCTTAAATGAGTGATAAAGAGGGCAGTGATTTGATCCTACCTTATTTGATGTTCCCGGTCAGAGAGGTATCCCAATCCTTTACTGAGTGTATTTCATTTGAGCTCCTCTATGGGAGAGAGCTTGGAGGGATTCTGAGTCTATTAAAAGAAAGGTGGGAAGAAAAACCTTGTCAGGACACTAACATCTTTCCGTTTGTGCCCCAATTGTATGGCCGTCTAAGGCAGATTGCGCCACAACAACGTCAGAAACAAAGTTACGATGTCACCGCAATCAACCGCTCCTTTAATCCAGGAGACAAAAGGAAGGCAAAAACAGCCTTCTCTACCCCAGAAAGCTTTTTTCAGTACAAAATGCTGCAACTTGGTTTACGTGGTGCCCCAGCAACCTTCCAGAGAGCTATGAATAAGTTGCTGCGGCCCCACAGGGAATATCTTAAAGTCTCTACGAGCACATAAGTTTACCGCCAACCCTGAGAAATGTGCCATTGGTATGGTGGAAGCCAAGTATATGGGGTACATTAGGGGCAGAGGACAGATTAAACCTCAGTCTAGTAAGGTAGAAGCGATTCTCACTTGGTCTAAACCCAAATGTAAGTTACAATTTAGGACAGTTCCCGCTCTGGTGGGATATTACCACAGGTTCATATGGGATTTTGCCACTAGAGCATCTCCACTATTTGAATGTTTTACAAAACAGTCTCCAGATAAAATAACATGGCATAGACTAGTGAAAACCACTTGGGAAGACTTAGGAAAAGCTTTATGTACAGAGTCTGTCTTGCAAGCTTCTAATTTTACAAAACAGTTTGTGTTGCAGACGGATTCTCTGGGACAGGATTAGGGCAGTCCTTTCCCTGGTAACATAGTAACTTTGGGCCTTATTCTAGTTCAATCCTTCTTAGATGGACAAAACCATGTGCACTGCATGTGGGGCAGATGTAAAATGTGCAGAGAGAATTAGATTTGGGTGAGTTATTTTGTTTCTGTGCAGGGTAAATACTGGCTGGTTTATTTTTACACTGCAATATAGATCTCACTTTGAAGTAAAACCCCACCCAAATCTAATTCTCTCTGCACAAGTTACATCTGCCCCACCTGCAGTGCACATGGTTTTGTCCATCTAAGAAGGATAATGGGGGAGATTCTCTAAGCTAAAAATGCAGTAAAAACCCAGTTTTCTGGGTTTTTACCGCATTTTGGGATGCACTAAGCATCCCCCGCCGGGTTACCGCAGCGGGGGGCATCGCCAGAAAAATCTGGTGATGCCCCATAGAAGCCTATGGGCTTCTAATGCAACCCCTCATCGCCCCCCCCCCACCCCCTCACCTGTGTCCAGGCAGCACAGAGCTGTGCTCCCCCGACCTGTGACCTCCTCCCTGCACTGATCCTCTTCCGGGTGCAGGGAGGAGTATAACCAGCCCCCCCCCCCCCCCCCGCAGCAACCAGCAGCCGGGTAAGGGAGGGAGGGGGGAGCCGCCTGACTCACCGCAAAGGACAGCTCTTAATGCAAGAGCTGTCCTTTGCCATAATGCGATGGGCGGCGATAGGGGGCGGAGCTGGGGTGCGGATGTTAGAACATCCCCCCCTTTGTCTAAAAGAGTGAACTAGAATAAGGCCCTTAGTAACATAGTAATTAAGGTTGAAAAAAGACGTTAGTTAGTTCAACCTATTTGACTGGTTACTACTGACTTGAGTAAGTCATATCTATAGGATTCCCTTAGTAGCCAAGAATGTATCCAGTTTTGAGATCCACAATTTTCCGTGTGCCTCAGTACATGCCCGCGTGTCCTAAGTATAGGCCTGTTATTGAATAAATCATCTCCCAGTTCCATATGATTCACAATCCTGTATTTGAACGTACTAATTATGTCACCTCTGAACCTTCGTTTCTCCAGTGAAAATATATTTGGCCTGGTTAACCTATCTTTATGTTTTAGTGGTTCGAGACCTTTTACTAGCTTAGTCGCCATTCTCTGTACCTGTTCCAATTCATTTATGTCCTTTTGAAGGTGGTCTCACCTATGCCTTGTAAAGAGGCACTATCACATTGGCATCCCTTAAATCCATTCCCCTTTTAATGTATGCCAGTGTCCTGTTTGCTTTTGCTGCTGCACTTGAGCAGTGTGCACTAATGCCCAATTTCTCGCCTATGATGACCCCCAAGTCCTTCTCTCCAGCAGAATTCCCTATAAAAACTCCATTTAGTCTATAAGTAGCTTGTTTCATTTTTGTTCCCATAATTAATTACTTTACATTTATCAACGTTAAACTACATTTTCCATCTTTCCGCCCACCTTTCCAGTTTAATTAAGTCACTTTGTAGTGTATCCACATCCTCTCCTGAGTTAATTTCCTTACTCAATTTCGTGTTGTCCACAAATATTGCAATTTTACTCACTATGTCACTTCCTATATCATTAATGAATATATTTAACCGGTATCGGGTGATCCTGACATCAGTGACAGCTGATGGCTGGGAGACAGCTCCAGGATTTCCTGGAAGTTGAGCAACCTGAGATGGGGTGGAGTGGAGAGCTGGGCATCTTCAGCAAGGAGAAGAAGGGATTTAAGGTCAGTGTAAATTGTAATATGTCTTCCCTTGTAATGCCCGAAGACAGGGAATAAAGACCCTGAAACGTTGCAAAGCATACATATCTAGGAACTGATTTTTTAATAAGAAAAGACCGGATAAGTGCCACATTATTCAAATTGACTGCATACATTATTTTATTTACGAGCACCACGGCTAAGCAAGCATGGAGAGAGTGGCCACTAATTGGATAGCAGCGGCGGCGACAAGGGGAAGGGACTGCATGAATCACGGTACCCCCGCTGTGGCCAGAGGCAGCCCCCCTCCCCCAATAAGGTACAAGCTGCCACTGGTTGTGATAATATAGAAAGACTGTAATATCTCCCTCCCTCTCTCCCCGATGACAGCCCCTGTCAAGGACACACACCCCAGCTCCAGGGTGTCAAAGTTTTCTACAATGAGTTGGTCCCGTGCTTCAGGTCTGGCGTTTCAGGGTGCGGGATTGTTCCCGGCAGGGACAACTCAGGTGACCTGCAAAGTTGCAAAAGAGTGTATATCTCCAGAATCTACCAGTTGTGCGATCATGAACACCAGCCAACACTCTGGCCTCTAAACTTGGGAGAGCGAATTTGAAGAGGCCTATAGAGAAATGATGTCAGCGGTGACGTCAAAGATAAAACAGAAGCATGAGTTGTGGGAGTTATAGTGGGGTTAGACAATATTAGAAGCCAAGGAGTTCTATTTGCTGGAGTGGGCTTTGCTTTCTTCTTGATTCAAATTCACTGTTTATGTGCAGGGTCCCTAGTCCATATGAGTATTCTAATTAGTAGAATATCCAGTTTTAAACAGTGATTTCTACCACCTTAAAGGAATTCCCTGATTAGAGTCTCAACATTAAAGAACCCCTTAGGAGAAAGCTGAATGAGTATAACCTGGAAAAAGTACAGTATCTTTGGAAGAGAGTTCATCTTAAGATTCCCAAGCCAAGTAAACATTCGGGACCCTCCAATAATGAAGCTTCCGTCCATACCCTGTTTAAAAGAGTAGTGATATTAGTTCTTTAGTTATGATAACTCCCAGGTATTACTGTTGGATGGGATGTCAGGTCCACTAAAAAACCCTATCAAGACCTTCCACAACACGTGGTGGTGTAGTGATTTGAGGGCTACTAATTTAGTACAGTTAATTTTAAAATTGGGCAGCATACCAAATGATTTAGATTCCTCCATTAAATTAGGTAAAGAGGCTATTGAGTTGATGACCAAGGCCAATATGTCACCCAGAAATCAGGCTAGTTTGTAAACTAATAGACCATGCCAAAGTATCCATACTGAGGACAAAAATGACCAGGAAAATAGAACATTCCATTCGGGTACTGTTCTTTATGTCGAAGGGAGGGGAGAGAGAAACATTAATTGTGACTTTAGCAAAGGGGGCTTTATATAAGGACAAAATGCTATGGTTACAAATTGGGCATAGTCCCATGCGTCTGAACGCACCAGCTGGGGAAAGCAGAATTGCTGAATAAGGATATAATCAGGATGCAGAATACTTGGAGAGAGGTGAGGGGGCATATACAATGAGTCAGTGCACAGGGTAAGTAAGTAAGTATAATTTATATAGCGCCCTTTCTCCAACAGGACTCAAGGTAACATTGGAAGTGTATACTGGGGATTTGGGAAGTGGCACTTGGAGAGCTGCTGTGTAAGTGTGTCAAGTATGGAATATGCAGTTATCAGGAAACAGCTGTGCTGAGTGAACAGCAGGCAGGAGCAGGGCTTTTTGGCTTCACAACTAGGGATGCCTCAGCAGTTTTTATACCTAGGTCTGTGCCGCTACAAGAGATTAAGAGCCATGTGGCAGCAGGAGTCCAAAATGGCACCTATAATCCAGAAAACATGGAGGCACGCCTTGCAAGTATCCTCCATTGGTAGCTCCGGGCGGATCGTGGAGCTTGTATTATAGCAGTAGTTTGGACCATTGAAGATGAAGCAGTTATGGCCATAAATATTTAATTTTATTAATTTGTGTTAAGTTTTAAATAAATTCTATAAACCAAATTCAGTGAAAATAACGGTTGGGAAGATGAATCATTTGAAGACGATGGAAAAATATGCAAATGAGAACTGTATGACCATAGCATGTTTGTTTGTTTTTTACCTAAAGTTCAGGGGCTGAAACATACATTTGGTAATAGGTAATATTTTTATATTATATTTTGAATATTAATAAATGTGTGTTTTGGCCCAAGTTCAACATCTGTTTTTAACAATTTTCACTGTTTTTAAGTTGATCAATGATGACCTTTAGCAAATCCCCCCCCCCCCCCCCAGGCCTAAGTAGGCCCAACTTAAACTCACTACATGAGAACCACTGCAACAATGTCTAAAGGATATTATCTAAACTTCGCTGTGTTGTAGACAATTATGCTTGTACTTTACAAATCATAGTTTTATTTTCAGTGTAAAATGTGAGAGAAAAAAAAATCTCTATATTTTTATGGCCAATTTCTGTATGATGAATAGATGTTCCTTGCATTTCACAGAAGATTTGTAGCTCTGTCTGGTAAGGACTTCAAAAGATTTAATTGCTGCTGATCTGGACTAAAATGGTGTTTCTTGAATATGGGGAATAATTATGGATTTTATTGTCTCAACATAAATGACTTTTTTTTTCAAAATAAATTAATATGAAAACCTGCCAATCTTTAGCTATTTTTACAAAGACAATTTCTACAGTGGACAGAAAAGCCAGTTGGCAAAATAAATTTTCTAACTCTGTGACTGGTATGGTTGTGTCATTAAAACTGGTGGTAAAGGTGTGCATTAGATGGGGAATAAAATCAAATTTGGCTTAATAAGTAGAATCTTCTTTTCACCACTTGGAAGAACACACCTTTATCGTGGAACCTTTCATACCACAGATTCACAATCAAAACTGTCACATTGGCAAGTTATAAATAATGCATATGAACCAAGTCTCTCTGCATTCTATTCATATAATAATGATGTCATAACAATCATCATTAAACTTTGCAGTAGGTGAACACTACATTTGCACACTACAGGGATGTCCTTAAATGACATCACGCACTTCACATCACGTGACACAGAGCTCCGTCCAATAGATTAAAAGTTCTTGGCAGTGCAACATATCCTAAATGTTACCAATGCTGTTTCCACAATCACATTTATCTGCCTTCAAATGCTAATTACATTTACTTTCGGGGGTTCATTTTCATTTTGAGAAATTAAGATTATTAAATTAAATGGCTGATTATTAAATTAATTTGTCAGAATACATTGGAAGTGTTTAGATTATTTTTGATTTATTTAAGTTTATGTAGCTGGAACTATATTATATATCGATTTGAAGGCACTTTATATTTATTTTCAGAATTTACCATCAATTTATTTACTTAATAGTACATTTTGTTACAATCTTATTAGGAATGTACTTGTAAGTAAGCAGAGGATCTGGTTGCTGCAAGTTAATCCTCACCTGCATTGTCATATGTCATAAACTAGAGGGTAGATTTACTAAAGTTTATAAAAGTGAATAGAGGTGTTGTTGTCCATACTGTAGCACTCAATAAGATTCTAGCTATCATTTATCTATTGCATCCTACAATGTGATATATAGCATCTCATTGGTTGCTTCACGCAACACTGGTGCTTTTCATGTTTAGAAGCTTTAGTAAATCTTCCCCCTTAGTGTTTCTGGTGTCAATGTTGTACACTATGGACCGTATTCAATACGGCCGACGAGGGGGTTAAACGGCGGGGTTCACCAAAAAGCGATCCTGGCCGTTTAACCCCCGCGCCGGCCACTCACTCTATTCAATGTTCTGGGGGGGATCCTCGCAGTCAGATGACAGCGAGGATTCTCCCAAACAGCGAGGCTCACATCTAAAGCAGGGAGCCTGCTGCATTTAGCCGCAAGCCTCGCTGTTTTAGCGGCCGTTTCCACGTCGTTGCAAAAACCCAGTGACGTGGAAACGGCGTATGCAGGGGGTAAGTTGAATACTGACTGTGCGAGCTGTTACAGCAAAAGTCATTGAATATAACCATATGTACCTTGTTGTTCTGTCCATGATTTCAGTGCCTTCTGTTAGAAAATGTAAACCTTTAGCAGACTTGTCCGTGTTATAAGAAGCACTACTCAATCAAAAAAGCGAAAAGCAGAATATATAACATAAAAATGACCATTGTGCAATATCATTCAGCTAAAAACCATACGCATTAAAATACCTTTCTTTGTAATTGCATGCATTTTTTTTAAATATACTGTATATACAGTATATGTAGATATCAGTCTACTTTCTAGAGGGAGTCAGCTATCAAGGAACGTGTATACAGTCCTGCTACTGTATGCATAAGGTTCCTCCATTTTTACACTGCTGCTGGATTTTCCTTTTATTGCAGCATATTATATATAAAAGTCTTTCACCCAGACGTTTTGCTGGCCAGTCATCCACTGGTCCGAGAATCCTCTTATTCCACTGCTGCTGGTGTTCCCAGTTTGTACATCTTAGTGGTGTATGTGCTTTGACCAAACAAGTAGATTTCTTGCAAGTAAAATGTGATATGGTCACTATGGTATTCAGGTATAGGGTGAAATGTTATAGAGTGTGATAATCACAAAATTAGAGATTTTGGGAGAGTTTCCCCATATTTTGTTTTTAAAGCAGCAAACATTTACACTGGAATAAAGGAAGATTTTGCAGTGTAATTGATTGCCGCTTTAAAAAAGAAAACGGGAAAACTTTCCCAAAGTCTCTCACTTTCTGATTCTCACACCTTGCTACATTTGGCCCATAGTGTCTGCACCACTCTCCAGGGCTCATATAATGCATTTATCTGCCTGAATATTCTCTCAGCAGCTTCCTTAGATGTTAGAAAATGGGTATCACAAAAAATTACACAAAACAATGGTCTATTCAACTGGAATATACTTTCATAGTGAGTTCGTGGATAGAGACTATTATATGATAAATATATTTACCACTCTTCCTGTTCTTTTAGTTAGGAGCATAGCTTGCAAGTTTGGCTTGGGAATGGGGGACGTCAGTGTCAGTGAAATATAATTGAGTGACCAGTGGAACAGCAATTACTGCCTATTATGAGAGGGGCTTGACAGGTAGCCATTTATTGATGTATCCAAGTTCTCTCCTAATGCCTTGTGAGCAAAACTGCTACATTCCTGCTGATATGGGCCAGTAAGACCGAGTAACCCCATTGAGCAGTTAAGTAATGCAGTTAAGTAATGCAGTTAAGTAATGCAGTAAGTAATGCAGTAACTGAAAGCCCAGCGATACTCTCATTACTGGCCTCATCTCCAAACAAAAATTGTCAATGAACAATTTCCCACTGGACCCATTGCAATAATTTATTTTATTTCCTTGTTTGGTAACCTGGAAGGAGGCCTAATAGCTTTACAGGCCACAGTAAAATGGTGGTTTGGACTGGTACTTCCATCTTGGTGATGACATAAAGGGTGCCTTTTTTAAAATGTTGTTATTTACAGAGATAAAATAACCGGTGTTTGTTCAAAGGAGGATAGGGCTTTCAGTATATTTTTTTCCTCTTAAAATCCATTTTCCACCTTCAAGATAAATTACATAAAAGAAAAGCTAAGTCCCATTTAAATACCAAGCTATTATTGCACAATCTCTGCAAACATCCCAATAAGACTGTTCAATCCATTCAGTGAACGAGGAGGTGAATAAGACTGTTGATAGCATTCTGTACAGCTGTGTAAATGACACATCATCAGCAAAAGGCACCTGCATTATTGCATGCGCTCCTGCCATCCTGTATCTAGTCTTCATTTGACAGGAAAGGCTAATATTTTTCCCTAGTAGGTTGCAGCAAAAATACATCATTTTCATTTTTTCCTGCTTTAATGCTGCATTTTGTGACACGTCTACGTTTAACACTTAAGACAGTGAGACCACTAGTGATTGACAACTTTCATTGTGATGGCTCATGTTGTTTACAATAGTGACAATAAATATTTTAAGTCTCAATGTAATTGATATGGTAAAATAATCTATAGGGTCACTTTGCTGTTGGGTGGGTGCTTCTGAGTAATTCCCATGCTGTTCCCACTGTTTCTTTTCCACTCGAAATGTATTTTATTAACACATCATTGTTCAATGGAAATACTGCTGGACTTATAGTAAAAGTAGGTTATACAACTATTAGGGGCTTAGGAGTGTAAGAAAGTGATTGATATCCCTTGCTGGGTGTGGTATAGGAGCCCTAAAGTCGGGATCCCGACAGCCATTAGCCTGACGTCGGGTGGGGTGGGGAGAGCTGTCTGACTCAGACAGTGGGGGGAGTCCCGCTCCACACGCTGCGGGCACAGTAGCTTGCTACACTCGCCACCTATTATATTCTCCCTCTATGGAGGTCGTGGACCTCCACGATGGAGAATAGCCGGTGGCCGTTGGAACCCCAAGTGTCAGGGTTTTAACAGTCGGGATTCTGACGTCGGTGTAATGACTGTCGGAATCCCGACTGTCGGGCACCAATCCGGTATGAGTATTTACAGAAGTTTTCTTATCCTACTAATTGGGAAAAATAACTTTAACCTTTTTCACTGTTAGTATATTTTACCAGAAGTTGTCAACCCTGGCAGTTTTATCTGGATATAAGGCACGTACTTGTACAGTATACATTGATGTTAACTGCAGTATTGTGAAATGTATGAGTATTATTATAAAATAGGAGGCCATGCTCCATCTGCCATTGAGTAGCGTTGAATGCCAAGCCCATTCTAGTATCGAGGGATCCCTAAACCATATGTTTACATGAACTTATGAGCTATGAGTTCAGTGTTACCTTGAAATTCTATTGCTGTTCATTTCTAAAGTACAGTATACCACACAACACTGCAGACAAAGGGGTATAACATGGCTGTCACTATGTCATGTTGGGGTATGCCTTTTGTTACTCGGAATTTAGAACAGCTTGGTCAGATGGTTACGACTCCTGATGTTTGTTTAGATTTTAACCTTCTTGGCTGTTGTCGATTGCCTGATTCTTCTGCTGGTGCTGCCACTAATAAGGACACATTGCGGTAAAAGCCCTTATTAGTCATTGTGTCAAAAAGACAGAAGTTTTCACATTCTGCTGTCAGTAAAATTAACCTGTTAGACAGTGACCAGAAATGGGGCTAATATGCTGGACAATTGGCCCTTCTATGGCTAGAAATTACTATATAATGCAAATAAGTCATTTCTTTTTCTATTTTCCGTTAATTGTGCTACACCCTTGGAAATGAAGATGAATTAGCAGTAATGGGTTTATATATATATATCTTTGCTAACTACATGCTTGCTTTGTATATAACTACAGAGTGTGTGTGAGTGTGTGTGTGCGCGCAGTGCCTAGTAATACTAGCCCAGGTACTTTCTCTACAACTTCTGTATATTCCAGCACTCACCACTTATCTCCATCCACCTCTCTCCACGTTAACCATGCAATAAAGAGTGGAGCTGTGAGCAACTAGCAGCGTGAACAAGGCATCTTTCTTCCAGCATTGCTGCCCGCGGGCCTGAATACTGCCTTTCCTTTTCAGCTACTCTGGTAGAGGTGCTCTGTGATTCTGAATGGCCCCTTGTTTCCCAGTTGAAGCAAGTATGAGGGGAGGCAGGAAATGTCATGCTTGGCCCCTCTCTGTCTCTCTGTCTATCTCTCTCTCTCTCTGTCTCTCTCACCCTCCCTCTCTCTCCCTTCTGGTTCAGTGTGCAGAATAACACTGTAATTATTACATATTTATAGGCCTTAAAAGCCCCATAATGCAATGTGGTACAAAACAGTTATACATGCATAAGTATTGTCATTTGGGATTCTCAACCCCCCCCCCCCCCCTCCGCCCCCCGAAGTGTCTCTATCAGGTGCTATTCTCTTTGAATAGCTTTCCCACAGCCATATGAAAGAGGAGTCAATCGGATAACATTATGTGTAATGCTGTAAGAAGTGGCAGAATGAGATTTGAAAAGCATAAATTAAAACTTATTGTGTTTTATACTGCAAATAAAGGCAGCTTTATATTTTTATTGCATGACATCCAATGACAAAGAACTGTTTCAGGCTCCCTTAATTGCATAAGAAGCAAGGCACCCTTGTCAATAAAACCTCCTCTTACACGCTGGCTGTCTATGCTCTTTCTCTAATTCACCTGTCCTTGCCCTGTCATTTCTGTATTGTCTGGCTGTCACATTCCGTTATCGAAAGCCTCATATTTATCTGGAGTAGTACAAAAACACGACTTACTGCTTTACAACAGACACTACTGATTAGTTGTTATTATCAGGCTTTATTTAGAAAATGCCTATTTACTCCATAGAATTGTACTATAGACACAAGCCCACATAAGGCTGGTGACACAGTATAAGATTATGCATAATACTGATGCATTTCACACTACTGTAAGGCTACGTTCACACAGCAATTCAATTTCTGTGTTTAGGAGACATTTATAACACATTTAGCAAACATGAAAAATAAAGTCATTGCACAAAATTAGACTGTAGATATACAGTATTAGTTTTTAATCATGTTTATCCTGCTCTGCAGCTATTTCCTCCAGATTTTGGATTCCTTCTGTAGAGCATTTATGAGATCAGGCACTGATGTTGGATCAGAAGGCCGGACTCACAATCTCCGTTCCAGTTCATCCCAAATGTGCTTGATAGACTTGAGGTCAAAGCTCTGTGTGGGACAGTTAAGTTCTTCCACGCTGAAATTATCCAACCATGTCATGTTGGAATAAGAAAAAGGGCCTTCCCCAAAATGTTACCACAAAGGTGGAAGCATAGCATTGTTCAAAAAGTCTTGCTAAAACATTACGATTGCCCTTCACTGGAGATAAGGGGCCTATCTCCAACCCTGAAAAACAGCCCCATACTATTATTCCTCTTACACCAATCTTCACAGTTGGCATAATGCAGTCAGGCAGGTGATGTTCCCTTGGCATCCGCCAAACCCAGCCTCGTCCATCTGACTGCCAAACAAAGAAGCATGATTCATCCCTCCATAGAACACATTTCTGCTGTTCTACGGTCCATTGTCGGTGTGCTGTACACCACGCCGTACGACCCTTGGCAATGGACGTCTTCCATTCCTTTATGCTACCGCCACAAAGTTTTTGTGCTTCCATTAATGCCAGCAGAACTTTGGAACTCTTTAGCTATGGAATTAGCAGAGCATTGGCAACTTTTATCCGCCTAAGCCATCATTCAGCCTGCTCTGTGATTGTACGTGGGCTTGCTTTTCGTGTCTTTGTGAGTTGTTGTTATTGTTCTTAAATGCTTCCACTTTCTAATAGTACCACTTATAGCTGACCATGATACATCCTGCTGGGTTGAAATTTCACGAACTGCCGTATTACAAACGACCCATTTTGTATCACGCATGTTTGTACATGGCTAGGTGCTTGATTTTAAATACACCTGTGGCAAAGGGTCTGATTGAAACACCTGGATTCCATGATTAACAGATGTGGCTTAAAGCTGGCCATACATCAGAAAGATCGATCTTAAGATCGATTGCGTTCATGATTGTGTACAATTTCCCTTGAAATCCCCGGCAGTCCTTAGTGGTTTTTGGACACACAATCTGCATACAATCCATCATACAATCAGTCATACAATCCATCTTATGATTGATTGTATGATTGTGTACACAAGATGTGCACACAATCTGCATACAATCCATCTTACAATCAATTGAGATTGTATGATTGGGTACAATATCTTTCTGATGTATGGCCACCTTAAATGTTTAAGGGCCAGATGTATCAAGCTTCAAAAAGTGATAAAATGGAGAGTGATAAACAGCCAGCCAATCAGCTCCTACCTGTCATGTTACAAGCTGAGTTTGAAAAATAAAAGGTGGGATCTGATTGGCTGGTCGTTTATTACTCTCCATTTTATCACTTTTTGAAGGTTGATACATCTGGCCCTTAGTCCTTATAGTGTATATCAGGCATGTCCAAAGTCCGGCCCAGGGGCCAATTGCGGCCCGTGCCATAATTTCAAGTGGCGCACAGCCTCCAGCCAGAAGTGGGCGGAGCATCAGATGCAGGATGCACAGCACAGGACACTAAAGGTGGGGTCCCGGTGAGCATGTCGTTACCTTGCTGTCTGCAGCAGTGAGGAGGTGCTGGCCGCCACAGTGAGATGTGTGGCGGCTTTCGGTGAGTGTGTGTCCAACTACTGGACATTCAGAGAAGGGGGAGCAAGCTACGGGACAGAGTGAATGGGTACAAAGTGGGGAACATACAGTGAATGGGGGGCATACAGTGAAGGAGGGGCAGGCTGGGGGACATACAGAGAAGGATGGTCAGGCAGGGGAATATAATGTGAAGGGGCAGAGTGGAGGACATACAGTGAATGGGGGCAGGCAAGGGAATATACAGTGAAGGGGCAGGCTGGGGGACATACAGTGAATGGGGGCATGCTGGGGACATAAATTGAATGGGGGCAGAGTGGGGGACCATTCTGATGTGATTAATGATTCAAAGAATGTCAGGCTGAATGGTCGGCCCCCACACATTTTCACATCACCAAATCTGACCCTCGTCGCAAAAAGTTTGGACACCCCTGGTGTCCATCATTGCATATGAAAACTTATATTCATCGCAAGAGGTGTGTTGAAGATAATAACAAAAATTTGACAGCGGATAAGTCCCACTTGGTCCATCTACATGCACACGGGTTCATTTTTTTTATGGAGCCAATCAGTATATTTTTGGATTGTGGTAGAATATACAAACGTCACACAATTAGGGCCATTGTGGGAATCGAACCCAAGACCTCAGTACTGTGAGGCAGCAATGCCATTACACCATCCATACTGCCCCAACGCAGTCAGAATTCAGTTTACAAGCATTTATATGTGCATAACATTGCTTTGTTACTGGTGGGTGTTAAAGAACACAAAAATACAGGTTAAACACACTAATGTAGCTTTCACATCACATAAAACATTTTGAAACGTTTTGAAAAACTGTAATTTTAAATGGTATTTTAAACGGGTCTAGTGTTCATATTGCAGCAGATTACCATTTAAAAATACCGTTTAAGTACCATTCACATCACCAGTCAAGCCGTTTCACCTCTGAACACGTTTCTACCCACAGCTTATTTCCTGGTTCAGGGAAGGGACACAAGACAAGGGACAGCCTATCACAGTGCTCTAACCTTTATTTTTTTACTAAATACCATTTCAGTGCCATTCAGACAGCACAAAAAACGGCTCTGAATTGGCTTTAAAACGGGTAGGACTCTGCTTTTTAAACGTGTTGAAATACCAGTTAACTTTAAATGGTATTTCAACTATGACACTTTCACACTGCAGCCTTAAACGTTTTAAAAGGCAAAAAAACGGCAATATACCGTTTTAAAAGTGTGATGTGAAAGCTACATTAAATTGATCTTAATCTCATATCAAACACAGGTACTCTTTACCTAGAAGGGCGCCAGCGATTGAAATCGCGGTCGTCGGGGGTAAAAAACGTGGTCATCGCGGGCATCGCGGGTAAATCGGGATGGCCGCGATGCCCGCGATGACCGCGATTTTCCCATAGGGAACAATGTTAAAAAGGCTGATTGACCGCGATTTGACTGTTAAATGCCTCAATGGACCCGATTTGGCCCTAGGAATCAATGTTAAATGGGCCACAGAGCCCAAATAAGCACAATTAACCCTTAAATGTCCCCCCCAATTTTTAACGCCACCCCACGATCCACGCAAACCCGAAGCGTGGCGAGCGCAGCGAGCCCGCGAGGGGCGGCGGTACACGTCCTCCGACCTTTTCATGCCCTACTATCCACTAGGGCGTGGAGTGAGAATATAATAGTGTGGCGAGCGCAGCGAGCCACCGAGCCCGAAGCGTGGCGAGCGCAGCGAGCCCCGCGAGGGGACGCGGATACCTTCACAGGTAGACGCGTCCCCTCGCGGGCTTCACAGGTGTCGGCGTCGCCACGGACACCTGTGAAGCCCGCGAGGGGACGCGTATAACTGTGAAGGTATCCGCGTCCCCTCGCGGGGCTCGCTGCGCTCGCCACGCTTTGGGCTAGGTGGCTCGCTGCGCTCGCCACACTATTATATTCTCACTCCACGCCCTAGTGGATAGTAGGGCATGAAAAGGTCGGAGGACGCGTACCGCCGCCCCTCGCGGGCTCGCTGCGCTCGCCACGCTTCGGGTTCGCGTGGATCGTGGGGTGGCGTTAAAAATTGGGGGGGACATTTAAGGGTTAATGGGCTCTGTGGCCCATTTAACATTGATTTCTATGGCCAAATCGGGTCCATTGAGCCATTTAACAGTAAAATCGGGTCCATCGCGCCTTTTAACATTGATTCCTATGGGAAATCGGGAGCATCGCGTCGCGGGCATCGCGGGTACATTTATGGCCGGCCGCGACGCGACCGACACGATTTCCATGTTTAACATGGGTTTCAATGGGAAATCGCGGGCATCGCGTCGGTCGCGTCGCGGCCATACATAAATGTACCCGCGATGCCCGCGACGGGCGCCCTTCTAGGTAAAGAGTACCCAAACACATAACAAAACATATGAAAACAATACATAAAAGCAACACCGTTTATATACATTTCTACTTGTGTTTTAATATGCAGTAAACAGACAAATTGCAAACACAAGTGTTTGCAACCGGAGGAAGCCTCTTAAGAGATTTTACTGTTTACAGTAAGGCTGTTTATCTTTAACTCCCCCTCTGCTATGTACGAGATAAGTGTGCAAATATATAATGCACAATATAATGAATTGACAATAACTATTTTCGATGTTTTACTTATTACCATTTCTGTATATTTCTGGGGGCTTACACTGTTGTAAGATACTGTATGTACGATGCTATGCGCCCCTGTCCATATCGGCGCTGCTATCTAAAAGATGGCACACTGATGTGCAGGGCAAATGTATGAACGGGCATGTTTCTGGAACAGGTCTCCTTGGTTAAAAGCTTGGCAGCTGTGTTTTGTACCATCTGTAATCGCTGGAAGTCCAAGGTAGTTTAATTTAAGCTGTACTCTGTACCAGTCTGGCGTTAGCTGCATTCCGCTCCAGTCCGGCTCCAGTTGCATTCTGCTCCAGTTTAGTTCCAGCTAGATTCCACTCCAGTCCTGTTCAAGCTGTACTTTGCTTCAGCCCAGCTCCAAGTTGTATTCTGGGTCCAGCCAGGATCAAATTGTGCTTCTCTCCAGATCAGCTTCTGTGTTTGCTGAGTCTTTTTTTGTTTCAGCCAATCCCTATTCTAGTCTTGATTTTGACCAACTACAGGTACCTTAAAATTCCTGTATAATAACGTTTATCACTATTGATCGTGGTTTACCTTTGAGCCCATCTCAGTTATCCTCAAGTCCCAGTGATCACTCACTGCTATCTACTGCTGTATGAGCGAGAGTTGATTCAGACCACCCATTCAAGTGATTTCAACTCCTGCTATAACACTCCACACATGCCCTAGCCAGAATCGGCATTCAGACTTGACAGTCTAACAATAGCTTCCTTTAGGAATTCAGGAAAAATGCTTGTCTGCAAAGAACATTGAACTATTTTTGCAAATGTACCCTATTAGAAGTATGATTGAGCCGATGTTCAGATCACAGGTAGAAGGAAAAAAAATTATTTCGTGTATGCAATGTCCTTTATATGCATTGGGTCAAAGTAAGTCCATGAAGACAGGTGCCTTCAATTGAGGGATTGGTAGTTTGGCACTCCTACGGACATCTCCAATGTATGGAATAGCTGGGTTGGACTGTTGTTTGCAGCTGTGTTCTCATTTTACAAGAACTCTGATTTCTTACAGGTGATTGTGGATTCATATTCTTCATTTTGCTTTATTGGTTTAATGTTATCGTCTACCAGCTCAATCTATTTCCATCCACTATCTAAGATATCGATGATATCAGTTGCAGACATTGCAGCCTATTATAGTAATGGACTAGGGAACAGAAATCTTCACAGTACCAAATATAACATAGAGATCTAAATTAAATAAATTTAAGACACCATCTATCATATAAACTAAAAGTGTTTAAAAAGGATGCTATGGTCAGAGAGTCCAAAGATAATTGATTACCATATTATATCCCACGCCTAGTACTATGTGGTCTTACACAGCTTTCTATATACTGTGTAACAAGTCCTAAAAAAAAGGAGACCTGACCCTGTTTTGGTGCAAAGGCTTGGCGTATAGGGAGATATTAGCATTATAAGTTGAGAACAGATGGTATGAATAATGATTATATAGCTGCCCTCTGGATACACATTAGTGTGCATATGGGATAAAGGGATATTACGATGAATCAAAATTGCAACCCCTCCTTTCTGCAGTTAGCAGATGCAAAAGAGGTTTGGAAAAATTGATTACCTTTTAACTGGGAGTCTACTGTACACTCTGTCTTTCAAGAGAATGATATCCACCCTACAAGCTCTCAGGACCACTGTACATTTCTTTGGGGAGTTAAGCCCTTTGACATTAATGTATTGCTAATTTAATATCATAATGTATACAAGGGAGGGTCAGCTCCACTAGACCAACAACTAAAGTTAATTATTGAATGAAGGAAACTGTGAATTCTAGAAAACAAAATCCACAGGATCCTGCGCCATGCGGAATAGGATGGTCCAGTTCCAATCCAAACGGTACAAGGAGATAAAAAATACACAAGGAATTTGACACAAACCTTTGTTGTGGCCATCGCTTAGCGACAGGAAGGCTGTGTCATTAGCTGGATGCTTTAGGCTACTGATCCAGACCAGATTACAAATGTAGTAATATTTTACTGGATAATTTTAAAAAGCATATATAGGGGTACAATACAAAAAATACAAAATTCACAGTAAAAACAATATGAGTACCAATTCTTCACATCACAAGCTGCGGTAAATATAACTGTATCGAGTCCAGTATAGGACAAAGGTGCACTTACCTATAATCAATTCTTGACTCCCCTTCCCATTTCTATATTATCACGTGATACACATTTTTGGTACTTGTTTCCTAGCACGGCCACACCGATTTACATCGGGGTGGTCGTGTCGGAAAAATCGGGTCGATCGCATCGCATGCGATTTGGTCGCATGCGATGCGATCGACGCGACCGACCGATTTTGGACCCGATTTTTTTTTTTTTTTTAATGTAAATCGGGTCCCTGGGACCCGATTTTACATTGCATTCAATGTAAAATATTCCCAACCCCCCCAAATTTAATGGCGTACACCGCACCCCACGATAGACGCCAACCCGAAGCGTGGCGAGCGCAGCGAGCCCGCGAGGGGCGGCGGTGCGCGTCCTCCGACCTTTTCATTCCCCTACTATCCACGTCGGCGTGGAGTTGAGAATAGAATAGTGTGGCGAGCGCAGCGAGCCACCGAGCCCGAAGCGTGGCGAGCGCAGCGAGCCCCGCGAGGGGACGCGTATACCTGTGAAGTTATACGCGTCCCCTCGCGGGGCTCGCTGCGCTCGCCACGCTTCGGGCTCGGTGGCTCGCTGCGCTCGCCACACTATTCTATTCTCACCTCCACGCCGACGTGGATAGTAGGGGAATGAAAAGGTCGGAGGACGCGCACCGCCGCCCCTCGCGGGCTCGCTGCGCTCGCCACGCTTCGGGTTGGCGTCGATAGTGGGGTGGCGTTTACAATGGGGGGGCATGACGGGGCCATATACAATGAGAAATGGCCCATATTGGCCCATTTCCCATTGATTACTATGTTAAGATGGACTTAATCAAGTCCATCTTATCTTGTGCCATTATAATGGCACAAGACCGACACGACCGACGCGATTTCAATGTTAAAAATATTTTAACATTGAAGCCTATGGAGAAATCGGGTCTATCGCGTCTGTCGCGTCGTGTGCCATGTTAAGGCACACGACGCGACCGACGCGATGGACCCGATGGACGCGATTTCTCCATAGGCTTCAATGTTAAAATATTTTTAACATTGAAGCCTATGGAGAATCGGGTCCATCGCGTCGGTCGCGTCGTGTGCCTTATTAAAGGCACACGACCGACGCGATGGACCCGATTTTCCATTTGACGGTAAAATGGACCTGATTTTAAAGAAAATCGGGTCCATCGGGGGCATCGTGTGCCTTAAAGTTAAGGCACACGACCAAGAAGATTGTGGCCGTGCTAGGAAACAAGTACCACATTTTTTGTCCTATACTGGACTCGATACAGTTATATTTACCGCAGCTTGTGATGTGAAGAATTGGTACTCATATTGTTTTTACTGTGAATTTTGTATTTTTTGTATTGTACCCCTATATATGCTTTTTAAAATTATCCAGTAAAATATTACTACATTTGTAATCTGGTGTGTGTCACCTCATTTAGCGCTGCTCACACGCTTCGGCGTGATTTTGTTTTTGTGTTTCACTGTGGTGGGGACTGACTATCCCCCCTTGAGCAGCAGCTTACACCCCGAAAAAACACCTCCTGTCAAGCGCCTGTTAATTTCCCTTGGTCTTTTGATCCAGGGAATTTTCTGGCTACTGATCCAGTCCTGGAGTGATAAAGTTTGCAGCACTGGGCTGATTTGCACTGTATTGTGTTCTATAATTATGCAGGCTGGGTTCTCTGTGTATGGCAGCACTCAGCTGGTTCTAGTCAGCTAATCAGTTCCTTATATATAGGATTTCTTTTTGCTCAGTCAGTGTTGGTGATAGCTTCATGTAGGCTGTGTTGTTCAACCTGGGAAACTACTTGAAAGACTCTGTTAAGAACTTTGAAAAGATCCTGTCTGGTATCCTCTGGGAAGATCTTGTGGATTTACAACTCCAAGAAGGTCCTATGCCTATTCAGTCAGTGGAGATTCCAAAGCTAATCTAAGAAAGATTCAAGTTTGTTTCCGTGCTTGTATCATAGATTCTACTAGGCAAACTTTGGGAAGGTCGGTTCCTGCCTAATCTGCTGGAGGATTCTATTGCAATAACAGTGGATTCTGGTCCAGAAGATCGCTTTTAATCTATGGTAGAAAGACTCATATCTGCCGCTTCTGTGGTAAAAGATTCCATTTGGAAGGATTCTAGAAAGACCTTGTGCTGCGTGTCCATTGGAGGATCCTGTCTTTACCATCTCCAGGAAGGTCCAGCGGATTCCTGTTCAAGGAGATTCTCAGAACACCTGGTGGAAAGATTAATTATAGTTCCAGTCTGTGTTTTGTCCAAATCACTCATGTCCGTGTCATCTATGTCTGTTCTGGGATTCCTGTACCAGTCAAGATAAATCCTGGTTTATTTAGCATCTATTCCAGTTGCCTTGTTGTGCCCTGTTATATATGTACCGGCCATTGACTGTGATTCCGTGACTGTGCTTAGCCCTTTTGGCAGATACCCTATTTACCACCTTGAGGGTAATCCTAGTGACTAGTTTACAGTTGCACCTTCAGCAGCTGTACTGTGGTATTTTCCTACCATCCAACACCACCTAGTGGTTCTCTGTCTGTTGTATAGGTATCTATTGCCCAGAGGCAATAAGACCTGGGGGTAGTCTAAGTACCGATGTGCCTGCTTGCAGTTGTCCAAGGTTTTAATATAATGCATAGAGTTATGAGCAAATATCTGGAGTTCAAACTGAAGCACTAACTGTTGGATGTGGTTTATGAGAAAAAGTTATCTTAGTTTTTGAATAATAGAGGGAGTTAAATACTCAAATATATAGAGGTGCATTTCTTGGTCATATGGGTTTTGGTATGATGTAAATCTCATTATGTGGGCTACCTGGGCTCTAGAGTGAGAGACCAGCCACAATGTGCTGTAGATCCTTGAGTTGACCTAAGAACTATTTTAATACAAATATTATTGCATCAGTAGCTGTTCACATGGTCCTACTGTGAACTTCCATTGAGAACCTCACTTTTGTTGTGTAATCTAGTCAGTTCTTCATCAAAGCGGTCCTTGGAACTGCAAAGCTTGTATGTTTTTGTTTCAGCATTATCTGTTCTAGATCCAAAGGAAGCCAAGTTGGATTTAAACTCAGTAATTGCTTAGATCTTCATATTTAAAGCAGGGATGTTATAACTGTTCATATATGAAGATCTATGTTAGATTTAGTGAGTGAAGGTGAGTCTTTAAGATGCTTCAAGGTGATGGCAGTTTCTTTGATTGCCCCCAAGGAAATTAACTGAGTCCTAGGACAAAGTCTTTTCATTATTTTGTGACATGAAGGAGGTCAACTCATTTCCAATTCCAAGGCTACATATAGTATATTAGAATGAAAAAGAAGACAGATGCAAGGAGTTAGTAGGGGTAAGATAGGATTGAAAAGAATATGGGGACCAGCATGGCAATGCTGGTCCCCATAGTAGAAATATAACAGGCGGCAGAAGAAACTTAAACCAAAGCTAACAATTCAATGAGCATATGACTAGGGCCATAAACGAAGCCTCTTGTCACTAGTTTTCCCAGATGCCAGGTGGAGACTGGGGACCAAAAGTGACAGAAAATGACCTAGGAGTCCAAATAGATAACAACCTGGGGTGTAGTGCTCAATGTCATATAGCAATAAATAAGGCCAACAGGATACTAGAATGCATAAAAAGGGGCTTGGATACTAGGAACTCAAATGTAATTATGCCACTGTACAAACCATTGGTTAGACCACATCTAGAATATGGAGTACAATTCTGGGACCGCACTATAAAAGGACATTGTAGAACTGGAAAAAGTCCAAAGAAGAGCAACAAATATAATAAAGGGAACCTTAGAATTTGAGCTATGAAGATAAATTGAACCATTTAGGATTGTTTATGCTAGAAAAGAGACGTTTAAGGTGGGACATGCTTAACATGTTCAGATATATCAGATGCCCTTTTTACTGTAAGGAAGGACTCAAAGACATGAGTTTAGATTAGAGGAAAGAAGATTTCATTCCCTTAGAAGAAAACATTTTTACAGTAAGGGCAGCCAAATTATGGAACTCTCTGTTCCTGGAGATGTAGTGTCGGCAAACACAATAAATATGTTTAAAATAAGGTTAGACAAACATCTACTGGTTAAAAACATACAGGGGTACAAGCAATAATCATGATCTGTCCTTGAATATATCAGTGTACACTATGTATAGCAAGGGAGGAGGCTAATACACCAAGGTTGAACTGGATGAACGTGAGTCTTTATTCAGCCTGAAATACTATGTAACTATGTAACAGTACCACCCCCCCCCCCCCCCCCCATAGAGTTGAGGAGCAGTGTTAGCCTTTTATTATATTATATGTAAATTTGGATGTAACTGTCTAATGTACACAGGTACATTTGTTGAATGTTTTATCCCATTTGTATGTAACTCTTGTAGCATAATATAAACCACAGGTCTTCAACCTGTGGCCATCCAGATGTTGTGGAACTACATGTCCAGCATGCCCTGAGGTTTTTTGCCATGCTTTTTAGGAAAAAATGTGGCAATGCATGTTGGAACATGTAGTTTCACAACATCTGGAGGGCCACAGGTTGGAGACCCATGATATAAACAGATACAAGATGGTACTGATATCCCGGTGGTTTAAATTCCACCACTCAGGGGTTTATTACCTGAGATGGGAGTTCTATTGAACATGGGATGTTGCTACAGGAAACCAATCAGATTCTATCTATATATCTTCTAGATGGTGCTAAATAAATAAGATGTACATTCTGATTGGTTGCCCATAGCAACATCCCATCTTCAGTAGAACTCCCATCTTAGTAAATAAACCCTCAGAATGCCAATAGTAACACCACAAGGTTCAAAATCCTGATGTTTCCCGGTGAGCTCATGCAGCATAACCCTAACCATTTCCTCCTATTGCCTAACCCTAATCCTCCCCCTAGTACCTACCTCCAGTTCTTACTTTTGGGATACTGACAATCAATATGCTATCGCCAGCATTATGGCCATCAGCATTTATGCCACCAGGGTCCTGACCCTTTCCCAAATAAAATATTAAAATTACATGGGTGTGATTTGAATAAATTTGGGTGAATAATCCTGTCTTTACTATGTACCATTTTTTATATGGGTGCTATATGATTTACACATTATCAATATTAGTGCATTAGAATTGTGATACAGGGCATTGCATACAGAGATCTAAATGTGTGTCAAGGGATCAATGTAATACGTGTTCCAAATTAGCTTATTTTCTTGTATTGTTCCTCAGTTTGAAGCATGTTGCTTACCCTCCGGAATAGCTGTGGGGGCTCCTGAATATCAGATGGCCCTCCCTGCCCTCCTGTAAGGGAGGTAAGCCTTGCGCATGCCCACAGACACTGCCGCATCCCCTTCTCTGCCGATCAGATACCGGCAATCTCGGCTGTCTGGGGGCATGGATAAAATTATGCCAAACGCATTATTTAGTGAGGCTTGATGACATCAGGTTCCGTCCCTGCCCTCAGAAGTGAGGATGAGCATCTCCTGTCTGGTCTTCTCCCAGAGAGGAGGATAAAAAGTATGGTTTGAAGTAAATTCACACTTTAAAAATAAAGCCAGACAAAGGCTTACACATATGCACATGGCAGCAGCGGAACATTTGCCACACAGACAAATACACACATCTAAAAACTCTATATAAATTTAGGAAGTGCATGCAGTTGTAGTTTAACACAGTGCTATAAGAACAGAACCTGTGTGTATCACTTTTTGTGATCCATCTCGCTGGAATGAGATAATTCCAGGAACTGAGCATAAAAGCATTCAGGCATTTGTTTCTGCTGTCTGTGTAATGCAGACATTCAGGGAGGTCCATAGAAACAGACACAATTAAATGGTTTTGCCATAAACTTGATACCTAATGTTAGTTTCAAGCTGCCATGCCAGGTATCACTTATTTTCCTGAATAGCAGCAAACATTGTTCTGGGTGATATACCCACAAAATGATCCATGACCTGTCTAAGCAGATAGTTAGAACTGCCTGGGGAGGAAAAGTGAGATTGCTGAATGGGACTCATTCAAATGTCAGTAGAGTGCAAGAGTAAAATTCAGAGCTTAGAGCAAGAGCTTAAGTTCTGTCCTAGGAAACACTGGGGAATATCGAGGTAAAATACTGGCTTTTTAAACCATTACATAAAACCCTAATTTATGACTAACTTAAATAATAGTTGTGTGTTTTTTTTTTTTTTTTTAATAAACACATCTATTGATAGCATTCAAAATGCTTATGTAGATATTCATAACTAACCATCTGGTTCTCCCCCATCGATGGCAAAAGTATTCTACACTGGCCATAAACCATCAACGATTATAAATCATTGATGATCGATGATTAATCCTAGTGTAGAGCCAGAAGTGGAAGGAGGTGTTGAAACCCACATGGGTGCAGAGACTAAAAGGAGACAAGGTGAAGGTGATGTGCTGCAGGAACGTGCGTTGTAGTGTGGTGCATGTGGCCACTGGGAGACTCCTTTTATCTGACATCTGCAGCAAGTCAGAGAGAGCAGTTGAGCAAGAGGACACAGCTACCAAGTATCAGTGAGAGGTTTGTGAATGAACTGCCCTCTATTATCACTGGTTCCTACACACACACTTAGCCAACCCCTTTCCTACATACACTTAGCTGACACTAAGCTGAACATTTATACTCAGTACAGAGCACCTTGATTTCAGAGACTGTTAACTGAGCCCTTCTGTCTATTAACACAAACAGAGGGACTGGGGGCATGCCACAAGCTCACCGAGCACTGGCTAGACCCCCATAGTGATGGCAAATGTGGATGTGGATCACAATTGCAGCATTGCAACAAAGTCACACCCCTTTTTGCCAAGTCCATGGGAATGGCACGCAGGATTCCCAATTACATACAAAAAGTTGGGAGGTATGCATACAGCTGTGTTCCATGTAAGAAGATCTGCAGTTTTATGAAAAGGGACAAGCCAATAGATCTCGATCAACATACAGATGCCTATAAAGTCTGACAGAGTCTGAGAGTAATTGTTAGTTTTGCTTTCTTTTATTCATAAAACTTCATACAATGCAGTTCCTTTTGCATAATGTGGACATAGATAAATATATATCAATGCAGAAAAGAAACCAACGCATTTCGTCTACATGAGACTTCATCAGGGTAATTATTCAAAATCATAAGCCAGTATCAGTATACATAAAACAAAACATAGGACTTCTATGAAAATATTTAAAAATTCATTACATTCATCATAAAATGTATTACATTTATATAAAATTCAAATTCAATAAACAAGCAGATATAAGTGATAGAAAAAGACAAGAGGAGAAACTACAATCCATATTGGAGGAGGAAGAGGATGACTAATCTTTAATATTAAAATAAGGTAAGTATTAAAATGTATATACAGTCAGGTCCATAAATATTGGGACACCACCTCATCAGTGAAGCATGGTGGTGGTAGTGCCAGGGCGTAGGCATGTATGGCGGTCATTGGAACTGGTTCCCTTGTATTTATTGATCACAGTGCAGATGGACAATGACCCGTCCCGAAGCATACTGCAAAAGCAATCAAAGAGTTTTTTAAGGCAAATAAATGGAATGTTATGCAATGGCCAAGTCAATCACTTGAGCTGAATCCAATTGAGCATACATTTCACTTGATGAAGACAAAACTAAAGGGAAAATGCACCATGAAGACGCAGAAACTGAAGACTTTTGCAATAGAGGCCTGGCAGAGCATCACCGGGGATGAAACCCAGCATCTGGTGATATTTATGCGTTCCAGATTTCACCATGTAATTAACTGCAAAGGATTTGCAACAAATTATTAAAAAGTGAAAGGTTGATGTAGGATTGTTTAGTTTGTCCCATTACTTTTGGTCCCTTAAAAAGTGGGAGGCACATATAGAAGCTGTTGTAATTCCTACACCGTTTACCTGATTTGGATGTAAATACCCTCAAATTAAAGCTGAAAGTCTGTAGTTAAAGCATTTCAAATCCATTGTGGTGGTGTATAGAGCCCACAATATGAGAATTGTGTCGAGGTCTCATTATTTATGTGTATATATATATATATATATATATATATTTTTTTTTTTCCCCATATAAATATGGTTTATATATATAAATAATTTCTAAACAGGATTGGTACAAACAACTATTCAGAAGGGTATATTGCCATTTAAGAAGCAGCTTCCCCATTCTGTACTACCTATCATGTACATTTCACTATGTAATACTTGCCTTATTTTGATATATGTATTGTAGTTTCTCCTCTTGTCTTTTTCCATCGCTTCTATCTCCTTGTTTATTGAATTTTAATTTTATATAAATGTAATACATTTTACAATGAATGTAATGAATTTAAAAAAATATTTTTATAGAGGTCCTACGTTTTGTTTTATGTATATTGACTTATAATCTTTGTAGAATTGGGTTCTTCTCTGCATTGATGTACACTGGCCGACAATCAGGCATTTTACTAAATCGCTCAGAAAATGCATATAAATCACTGTGCGTGTAGACCCACAGCAATTTAAATACACCGCCCCGCTGTCTGAAACCGGCAGCGATAAATAACCTGCAAACAGGTTATTACTCGGTCGGGGCCAGTGTTCTCAGTGCCTTTGTGTAGGCTTCAGGAACTACACCAAAGACGATCCCATACAGCGGTGTGTAAGCAGAGACCATCTCCCAAACCCAGGAGCTCCAGATGGAGCATGGATCTAATTGGCAGCAGGGGATGTGCAGAGTCTGCTCGACAGCCGTTTTCAACATAGGTTCAACTGGGGTGGGCGGGGATGCTCTGGTGCTGGATTGGATAAATCCCAAAGATATTTGCTGCACAGGGGAAATCGTCTGTTTAGCCGTGCGCTGGAGACTGTGCGTTGGTAAGGGATTATCAGTGATAGGAGTAGTCCAGAGCTCCGGTGACCAGGGCCGGACTGGGACCAGAAATAGGCCCTGGCATTTTGAGCACACAGGCCCACGTGAAGCGGGCGTGGCCTCATGGAAAGGAAGCGTGGCATCACAAAAAGGAGGCATTACACATTATTGAACACACCGTAATGCCCATTATACATTGCCAGATGCACATGCCCCACAGTGCCAGTAACACATGCCCCACAGTGCCAGATACACATTCCCCACAATGCCAGATACACATGCCCCATACAGGCAGATCTCAGGAGCTGCTTAAGTTGAACTGGCGACCCAGTCACTTATAGTCAGCCTCCACAGCAGTACCTTGGTGGATGTAGTGTGACCACAGGTCCCCCGTAGTCCCCCGTAGTTTGATCCATCCCTCTGCGGTGTCCTTGTTGTAGCTGCCTCCTGCGTGCACCGCAGGCAGGCAGCCTCCGTCCCCACAGTACAGAGCTCGGCGGCTTCCGGGTGAGATGCCGCTCTTCGATGACATCACCCGGCGGCGCGCTGACCCCAGAGCTCCGTGCGTCAACAGAATGAAGGCATCAGCGGTACTACTGCACCGCTGCAGTCTTCACAAAAAATTGGCCCACAAGGCCATCGGCCCTTCTGGCATTTGCCAGAAGAGCCAGATGGCCAGTCCGGCCCTGCCGGTGACTATATTGAATGAGGGTGACACATTTTGTCACGCTCCTCATGAATTTTTAAAAAAAGAGAATGACAACACATATAAGAGACACGACACCCCGATTCACAGAGAGGAATACTTGTCTGCAAAACAAATATACGACACCTTCCTTACTGAACAGGTTTAATCCTCACATAATTATTACCGTAACAGGCTACATAGATTTGGCAATAAATCGGGAAAACTCTTAGCTAACTTGATGAAGGGACCCCGATCCCGTACATGGGTTAAGACTATTAATAATTCTGTCATCCTTATCACTGATCCTAACCAAATATGCAGTGAATTTTCTAACTTCTATGGCTCCCTGGCGGAAATCGAGCTGCCTACATTGACCCAAGAGGAAAGGGACCTCCTAGAGGAGGTGGTGGTAGATACCATTAAATCTCTGCCTAACGTCAAAAGCCCTGGCCCGGATGGGTATGGGGCGGAATTTTATAAATTATTGAAGGGAGACATAGCGCCCACCCTTACATTATTATACAATCATTTAATAACAACTGGGGAAATGCCACTCCCATTCAATGAAGCTAGAATTATAGTCTTATTAAAACCAGGCAAGGACCCCACCTTAATGGGCTCCTATCGCCCCCAATCTCTCTTTTAAATCAGGACTTTAAAATCTTAACTAAATGAATGGCTAAATGCCTACAAAAATGTTTGCCTCGCCTGATCTCGCCAGCTCAGTTGGGATTTGTGAAAGGTAGACAATCGCTGATGGGCGTTCGTGCGGCCATAGCAGCAATAACGCATACCCGCCTTCACAACCTCCAAAATAATATACTTATCAATTTAGATGCCGAGAAGGCTTTCGATAAGAGTTCTTGGTCACATCTACACAATATACTTTCTAGGCAGCTCTTTGGAGGACCCTTCAGGCGGCTGGTTCAGGCGATGTACACATCTACAACAGCTCAGGTGATGGTGAATGGCATAGCCTCCCCGTCCTTCTGTCTTGAATGAGGTACAAGGCAGGGGTGTCCCCTCTCGCCTTTACTTTTTAACCTAGCACTTGAACCACTTATTAGGCATATTATCTCCTCCCCTGACCTCTCAGGTACAGTATAACAATTGGCAATAGAGAACTAAAGGTCGTCGCCTTTGCTGACAACGTTCTTCTCTTCTTATCTAACCCAAAACACTCTGTTCCCTACCTCATAGACATCATTACACGCTTCTCCTCATTTGCCGGCTTCTCCATTAATTTTGACAAATTGGAGGCTCTGGCCATTTTTGGTCAGATAAGATCTAATTGGATCACCCCTTTTCCCTTCAAATGGGCCACTACATACATCACATATCTAGGCATAGCTTTACCTCCTCATCCTCACAATATATATGCATATAATTTTACTCCAGTGATTCACAAGATTCAAACGGAGCTTAATCTGTGGCAAAACCTGAAACTAAATTTGTTAGGTAGATGCAATCTATTCAAAATGGCCAGTTTCCCAAAATTGCTTTATATGATGCAAATGACTCCAGTTCTGCTTTCTAAATCGGATATATCTTCACTCCATTCTATGCTCACCAAATTTATTTGGAATTCTAAAAGACCCAGAATCAGCCTTTGTAAGCTGATGCAGACAACCCAAAGAGGTGGTGTCAATTTGCCTAACATAAGGTATTATAATCTGGCATGTATCCTTCGCTTTGCGGTAGACTGGGTGAATGGCACTGCCATTTTCACTGATGCGGCCCTAGACTCACAGCTATGTGCTCCTCTCTCGCTTAGCTTTCTTCTACATGCACGCCCATCACAATTAAAAGCCCCTCAGTTTGACAATCCTCTATTATCTTCCACCATATATGCTTGGAGACGTGCGAGAAAGTCTTTAGGTTTACAACACTTTTATTCTCTATCCCTCCCATTAGTTGGCAACCTGGAATTCCAGGGGGGTGACGCTCGGTCACCTTTTGTGGCTTGGCGATCCTATGGAATTTCATGTTTAAGGCATTTACTTAATACCTCTAACACCCCACTCACATTTGAGGAAGCGACACAACGATTCAACCTCTTGCCCAGTCGTGCATTCCCATACGCTGAAGCTATTCATTACCTTAAATCAGTCCTGGCCAAACTCCAACCCCAGGATATTACAAATCCATTAGATTCAGTAATTCGCACTCAAACACACTCTATCTCCACTATATATGGACATGTACGCCCAGAGCTAGACTCTGATACGAATTTGCCGGCGCTCACTAAGTGGGCTTCACAGTCCTCCTCTCTTGATTCTGAAACCATATTGGACACTTTCCTAATTAACCTTAAACTTATTCAGGCCAGCTCCTACCAGGAAATGTTGTATAAAATTTTCCACAGAGCTTATCTCTCACCCAAACGCTGCTACCTGGTGGGCACAACTGAGAGATCGGATTGTTTTAAATGCCACGCACCGAAAGCCGATATATATCACTGTCTTTGGCAATGCCCCCATATACAGACCTTCTGGCACGTGTTACATAACTATGCTACAACCACACTTAAATTGTCATTTAGCTGTACTGACTCCTGGGCACTATTTGGGCATATTGCCGATCAATCTTCCATACCTAAAAACGACAAAAAATTGATTGTGCTCCTCTCAGCGGTAGGCAAAAAAGCAATTCTACAGCAGTGGATACAAACTTTGTTTCCCTCACTAGACATGGCGACCTCGCGCCTTCTTTTTCTATTTACAATGGACTGGTTGGAGACTTCACTTCATAAGGAACTCCTGCCCCCAAATTATTTGCTTGTTGGAACAAATTCATTCAAACCCTCCCCTCTCGTACTAAACAGTCTATCCAGGGCTGTTTTCAAAACACGTCATGGTATTCCCTTCAACTCTTACAGAATGCTCCACCCATTACCTTTGATTAAGCTCCCAGATACTGGCTTATATATACCCCATTTCTTACTTCGCTCCTCCACCAGTCCACTAGTTCCATATCTTTTATCTCTCTTCTCCTCATTACTTGTACACTAACTGGATCTCTCCGTGGATGGGTCGGCGGTCCGGGACAGCTGCTGGGCAGGTACTTTGATTCAACATCTGGTCACCTGCCATGTTAGGGTAGGACCAGGCTGTTTATTTGTTAGTTTATTTGTTTATTTGTTAGTATATTTTTTTATTTGTTTCTATTTTTATCTTGTTTTTTATTTTTCTTACAATTTAATTTACTTTGATCACTATATTGACTCAATAATACAGCCAAGTACAATAGATGGAGAGTCCATCCCATAACTATTTGTCGAGAATTATCGACAGAATTATTTAAAGCTATACTTTCTTGAATATTTTGGAAGACTACTCCCCCCTCTACTTATATAGTGAATTGTTATAGAAAATGTTGAAAATTTGATCCTCACTGATGTTACTTTAATGTCATCATCCATGGTCGGATGTGCTGTATCATTACTTTGTTGTATGAGGCTAAATAAAAATATTAAAAAAAAAAAAAAAAAAAAGAGCATGACTCCTGTCTGTTGCAGCTGTAGTTATATAGGGAAAAAGGGGAAGGGCTCAACAGGTGTGATAAAATCCATTAATCACATGGAGTGTGCTTTGGACAAAATTGTAGCTGAAGTTCAGTACTATTATAGTATATTTATAGAGTTATATATTGTGTCAAAACCCGCACAATATATTACTCTATGGTGGAATAGGGGAGCTGTAAGAGTATTCTAAGTGCTAAGTTACTAGAGCACTTCGAATACTCTTAAGCCCCGTACACACGGGGGAGATATATTGCTCAGTTTCTCCTTTTCATCAGCGACCAGAGATGTAGAAAGACCTATTATGGCATGGACGTTGATTTGTGGCACAACAGATTCTGCAACTAGCAATACAGAGTTTGAGGATTTGTAGGGTGACCAATCGTCCTCCTTTAGGGAGGACAGTCCTTCTTTTGTAAGTTCTGTCCTCCCTTTAAGTGTCCTCCTTTATTGCCCTTATAACATTGCTGCGGCGGCGGCTTCCACGAACAGACCTCTCAGTGCTGTTCCTTTCTCGGGCTCAAACAGTAGCTTCTGCACATGCGCAGAAGCACTGTATGTGGCCATAATATAATAGCCACATGGGAGCTGCTGCGCACACCACCCACTCGAAGCAGCAGCAGTAGCACCCTGAATCCAGACACCAGCTAGCTGCACAGCACGCCCAGCCCGGGTCATGTCTCAGAGGAGGAGGTAAGAGACAGCTCAGGGCACAGTGAACATATTGGAGATGGGGGTAGCAGAGCATGGGGAAGGTGGGGGGGGGAGATGTCAGTGCTGATAAGTGTACAAATGTTTTAAATGGTCGTGGTGTACAAAATGGAGTTGGCTTTTATTTCTCACTGACTGGGTTTGTAGACCACCCTCATTGCGACAAGGCCATCCCCCAAATTTTGGCCGTGCACTGAAGTCCCTCCTACCGTGTATTAGAAGTTGGGAGGTATGGGTTGCTGGGGGCCAAAAACATGCTTGCACCGGGAACTACGAGGCACTAGTTCCGCCACTGCCCACCCTGCTAGTCTATTTAGGTTTACTCCTAGGTTTGTTTCTTTTATTTACAATATTTTTTTCTTCAGTTTATTTGTGTCCTCCTTTTCACTGTAAAAAAGTTGGTCACCTTAGGTTTTGGCCTTATATGACTTAAACATGGATCTGCCTCTGCTAAATGCCAGCAGACTACACTACAATCAGTTCAGATATAAAGCTCTATACTGTTTGTTATTTTAAAGAAGCGTTACGTAGGCACATAGTTTCTCAGATTAAGGTGAAGGATCACTTATAGCTTGGGGCTTAAACTATATGTACAGACAGACTAGATGAACCAGTATTGCAGTTGTTATAGTTTTGTATCATTAGTCTGAATGAGATGCTCAACTGTCCTTCTTCATCAAGTGTCAAGAATTTGTATGTTTTCATTGGGGATTTATCTGGTTCTCTTTTATTGCACCATTAAGTGTAAGGAGCCCTCAATCATACATGATATACTTATTTTATTTATGTATTACCAGTTATTTGTATAGCGCACACATATTACAAGGAATATTTGACCATTAACATCAGTCCCTGCCCCAGGGGAGTTTACAATCTATAATCCCTACCACATGTACACGCACACAGACATTCAGGGGTTAATTTTTTTGTTAGGAGCCAAGTAACCTACCAGTATATCTTTGGAATGTGGGCGGAAACCGGAATACCCAGAGGAAACCTACGCAGGGTGGGAATGAGGCTGGAGCAGGGGAACGACCAACATTTTTTGGGTGTGCTCATAGAAACGCTGGATGGACCCCTGCAGAAGCAGGCATGTCAATGGGGCTGATGGCTAACATCACAGGACATCAGTGCCCACCCCGAATTCGGAGGATGGCATTGAAATGAAGTGTAAGTCCTGAATTACTTTTTTTTAATCATGAACGGAGAAAAAAATCCGTCGATGGTGAGTGACCATCAAATGATTTTTCCTTTGTGCAGCCACATGCAAGTGGATCTGATGGGTTCCATCTCGTAGTCCACCAACAGCGGTGCGGGCACTGCAACTTGAGGAAGGTTTTAGCAGGGCTCCTGGAACAGAACCAATTGTCTCTGCAACAGCAGTAGGTTCGCCACAGAGCAGTAGTGCAAGAGCAGTGGTCACAGTTGGATCCTGCTGTGAACCACACAGATGCTGTAAATGTAAATGCATGTGCCCTTCAATGCTTGGATCCCAGAGGCAGGAGACTCCATTGCCTCTTGAAGTTACGCCCCTAGGTGCACAGCATTTACTGGGTGAGGGAGCAAGAAAGCAAAGGAACTTGGTGGTCCTTCTGAGAATGTTAGCTAGCTGTTTCTGATTGGTTGCATCAGTTGCAATGAAGTAAGAGACAGCCCAGCAAGGCCCGGTTAAATCTGGTGTCCAGTCGAGTTGTTAAAGGTGGAAGAGGATCAATCATTCTGTAATTTACAGATGGCAGGCTATGTTGCACCTGGTCAAAATGTCTTGCAAATAGTTTTTTTGTTGTAACAGGAGAGGATGGCTGCATGGGTAGCAGATCTTTGTAAAGCTATCATCTCTTTCAAGCAGATGTTCCACTTTACCCTCATAATGTAGGCTACATGAACAGGACAACATAATATATGTATGTACGTACACATTAACCTATGCTTTATTTTAAAACATCTATCTGTATATGGATAGTAGAAAGTATCACCTGTGAGTATGCACTTGCAGGTTGCATAACCCAGATGGAATGCGGTCATTAGGGCAACAGTATCTAGGTCGACAGTAAAAGGTCATCCACTATAGGTCAACAGTCGACATGGAAAAGGTCGACATTCCTTAGGTTGACATAGTCAAAAGGCCGAAAAAGCAAAAGGTTGACATGGGAAAAGGCCGACATGGGCTTTTCACATATTTTTTTCAGAATTGTTCATACTTTATCATCCCTGTGGGCATAGAGATAGAGAATATAAAAGTGTGGCCAGCGCATCAAACCACCATGCCCAAAGCATAGCAAATGCAGCAAGCCATGCGTTGGGACATGGTACACATATATGGTGCCATGTCGACCTATAAAAAAAAAGTTACAAACCCATGTTGACCTTTTCCCATTTTGACCTTTTGATTGTAGACCTTTTGAGCATGTCGACCTAATGCAGGCCTGGTCAACCTGTGGTTCTCCAGTTGTTGTGATACTACAAGTCCCAGCATGCCTTGCCACAGTTTTGCTATTAGGGAGTGCTGAAAATATAGTATGACATCAGTGTTGTACCTATAGCTAGCCCAGAAGCCCCCGTGGTGGCAGAGAGGCGTTTAGAAGGTGAGGTCGTCGGGGGGGGGGGGGGGGGGGCTGTGGGGCTAATTTTACTCACTGCCGTCTGCCTAGGACCTGCCGCCGGCGCATAAGTCTACGGTCTGGCTCTCCCTACTCTCCCGGGAAAGCAGGGAGAGCCGGACCGCAGACTGATGCGCCGGCGGCAGGTCCCGGGGCAGAGAGGTAAGGGGTTAGGATATTTGTGGCAGGGGGAGGACATTTCATAGTTACACCACTGCATGACATGCTGGGATGTGTAGTTTTATAACAGCTTAAGAGCCACAGGTTAGCCAGGCCTTATCTAATACATGTGTCAACCTTTTAGCAACCTTGACATCCACCCAAAAAATTATCGTCTGTTTAGTGTAGGGCTGTTCCCTCCAATTTAGTTACATAATCACACATGGCATGTGGCGGGTGTCTTTAAAAAATGTGCCACAATCTGCAAGTGTTTTTTTTTTCTTTTTATATATATAGCTGTATTAAATTTAGTGACTCAAGAAAAAGTTTTGGATACGGCTTTTTATCTGTTTTTACTTTATTATAGCCTTGCAGTATTGTTAAGACTTAGGGGCAGATTTATTAAGCTTGGAGAAGAGATAAACTGGAGATAAAGTGGAGAAAAGGTAAAAGGAGATAAAGCACCAGCCAATCAGCTGTGTTTGAAAAAGACAGTTGGGAGTTGATTGGCTGATGCTTTATCTCTTTTTACCTTTTCTCCACTTTATCTCTAGTTTATCTCTTATCCAAGCTTAATAAATCTGCCCCTAAGACTATATTTTATATATTTTATGATCTATCTCTCAATCCATGATGATTAGGACTGGGGATTTCCATCATAGATTGGGCATAGCCATTCCACCCCACCCTCCCCTGCCCCATGCCAGGCTGTCTATTTCCCTCTGGGCACCTCCACACACCCTTTCAATGCCTTTCATTGCTGTGCATATTCATTTATTTCTATACAAAGCAGTGGTGAATACGACATAACTCTGTCCGGCATTATGACCTAAATGCTGTTTTGAGTGTTTTAATAAATTAATACTTACATTTGAAAAAGTACAAGCAAAGCACATGTCTAATAATGAAAACTAGTACCAGGAGCAGGACTCTTTTCTGCACACATTAATGTAAGAAACAGAAGAAAGAAAAGGATAGAAAAAGCAAAGTGAGCGGAGTGGGATAAAATAGACAAGCCCTACTGTCGCTGCTGCAGACACATCAGGTGTGAGGACACCAGGAGTGTGACACAGCTGCAGGAACAGATAAGTATCAACTTTCTTATATTTTGATAGAAATTAACTTGTAGTGTGTAATTGCATTGTAATTTAACTCTCTATTGTATACTAGGGGCTTAGTCGCAGGGAGGTAGATAAAATGGGTGGGGCCCTGATTGAGAATCTCACTCAGTGCATGTTGTGCAAGATGTATGCGCACCTGGAGCAAGAGTCCCAGTGCGAATACATCTGCACGAGATGTGAGCGAACGTCCGCCCTGGAAGCCCAGGTCACTGATCTAGAGTGGGCCGTTCAGCGACTGAGAGACATTTACAATCTTGAGCAAAGCCTAAATAGAACGGTGGAGGAGTTGCAGATGGGGTCACTGGTAGAGGAGGAGGATCAGGCAGCCAGCTGGGTCACGGTTAGAAGGGGAAACAAGAGGGACAGGAGGGACAGGAACGACATCTCGGATCTATCACACCCGAACAAATTTGCCCGGTTGGACGAAGTTTCGGGGGAGGATAGAGACGAAATGACGGAGCTGGAGGAGACGGCTCCCTCTAGCAACCAGAGGAGTGGTCCCTCTAGCTCAAACGGGATGACAGTTAGTGAGGTACCAAGGCAGATAGTGGTGGTAGGGGATTCCATCATTAGGAGAACAGACAGGGCAATCTGCTATCGGGACCGCGATCGCCACACGGTCTGTTGCCTCCCGGGTGCTCGGGTACGGCACATCGCTGACCGAGTCGACAGATTGTTGGGAGGGTCTTGGAGCAACCCGGCGGTCTTGGTGCACATCGGCACCAACGACAAAGTCAATGGTAGGTGGGATGTCCTCAAGAAAGAGTATAGGGAATTAGGTAAGAAATTAAAGGCGAGGACATCTAGGGTAATTTTCTCGGAAATATTACCAGTGCCACGCGCTAGCTCAGGGAGGCAGAGGGAGATCAGGGAGGTAAATGTGTGGCTTAAGGATTGGTGTAGGAAAGAGGGATTTGTGTTCATGGAACACTGGGCGGACTTCTCGGTCAGGCGCCATCTTTTTTGCCGTGATGGATTGCACCTGAACGAGGAGGGGGCTGCGGTGCTGGGGGGAAGGATGGTTAGAGGGTTGGAGGAGATTTTAAACTAGGCGACGGGGGGGTGGGGGCAGCAAGACATTATGGGACCATCAGGGAGAGAAGCCAGACTGGGATCAGGAATCATATGGGGGAAGGAGATGGGGGGGGGGGGGGGGGGACGGAGACATAGACAAAGTCCTAGGACATAATAAGGGTATAATCGGGGGTAACTCTCAGGGTGCATCAGGAATGTCATGTAATAAAATGTTATGTTGTAACAGTCACGTTACCCCATTACAGTTCTTAGGTACAGATGATCTTAGTATACGGGAAGGAGGGAATGACAGAGGAAGATTTCCCAGAACTATAAAGAGGGCAGGCAGTGTGCATGGTGGGGAGGCCTGTAGAGAGTCTATTGAAGGGGAGAGGGGAAAGAGGAAGCTAGTAAAGAATTCAAATGGGTCCTGGGGTGAAACTAATCACAATATTAGAGCCATATCTAAAAATAAACATAAATTAAAATGATTACTGGCTAATGCAAGAAGCTTAGTGAGTAAAATCGGGGAGCTAGAAACGGTGATCAGTAGGGACGACTACGACATCATTGGTATTACAGAAACATGGTGTAATGAGTTGCATGACTGGGCATTAAACATGGAGGGATATACACTCTACAGGAAAGACAGGGAAAATAGAAAGGGGCGGGGGTGTGTGCCTATATGTAAATAATAACTTAACATCATGTGAGAAAAATATGAGCACAGACCTGGAAGACGACAACTCGGAGACAGTGCGGGCAGAGATAACCGACAATAATAAAAAAACAAAAAACAAATTTATAATAGGGGTATGCTATAGACCACCAAATATAAACGAAAGGGAAGAGTCTCTTCTTTTTCAAACAAGCATCAAATCAGGGTCAGGTATTAATTATGGGGGATTTTAATTTACCCGACATTGATTGGGAAAACGAAACAGGTAAATCAGCAATAAGCAATGGGTTCTTAAGCTTAATTAAAGACCAGTTTATTACACAAATGGTAGAAACTCCAACTCGTGATGAGGCACTCTTGGACTTAGTATTAACAAATAACACAGACTTAGTTTCAAACACAAAAGTAATTGAACAATTAGGGAACAGTGATCACAATATGGTTTCACTGGAAATCAACTTCAGTAAATTACACCAAAAAGGATCTGCAAAAATACTAAACTTCAGGAAAGCGAACTTTGAATTTTTCAGGGAAGCCCTAACAGGAATTGGGTGGGAAACGGTTATGGAGGGAAAAAATGCAGAGGAAATGTGGGATACTCTAAAAAAGGTGCTTGATTCACTAACTATTGAATACATTCCTAAAGTAACTAAAGGTAAATTCAACAAAAAAAAGCCACCATGGTTGGACAAAGAAGTAAGGTCAGCTATCAACAATAAAACCAGAGCCTTTAAATTCTATAAAAATAACTTGAATGAGGAGGCGTTCGCAAAATACAAAGAATCAAACAAAACTTGTAAAGGGGTAATCAAAGCAGCTAAAATATTATATGAAGAGTGCATAGCCACTGAAAGCAAAACCAACCCAAAGAAGTTTTTTAAATACATAAATAGTAAACGTTTAATTAAGGAAAACATAGGCCCACTAACTGATACTAGTGGAAAAAGTGTTACTGAGGACAAAGGAAAAGCAAAACTGTTAAATGAGTTCTTCTCATCAGTATTTACTAAGGGAGAGCAGACTGTGGAATGAACATTTACCACAAACGGGACAAATAAGCCAGATCTCATTGTGGATTTCACGCCGAAGGAAATAATACTGAGGCTAAGCAAACTCAAAACAAATAAATCACCAGGGCCAGATGGGATTCATCCGAGGGTATTAATGGAATTAAGGGATGAACTAGCTACCCCCCTACATTATAGCAAGTCACTATCGTCAGGTATAGTATCAAAAGATTGGAGAATAGCAGAGGTAGTGCCAATATTCAAAAAAGGAAAAAAGGAAGATCCCGCTAATTACAGACCCGTTAGTTTAACATCAATTGTGGGTAAACTATTTGAAGGATTTTTAAGGGATGGTATCCAGGAATATTTAGATCATCACCGTCTACTCAGTACTAACCAACATGAGTTCGTGAAAAATCGTTCATGCCAAACTAATCTACTAGGGTTCTATGAAGAGGTTAGCAAAAACCTCGATAATGTAAAATGCTGTAGATGTGATTTTCCTAGATTTCGCTAAAGCATTTGATACTGTCCCACACAAGAGATTGATTAATAAAATGGAGAACCTAGGATTGGGTGAAAATATTTGCAGATGGGTAGGGAATTGGCTATGTAATAGAAAACAAAGAGTGGTTGTGAATGGTGCCGTATCAGATATGATACCGGTACTAAGTGGAGTGCCCCAGGGTTCGGTTTTGGGGCCCATTTTGTTTAACATTTTTATTAACGATATTGGGATAGGGTTACTCAGCAATGTATCCATCTTTGCGGACGATACAAAACTTAGCAAAGTCATCAAATCATCAGAAGATGTCACCATGCTTTAAAATGATCTTGCAATTCTAGATGAGTGGGCAAAAAAATGGAAGATGAGGTTCAATGTAGATAAATGTAAGGTTATGCACCTTGGGAGACACAACCATTGTGCAAGTTACAACCTTTGTGGAGAGGAACTGGGTAATTCCATACTTGAAAATGATCTAGGAGTCCAAATAGACAGCAAACTAGGATGTAGTGCCCATTGTAATGTAGCTACAAAAAAGGCCAACAAAATTCTGGCATGTATTAAGAGGGGAATGGAAACTAGGGACTCAAGGGTAATTATGCCACTATATAAAGCATTGGTGAGACCTCACCTAGAGTACGGAGTACAGTTCTGGGCCCCACACTATAAAAAGGACATCATAGAATTAGAAAAAGTCCAAAGGCGAGCAACAAAGCTTATTAGGGGAATGGAGAATTTAAGCTACGGGGAGAGATTAAGCAATTTGGGACTATTTACATTAGAAAAGAGACGTTTAAGGGGGGACATGCTCAACATGTACAAGTATATCAAGGGCCAATATAAGGAACTGTCACGTACCCTCTTTTCTACTAGAAAGGAATCTAGGATGCGAGGGCATGAGTATAGATTAGAAGAAAAAAGATTTCATTCAGCTAGTAGAAAGAATTTCCTTACGGTCAGAACAGTCAAACTCTGGAACTCTCTTCCCAGAGAGGTGGTAACCGCTGGCTCATTAAATGCGTTCAAGGCAAAGTTGGACAAACATTTACTGGAGAAAAACATCCATGGGTACAAATAAGAAATATAAATTGTCTGTAAAATACCAGAACCTACCAAATCAGCAATGGATATCTATACCAGGTTGAACTAGATGGACGCAAGTCTTTTTTCAGCCTTACCTACTATGTAACTATGTAACTATGAAGAGATGGGAGGGCCTGAGTGCATCATCACACCCATTTAAGCATCTTTAGGATTTGAGGGGTAGATGTATGAAGCAGTGATAAGGGAGAAGTGATCAAGTGCTTGGCACTTTATCCCCGGCCAATCAGCTCCTGACTGTTAAGTTACAGGCTGGGTTTAAAAAGGGACAGTTAAGCGCTGATTGGCCGGTGATACAGTACCAGGCATTTTATCCTTCTCCTCCCTTCTCACCGCTTCATACATCTACCCAACAGAGCTAATGGAGGTAAGGTGTGGAAAGGCCCAGTATCAAAGCATTAGTACATAAAACAGAGAACACAGACCAATAGTTGGACACAGCTAAATTTCAAATGAAGAAGGAGGCATAGGATCTAGACACTTTGTAATCTAGCCAATTTAACCAAATGGACAGGCAGCGGCCAATGGCAAGAAAACCATCATCCATAAGTGGTAAGCCTTTGATGACCATCACTAGTACAAAGATTGGCACTAAAGGAAGATATGGGGAAGATGTCATCGAAAATAACCATGCAGAGAAAAGGTAGTTACTGCATCATAGAGTTATGGGAGCGGAAGTGGAATTATTCTAAAGAAAATACTGAACGGAGCATAAATTGACTATTGCTGGAGTAAAAACTGTGTAAGCAAATGAGCAAATGGTAAACTGGTGGAGAAAGCAAGACGTATGCTAAAGGATGCAGGCCTAGACAACAGTTTTGAGTGGGAGCTGTGTCCACAGCAGTTTCCATAAAGGACAGAACCTGAAGCATGGTCAGAGAGAAAACCAAGTGTAAAAAATCTCAGAACCTTTTGAAATACAGCCTATGTGCCCATACCAAAATAAAGAAGATGCAACTTGTATTCTTCTGGGTGAAATCTGTCATGCTTGACTACTGACTTGAAATTGGATTGTACGTAGTTGAAAGGCATCCACTGGTGTGTTCAGAAACCCTGTTACATCATCACGCGCTTGGGAGTGTTCAGGTTCCCGCAAATCCTCCTACTATAAGTGAATGAATACTTTAGAAAATGCTAAGAAAATATAATGGGTAAAATAGCAATGGTTACTAAGCATTTGGTGACTGCTTTGTTATTCAAATGATCTATTATTGTACAATGTAATTTACTGCATGTCTACTTATAGTGTATTTGACATCACAAACTTGGGGACATGCAATGCAGTAGTGACCACAGAAGCAGAAATAGTGGTTGTGTAGGTACTGGAGAATGGTTCTCAATCCCCCCATTGCCCATCCCGCCCTGCCCCTCTGTCTGTGATAGTTATTGGCTCCTACATGCAGGCTTTCCCAGTCTGTATTTGTAGGGCAGATAACTGAGCTTACTGGTAGCTTCCTGTCTGTGTTGTGATGACAGGCAACGTAGTCCTATGGAGCCCAGTGCGGTACACCTCTTTCAATGCCTGCAGTATCGCTACCATATTAACAAAATGTAACCCAACTTTCTGACCTGTGGGACAGATTGGAGGCATGATCCTATTCTCTCGTTTCTATTTGACATTACAAATTTGATGAGTTTTGACTATAAAAATGATTAGATTAAACACAATATTTATAGTTAAATATAAGTTATGAAAGACAAGTTTGATATGTTAGAAATATCTTCATCTATTATTTTAATCATTTTTAGAATCAAAATTCTGGAGAAATACTGGAGTCTAACAGATGGGCTTTGTTTACCCTGACTACATGTCCATGATTTGTAGGCATTAATAGTATAATGAAAATACTAGATCTTCCCCGTGATATTTCAGCTGCTCTTCTGTTTGTGAAGAGCAGTGGAAATCCCTAATGCCTAATCCCTGAAACCTGTTTTGTCCCTGTGCTGTGAATCATTTTTTAAATTTTTTTACAAATATTGTCATTATTTGTTTCCCATTGTGCGCTAATGTCTTGGTGCCTGGAGCATAGGGAGATATAAAAATGTATACAGGGTCTCAAGGGCCTGGCTCTGGGAGTCAAACTGGAGTCACAAGAGTTTCTAAATATCATTGTAATGTTGCGTTCTTGGGCAACTTGCCTGATGTGACAGGCTGTGTGGTACCATAAAAACCCCCCATGTACCATAATAAACCAGGTAATTCTATTCGCTTTCAGACATGTTTGTAACTGTGTTCAGATGACTACTCATATATTGGCCTATGTGTGGTCATCTAACAAGGCCCCAGTGCATACCCTCCAACTGTACGTTTTGGCTGGTACTCTACCATTTTTTTATGGCCTGTACCAGCCAAATGGGCTTTGTACAGGTTTTCTTGGTCTCCACCTCTCCATTGAAAATATCTAAAAATTCTCCTTTACCAGTGGTCACAACGTCTTTCCAAATTTGTACCGGGTTCTTCCCTTCAGACGTGGGAGGGTATGCCGGTGCTTTCAGAAGATAAAAACCAGAGTGCCAAATAACTCCATTTGAGTCCATAAAATAACTGCATTGGGCAGCATTTTGCACAGGGAATATATTTCACAATTATCATTAAGATGATGATAAGATAATGATAAGAACATTTTAGGACAAGGACATATAAGGGAAGTCTCTGTACGATCAGTAATGATAAAGATGCAAAGCGATGAGCGGATTTGGATTTACAACGGAGTCCTGCAGAGAGCTTTGAATATCAACAAGACAATCTTATAAAAAGATTTTCCATTTATAGGCAGCAGCAGTGAGATGCGAGGATAATGTATGTGGCAGTTATATATGTCTGGTAGGTTGGTTAGTGTTCTGGATACAGCAGTAAAAGCAATGACTCATCCTGAGTGTAGGTAGACAAGACACCAATATGTACAGTATAGGTGTCTGTTTGGGACTTCATTGCAGATTAACAAGCACCCTCAGTTTACACCTTACCAAAAGATCCCTTCTGACCTTTTTACACTGCAGTACTTTATGTCTATTTCCCAATGCTAAGGTAAGGGGGCTGGCCCTCATGTTAGCAAGGAAGCGTAAAAGGTTGAAAACACTTGTAAAAAGTGATTTGTAGCATATGCTTGTAAATGTGAATGCACCTTTTAGTCTTATGTTTGGGACACTTGAACAATTTGTATTGGTCTTAGGATGGAGGTCTGTTTATAAGGATCGTACAAATGTTTGCATTATATTCACTCACTGTGCTTTTAACCCCCCTCCTTATAGCCTCCTAATAGTTTCCATCTGTCCTTTGTGCTGTATTGCAGGGTCTGGTTAGGAAAGACTAGCCAAACTGCTAGAGATAAAGATATTGGAGGGAAGTTATGGCATTAAGATATATAATTGATGGATATATGGGTATTCATGTATCATCAAATGAAAACCCGGGAACTGTAATGAAATGGACTAAAGCTGGCCATACATCTACAGATCGATTGTCAGATTGGGCTGGTTGGAACAAAATCCTGGTAATGGATGAGAGCAAATGACAGTTGACCATTTGCTTTGAAATGCTGGAAAACTGCCAAACTGTCATTCAGATATTACCAGGTTTTTGTTCCAACCGACCCAATCTGACAATCGATCTGTAGATGTATGGCCAGCTTTAGTTTAAAAGTCTCAGAGAAACTTAGGACAATGTATTAATGTGCAGCAAATATCTCCATTCCTCTATGTGAGCTTAGACTAGCCCCGCTAGATGGTATTCTGCGATCATAACTGCTTTTCTTATTCTCCTTGATAAAATATCTATTGTTTATTGATTTTCATTATTGCCATTTAAAAACAGAAAGCTGTCATGTTCTGCAGTGATGGCAGACAGGGATTCATACATTTGGCAAAACCTATTATTAAGCTATAAAGTATTTGGGAGGCTTTGGAGGGGAAAATAAATATGTAGATTGGTGTCTTTAAACATATGCAAACACTGACAAGCACAGTGAATATAAAAAGTCAGCCAAGGAGAACTGGAGATATTCCTCCAATAAATATTCCCAGGGGATATTCTATTATCTGCAGTAAAACAACGGGAGCAAAAAACGGACATTTTCAATGTTTTTGCCGATGTTTTTTTTTTTATTAAGCTAGCCTATTGGACTGCCAGATAAGAGACCAGTTTTTGCCTGAACATAAGCAGACCCTGTGAAACCTGTGTGTTTTCGCTTGAAGCAGCCCCGTTTCCGCTGAAACAAGGGTGGCATTTTGAGGATTCGCCTTGATCCCTGGTAAGCGGTTGCACCTGCCGGCTTATCTGGGCTAATTTCATAGCCCAGAGTGAGCCTATTACCCGTGATCAGCAGGTCATAGGATATCTCCGTTAGGGCCAGATGTATCAATCTTCAAAAAGTGATAAAATGGAGAGTAATAAACAAGCAGCCAATCAGCTCCTACCTGTCATGTCATAGGCTGGGTTTGAAAAATGACAGGTATGAGCTGATTGGCTGGTTGTTCATCACTCTCCACTTTATCACTTTTTGAAGCTTGATACATCTGGCCCATTGTCTTTTTATTGAGCTATGTATACTCATTCTGACCTTTGACATTGCTAAAATATAGTATTGTTTCTATGAAGAAAAAAAACAAAAGGTTAGGTTATGAGCAGCAGCACCCTGGTGACAGCGCTGTGGCACTCCAGGGATCTGCTGCGTTTGGGAACCACTGGTCTACACTCTTCCCCATTTGTGGTAACATACATGTGAGTGGAAAAATATATTGTCAGTAACGACAGTTGTTTTGGGCCTAAGTGGGTGTCATGTCAGCAGATTGAGTGGCTCATGGGCGGTTTGAAATTTATTTTGAATTTCTATGTGGGGGGGGAGCTGATACTTATACATTAATTGTCTATAGTCATACATCAGACATGTTATGTAAATTAATGAACCCACATTCATTTAATCAGAAAGACAATACTAAATTTTTAAGCAGATAAACATCGTCCTTGTCAGGTTGGCATTTCTGCAACATAATCCCTCCAACCAGAGTCATAACTTGACATTTTGGTTCCCCGGACAAGAGAGAACATCATCACCCCCACCATAAAGCCCCCCCTCTACTACGTATCTTGATATTAGTGATAGTTTGAAACACTGGAGGGATCATGACTAAAGGCCCATTTACACTGGGCGATTTTGAGCTGAAAGCAGCTGTATTACCGTTTTAGCTGTTTTCAGCTCAAAATCCACCTAGTGTGTATGGGCATCATCGCTGGTGGCCGCCATTATGCATCCTACTATGGAAAGCTGTTCACAGCGGCGAAAATTGTCTGGTAGTATACACAAAAGTATACACAAGTTATTCATATTTTGTTGGTCTGTATGTTGACATAGGTCGACATAAAACCTGTATGAGTGTATCGCGTCCCCTCGCATGGCTCACTGCACTCGCCATGCTTCGGGCACGGTGCCTCGCTGCGGTCGGCACACTATTTTATTCACCCTCCACGGCCCTAGTGGATGGTAGGACATGAAATTCATGGAGCTTTCTGAATAACAAGTTTCTTGATAACAAATTGTTAGATGCAATCTGATCCCTTTGGTATTTGGTTTGTTACAAAATGATTGATAGAAATTCATAAGTAAATTCAATAAGCAAAGGCTGCTGGGAGCAGGCAATTCTATTCACCTGATGTGAACCTACACCCTTGTTACTTGTAAATAGTCTTTTTTAAATCTCAAGATTATTCATGTATTTCACATTTCTGTTTAGTGAAAGACAGATTCCTGTGCGGTCCGTCTCTCCGTCCTTGCATACAGCAGCACCGGGTGCCTGCATATAAGGTTTGAACAGCAAGTAAGAGGGAAGCAGCACTCCTGGTGACTTTTTTTAAGAAAAACTCAGAAACAGTTATCCATGCAACGTTTAGCATGATGAAAATGCCATATGAAAAGAATTGAAACATTGCATGGATAACGGTTTCTGAGTGTTTCTTAATGAAAGTCGCCAGGAGTGCTGCTTCCCTCTTACTTGGTATATATATATATATATATATATATATATATATATAATGCAGGTATCCACCGAGATTCCTTTACAGGTCCCAAAGCAGAAAGAAGAGGCGGCACTCAAAACGGACTTTTCAAATCAAGTAAATCTTTGTATTACATCATGAAATAAAGGTGCAGTTCGACGACGTTTCAAGACCAAAACAACGGTCTTTTCATCAGGTCCATACAATAATTACATTGTGCAATATGTGGTGGTGACCACATATTGCACAATGTAATTATTGTATGGACCTGATGAAAAGACCGTTGTTTTGGTCTTGAAACGTCGTCGAACTGCACCTTTATTTCATGATTTAATACAAAGATTTACTTGATTTGAAAAGTCCGTTTTGAGTGCCGCCTCTTCTTTCTGCTTTGGGACCTGTAAAGGAATCTCGGTGGATACCTGCATTGTATACTCCTTTGTGGAAGGCACCCCGGCATCTTCCCATCGGTCCTGAGTGCCAATCCCTACGTTCTCTCTCTATATATATATATATATATATATATATATAAACAAAGGAAAAACCTGCACTCTCACCCAACAGATGCAACCATGGGGTGTTCAATTAAGGCACACAAAAGTGTGTGTGTCAAACACAGTCCGAGTTTCCTCACATCAATCAGTCTTATGCATCTGACATTAAGTACACTGTTCATCTTTTTCATCATGTATAATAGGCTCCTTGATAAAGGTCCATATGTTGGACCGAAACGTCGGAGCATAAAATGGAGACATGTATATCTAAAGGCCCCCATACATTATGCGATTTGGGCCCGATTTCACCCGATTCGGATGAATCGGGCTGTGAAATCGTCCCAAATCGCATGTTTTGACACCCTATCCGACCCGATGCGCGGTCCCGTGCGCATCGGATCGGAGTCGGGCAGTCGCACCGGCTGCACATAAGATTTCCTAAATCTTATGTGCAGTCTCCGGGCAGGGTCAGCGGGCCGGGGACGCCGGGGAAGGTGAGCTGACAAATAGTCAGCAGGCGGGGGACGCCGGGCATGGGGAGAGGCTGGCAGGGGCAGCTGACACTATAGACAGCGGGCGGGGGGATGCCGGTGAACCGGCGAGGGGAGTAGCTCACTGCTGGACAGGAGGACCAAGGAGACGCAGCTTCAATACAAACGAATGGGGAGGCAGTGATTGGCTGAGAGAGCTCTCTCAGCCAATCAGCAATTGGCTGAGAGAGCTCTCAGCCAATCACTGGTTTCCCATTCTTTGTATTGGTTTTTTTCTTCCTTGAAGCTGCGTCTGCCTGGTCCTACCCAGCACGTGAGCTGTTCCTCTCGCCGGTTCACCGGCGTCCCCCCGCCCGCTGCCTATGTGTACACTGCCGCTGCCAGCCTCTCCCCATGCCGGGATCAACAGTGTCCCCGGCCAGCTGACTATTTGTCAGCTCACCCTGCCCAGCTGTTTCCTGCTGCTCCCCAGCGTCCCCCACCCGGCTCTCCCCCTGCAGCTCCCCGGGGACTGCATATGATAAATCCATGAGATTTATCATATGCAAAATTTGGCACATCAAGTGCCTAATCGTGTGTCCCCCTCCCGGGGAGCTGCAGGGGAAATCAAGTCCGACTTGTCCCTAGGACAAGTCGGACTAATGTATAGGGGCCTTTAGGAATAAAGCACTTAAGTTGGATTACTACCTACATGAGTCTTCTGATGATATTAATTGGAGAGTGTTCAATTTCCCCCACTGATTGATGTGAGGGAACTCGGACTATATATATATATATATATATATATATATATATATATATATATATATATATATATATATATATATATATATATATATATATACATACAGACAGGCTATAGCACGGCACTCGGGACTCAAATGAATAAATCAACACATAGCGTATGCTACATGTTGATTTATTCATTTGAGTCCCAAGTGCCGCTTCTGGACACCCTGTGAAGGCACTGGGAAAAAAGACCTTAGAGGAATAGAGTGCCAGCATCCAAACATATATAGCATCCAAACATATATATATATATATTTTTTTAATATGGTTGTATACCATTTGCCAGACAGTGATTACAGTAGCTATAAAATGCAGTATCACGTCTTTTTAGGCTACTAATTAGCAGAAGTTGTGTTACTCCACTTCTTTAGAGAGACTATTTGCATACCTGCTTTTACGTTTTTAATTTTCAATTTCTGCCAAAATGTAATAAAAACTCAATTTGAATTTTTTTTATATATTATAATAGAATTAACATATAAATAAATAGATCCAGTATACAAATTGTTCTGCAACAATGGACAATTATCTTTATTTATCTTGTCATAACAAACATGGAAACTAGCCAAGAAATTATAAAATCGACATTGATACGCATAGAATAAAATATGAAGGAGCTTTGGATACTGGCAGGCCATACTGGAATACTCAGCATGAAAAACTAAACCATAATGTTTTGCAAATCATTTTGGAAAGCACAGTAGGCAAGTGCGTAACTACCATAGGTTCAAAGGGTGCAGCTGCTATGGGGCCCAGAGCTGAAGGGGGCCCATCTTTGCTGTCTAAGTAATATGATTTATATACATTTATCACCATCAGTTACTAAATAGGGGGCCCTTACAAACTTTTGCTATGGGGCCTACGAATATCTAGTTACGCCCCTGACAGTAGGTTTGTCACAGTGCCTTTATAAGTTGTCTACTGTGTGTTCTCCGGAGAAATGGCAGCAAACTAGACATGGACCTATTTTCAGGGGCGTAACTAGTACCTTGTGGGCCCCATAGCAAAATCTTGAAAGTGCCCCCTCCCCCATTGTCACTACAATACCCCTTAGAGGGGCAGGAGAGTGAGGGGAATGAGCGATAAATGGCTCCATGTAATTCAGCGCACTGTGAATAACGATGGGAATAAGCTCCTGGGGCTATTCAAATCAGTGCACTGTTAAATCGGACAGTTCCAGTACTTGCAGGTGTTTTTGGTCACAAGTACCGGTATTGTCCGACTAAAGTGCTCTGCTGCGATGCTGTATGTGCCGCAGTAGGGCACAAAACAGCATTACCGAGATACAATAGTTTTGAGGGGTTTTTGTTTGCACCCCTCCTGGCAATGGACTTTTTGAATTGCCCCAGGGAGCTCTCTCATGGTGCTACTCACAGTGTGATAAATTGAAACGACCCCAAAGAGTGTCAGAGAGAGGAGCAAGTAAGAGAGAGTGAGAGAGAAAGAGAGAGAGAGAGAGAGAGAGAGAGAGAGAGGTGGCCAAAAAAAGAAGGGGGCCTTCATGGAAAAAAAGGGATAGAAAGAGGGTGTAAGAGAAAGGGGGAGGAGCAAGATATAGAGAGATGCGTGCTGGAGTGAGAGAGAACGTCGGAAGGAGGGAAAGAGAAAGAGGGGAGAAAGAGAGAGTGTCAGAGTGAGAAAGGGGGAAAGGCGGAGTGAGAGGGTGTTGGAGAGAGAGAGCGTGTTGGGGAGATAGAGGGAGAGAGAGGAAGTTAGAGAGGGTGGCAGATGGTGAAAGGGGTGCCATGGAGAGAAATAGGGAGAGACAGTGTCAAACAGACAAAGGGTGCCAAGGAAAGGGGGAGAGATAGAGTGAGAGAGGGTATAGGGGAGAGAAAGTGGGAGAGACACGGAGTGAGAAAGTGTGCCAGGGAGAGAATGGAGAAGAGACGAGGAGTGTGAGATAGACAGCGAGAGTTGGAAACTTTCTGAGAGAGGGAGGAAAGAGAGGGGGAAATGTGGGAAAAGAGGTGGGGAGGAGAGAGATAGAAGAGAAAGATAGGATGGAGGTGGAGTGAGAGAGGGGTGAGAAAGTGGGCAGGGGGAAGAGACAGAAAGAGAAGGGTTGAAGGAGAAGAGGGTTGGGTAAAGGATGAGAGGGGGAGTATAGGATGAGAGGGGGGAATAGAGAGCAAGAAGGGGGGAAGTAGAGGAAGAGAGGGGGGATGGAAGTAGAGGACAAGAGGCAGAAGGAAGTAGAGGACAAGACGGGGGGAGGTAGTAGAGGATGCCAGGGAGGTTATAGGAGAGGATGGGAGAAGGGAGGACAGGGGATTGAAAGCTTGTAACAGGCATAACTTTGTCCCTCCTAATCCCCCCACCTCCCCCAAATACGGTGGGGGGATTCCACTCACCATGCCTCCTACGCCCCAGTGCAGTGTGCTGCTCATGCACCGGGTATTCCTCTCCCGGACGCAGTGTCTCCTGCTTTTGCTCACCGTTCCTTTCCCCGGCATGGCTTTTCCTGCTCCGCACGCCACACCTCCTCCCTAGTGCAGTGTCCATTTCGTGATGCTGCTCATGCGCCGGGGTTTGCTCTCCCGTCCCCGGCATGTTGTCTCCTGCTCCATCCAGCTCACAGCACCTCCCTCTCCACAGAGCAGCCGCAGTCACCTGGTGCTGTGGTGGCTCACCACACTGGGACTTCCTCTCACCATCGCGACACATTATAGCTCCGCTGCTCACCAGGGCTGCAGTGCAGTCATGTTAAATGTACAGCTGGGGCAAAAATAATCAAAAGGGAGCAGGGGATTGCCTTGGGGCCCCCCAAGCTGCCGGGCCCCATAGCAATTGCATCTCCTGCACCCTCCATAGTTACGCCACTGCCTATTTTACTGGGAGGTAGAAACTTCTGAAGAAGTTTGTAGGATCAAAATTAATACATAAGAATAGATACAGAAAAGGCACTTTGTTGAAACCATAGAAATATACAATTTGGTGGCAGATAAGAACCACTTGGCCGATCTAGTCTGCCCCTTTTTTTTATCCTTTAAGTATAATCTCAACACTATTTGAAGGGACCACAGTTAAGTTGAAAGGACAGTCATAAAAATAAGGTAGATGGAAGTACATTGGTACTTGTGAGTTATCTGGGCGTCCGATTTTGGTACTAGATCGCATACGATATCGCATGCGATATCGCATGCGATTTGCGATTTGCATGCGATTTAGCATGCGATTTGCATAAGATTTGCTATTAATTTCATTACCCCACTATCCCCAAAGTGTGTCTATCAACGTGAACCCGAAGCGTGGCGAGCGCAGCGAGCCCGCGAGGGGCGGCGGTACGCGTCCTCCGACCTTTTCATGCCCTACTATCCACTAGGGCGTGGAGTGAGAATAGAATAGTGTGGCGAGCGCAGCGAGCCACCGAGCCCGAAGCGTGGCGAGCGCAGCGAGCCCCGCGAGGGGACGCGGACACCTTCACAGATATCCGCGTGCCCTTGCGGGCTTCACAGGTGTCCGCGTCCCCTCGCGGGGCTCGCTGCGCTCGCCACGCTTCGGGCTCGGTGGCTCGCTGCGCTCGCCACACTATTCTATTCTCACTCCACGCCCTAGTGGATAGTAGGGCATGAAAAGGTCGGAGGACGCGTACCGCCGCCCCTCGCGGGCTCGCTGCGCTCGCCACGCTTCGGGTTCACGTTGATAGACACACTTTGGGGATAGTGGGGTAATGAAATGAATAGCAAATCTTATGCAAATCGCATGCTAAATCGCATGCAAATCGTAAATCGCATGCGATATCGCATGCGATATCGTATGCGATATCGAATGCAAATCGCATGCAAATCGTAAGTACCCAAATCGGACGCCCAGATAACTCACAAGTACCAGTACATTTACTAGGGAGAAAGTCCTAACAGAACTTTCAAGACCGAAAGTGGATAAATCAATGGGGCCAGACGGAGTGCATCCAAGGATACTAAAAGAACTAAAAGATGTGTTGGTAGCACCATTAACAGATTTATTCAACCAGTCACTAGATACAGGTGCAGTTCCAGAGGACTGGAGAAGAGCAAATGTAGTTCCACTTCACAAAAGCGGAAGCAAAGAAGAAGCAAGTAACTACAGACCAGTGAGCCTTACATCAGTAGTAGGGAAATTAATGGAAACAATATTAAAAGAAAGAATAGTGGAATATCTTAAATTAAACAACTTACAGGATCCAAAACAGCATGGTTTTACTGCAGGGAGATCATGCCAAACAAGTCTCATTGACTTTTTTTGACTCCGTGACCAAAATTCTAGATGAATGGGGGGCTGTAGATGTGGCATATCTAGACTTTAGTAAGGCATTTGACACTGTCCCACATCGCAGGCTGCTAAATAAACTTGAAAGTGTGGGACTGGATTATAAAACAATTAAATGGATAAGAACCTGGTTGCAGGATAGGAAACAGACAGTTGTAGTAAATGGAGTGCATTCTATGGAGGGACATGTTACCAGTGGAGAACCCCAGGGATCTGTACTTGGACCAGTGCTCTTTAATATCTTTGTTAGTGACATTGCAAATGGTATTGAAGGGAAAGTATGCTTTTTTGCAGATGACACAAAGATATGCAACAGAGTAGACACACCAGAGGGGTAAATCAAATGACTGATGATCTAAGTAAACTTGAGAATTGGTCAAGAGCATGGCAACTACAGTCTAATGCTAAAAAATGCAAAATTATGCACTTGGGACTCAAAAACCCAAAGGCTCAATATAGTATCAAGGGTACTATAATGGAAACTACTGAGGAGGAAAGAGATCTAGGAGTCACTATTTCAAGTGACTTAAAGGCAGGAAAGCAATGTAGCAAAGCAATGAGGAAGGCTAGTCAGATGCTTGGTTGCATAGGGAGAGGAATCAGTAGCAGAAAAAAAGACGTAATAATGCCACTTTATAGGTCATTGGTACGGCCTCATCTGGAATACTGTGTCCAGTTCTGGAGACCATATCTTCAGAAGGATATAAATACATTGGAGAGTGTACAAAGAAGGGCAACTAAAATGGTGCATGGCCTACATCACAAAACTTACCTGGATAGACTAAAAGATCTTAACATGTATAGTTTGGAGCAGAGAAGGGAAAGGGGGGACATGATAGAAATCTTCAAATATATCAAGGGTTTTAACATAGTACAGGAGGGAAATTTTCTTCAAAGGAAAGGAAGTAATAAAACACGAGGACATGCACTGAAACTGGAGGGAGGTAGGTTCAGGGGAAATGTTAGAAAGAATTACTTCACAGAAAGGGTAGTGTATAAGTGGAATAGCCTCCCATCAGAGGTGGTAGAGGCTAAGACAGTAGAACAATTTAAACATGCTTGGGATAGGCATAGGAATATCCTTACAAAGAAATAAGGATCAAAAAGGGTTGAGATTACCTGAAGGGTAAAAAAAGGGGCAGACTAGATGGGCCAAATGGTTCTTATCTGCCGTCAAATTTTATGTTTCTATGTTTAGTTCTTTTTAAGGATATACATATGCCAGTGGTTCCCAAACTTTTTTGAACCATGGTGTCTTATAGTATCAGAATTTTTTTCAGGGCACACCTTCACCATACAGTACATCCATAAAGTATTCACAGTGTTTCACTTTTTCCACATTCTGTTATGTTACAGAAGGGGTGGGGAACCAGTTACAGCCTTATTCCAAAATGGAATAAATACATATTTTTCCCCTCAGAATTCTACACACAATACCCATAATGACAACATGAAAAAAAGTTTTTGGGAGATGTTTTGCAAATTTATTAAAAATAAAAAACAAAGATATCACATGTACATAAGTATTCACAGCCTTCGCTCTGCAGCACCTCTCAAGCTCCATAAAGTTGGAAGGGAAGCATCGGTGCACAGCCATTTTCAGATCTCTCCAATCGGATTCAAGTCTGCCTTCTGGATGAGCCACTCAAGGACATTCACAGAGTTGTCTTAAAACGACTCCTTTGATATCTTGGCTGTGTGCTTAGGATCGTTGTCCTACTGTTGCCCCAGTCTGAGGTCAAGAGTGCTCTGGAGCAGGTTTTCATCCAGGAGGTCTCTGTACATTGCTGCATTTCCCTCGATCCTGACTAGCTATTGATTCTTTCTTATTAAAGGTGCTATACACGATGCGATGGAATGCGCGCTCCCACGCAAATCACATTGCACAGCACAGAAAGTCTGTGCAGCCCGTGCTTTTCGTACTAGATTACATTGTATCTAGAACAAAAAGCACATTGTATGCTTTATGTACTAGATACAATGCAATCTAGTACTAAAAGCACAGAGCTCATTGTTCTGTCTATGGGCACCTTTACTCACTAAGACATTTATTTATTTTTACTTGTGTGCTGCCCTGTTGTGACTGGCTTTTGCTTGTTTTTTTTGGGGGGTTGCTGTGCCCCAGGTTTAAATTCAGTGTTAGGGACCCACCAGAAAATATACAAGGCCACCTAGACGCGGTGAGTGGGCTAATATTTATTGACCAACAAATATACCAAGAAACGATTTATTGCTCTATATTAAGTAGCAGAGCTTAATAATATGGAGTGAGCATCAGCACCGCATGTCCTTCTTTGTAGAACTACAAGTCCCAGCTTGATAGCATCTTATGATACTATATTTTATTAGGGTGTTCATTTTAATACCCCCCCCCTCCCATATTTTCCTGCCACTGAGAAACATCCCCAAAGCACGATGCTTCTACCACCATGCTTCACTGTAGGGATGGTATTAACCTGGTGATGAGCGATGCCTGGTTTTCTCCAAACAAGACTCCTGGCATTCATGCCAAAGAGTTCAATCTTTGTCTCATTATACCAGAGAATTTTATTTCTCATGGCTGGCATGTGCTTTTTACTAAGGAGTGGCTTCTGTCTGGCTACTCTACCATACAGGCTTGATTGATGGATTGCTGCAGAGGTGGTTGTCTTTGTTGAAGGTTCTCCTCTCTCCACAGAGGAATGCTGTAGCACTGACAGAGTTCTTGGTCACTTCTCCGACTAGGCCCCTTCTCCCCGGATCATTCAGTTTAGACAGCCGGCCAGCTCTAGGAAGTCGTGGTGGTTCTAAACTTCTTCTGTTTACGGATGATAGAGACCACTGTGCTTATTGGGACCTTCAAATTAGTAGATATTTTTTGGTACCCATCCCCAGATTTGAGCCTTGAGACAATCCTGTCTCAAAGGTCTGCAGACAATTCTTTTGCTGATAGCCAATATGTTTACCCAGTGATATTGTTACCGACAGAGACCCAGCTGACATTACAAGCACATACACATTAACTGATGCTGGGCACATAGGGCCAGATTCTCTAAGCTTCAAAAGTGATAACATGGAGAGTGATAACCAGCCAGCCAATCAGCTCCTACTTGCCATGTCACAGACTGTGTTTGAAAAATGTCAGGCAGGAGCTGATTGGCTGGCTGTTTATCACTCTCCATTTTATCACTTTTGAAGCTTAGAGAATCTGGCCCATAGAGTGACTGCACAAGGGGATGGGTGCAGCATGGCCCCTGCACTCCACCCCCATGCGGTCACTCATGGCACGCAGCACCAGTATTGTGTAGTGCTTGCAATGTCAGCATCCTGCTGGGTCCCTGTCGGTAACAATATCACTGAATACACATGTTGGCTAATGTGTACCTAGCCATAGTCTTTCCGGGTAAGTTTTGTGATGTAGGCCATACACAATTTTAGTTATCTTTCTTTGTACGCTCTCTAATGTATTTAAATCCGTCTGGAGATATGGTCAGAACTGGACACAGTATTCCAGATGAGGCCATACAGTACCATTGACCTATACAGTGGCATTTTGACTTTTTTTCTTTCTGTTGCTGAGTCCTCTTTCTATGCAACCAAGCATCTGACTAGCCTTTCTCATTGCTTTGTTGCATTGCTTCCCTGCCTTTAAGTTATTTGAAATAATAACTTCTAAATACCTTTCTTCCTCAGTAGTTTACAGTATTGTACCCTTGATACTATATTTAGCATTTGGTTGTTTAAGACCCAAGTGCATGATTTAGCATTTTTGAGCATTAAACTGTAGTTTCCATGCTCTTGACCATTCATAAATTCTACCTAGATCCTCAGTCATTTGTTTAATCCAGTGGTAGCCAACCCCAGCCCTCGAGAGCTACCAACAGTTCACATTTTCCAGACAACCTAGCTGCTGCACAGCTGCACTCATTAATCACTGACACATTTGAAAAGATACACAGATGGAGCTAATCAGCTAATGAGGAGACCTGCAAAACATGCACTGTTGGTAGCTCTCGAGGACTAGGGTTGGCTACCCCAGGTTTAATCCATTTCAGTGTATCTACCCTGTTTCATATCTTTGTGTCATCTGCAAAAAGGCATACTTTCCATTAAATACCATTTGCAATGTCACTAACAAATATATCAAAGAGCACTGGTCCAAATACAGATCCCTGTGGTACTTCATTGGTAACATTTCCCTCCATAGAATACACTCCATTTACTCTGTTTCCTATCCTGCAACCAGGTTCTTGTCCTTGTCATTAAACTGTTTTAGAAGAATAGGCAATGTCTGGAAGAGAGAGCACATAATGAGGATGATAATACTATGCAAGATACACTATTGTTCATCCTGTTCATCCTGCATGAAGTAGCCATTTTGGCTGGACTACTGAGGTTGCATTGTACCAGATAAGCAATACAAGCATTTGAGACATACAAATGTACCAAAGGAAAGTGACAAATATATTTAGTTCCAAGCATTGTTCATTTTGTCCTTGAAAGTAACAGGTGAGGCAGACACCTGAAATGCACTATGTAGGTTACAGCAGGGGTCCTCAAACTATTTTGCCCTGGGACCCCATCAGACAATAAAAATAATTACAGGACCCCAGCAAGGTCCTGCAGAAGGTCATCACATCACATATATAGTCAGCAGACAGCACATACATGGTTGCATTGTGGAGGTACAAAATGATGGGAGGAGTCTAAAATAACAGACAATTCAACTGATTTTTTTCAGATTCCTTGAATCGCTGACTGAGATTAGAAAAGTCCTCAGCCTGATGGTCAGTAACATGGAGTCGTGACCCCCTGCCGAGAAAGTCGAGACCCACTTTGGGGTCAGGACCCAAAGTTTAAGAACCGCTGGGTTACAGTGATCAGGATGACTAATTCATAGAAATGTAGCATGAAGTGGGTGATTCAGATTGCAATGGAAAACAAAACATAGAGTTGGTTGGAGTACACATGCAGAGAGTGTAAAGGTGAGAGGACCCTGCTCATGCACTTCTGAGGCCTGCACCCCTGAACACTGATTTCTTATATAGAGTTTCCTATTCACTTTTTTTCTGATTTGGCCATGACCATTTGTATCACCCCAGCCTGCTGAGTGCTTTTCACTGAGGTGCATTTGTAGGGTGTCAAATAAGTCACATTAAAATCATGCACTTGCCCTGGTTTCAACTATGATTTTATGTATGATTCCTTTTACCCACTGAGTTGTGTGTAGCCTAAAGGCCGCCATACATCAGGATGACCTGCTTGCGACCTGATCATTTGCATTTCGTGGAGCGGTCGAACGAGCAATCGTATGTGGTTAAAAGCATATATGATCACTCGTAATGCAGCATGTCTCATCTGAAGGCCAACCTCATGGCCCGTGGGAGTGTGAACAGTTGCATGAACAGTCGAGATTGCATGGTTGGATCCAATCCCGTTCTGGTTTATGGGGCCCTTTAAACATAAGCATCTAGTACCCCCCTTCTCTAAGCTGGCATATTATTGGCTAGTCCAACCTTCTGACTCTCTGCAGACACTGGCAATATGTTTTACAAAAACAAGACTTTGTTAGAAATCTAGGTGCACTTATGTATGTGAAAGTACATGACACCACCAAACCTCATGCCTCAGTGGATTCATAAACAGCATTAATATTGTTGTTCAGACCATAAAAAGGCTACCTTTACTGTGTTTGTTGGGGTACTGCCTGCTTTAATAATAGTTGACTTCTTTATTAATTTTAATATATTCATTTCTGCTGATAAAGAGAAGTGTATGACTCTTTAGGTGTGGTATAACACACCGACAGTCGGGATTCCGACAGTCATTAGCCCAACATTAGAATCCCGACTGCACAGCGGGGGAACGCTCGCCACGCTGTGGGCTCAGTGGCTTGCCGCACTGGCCACCTATTTTATTCTCCCTCTATGGGGGTCGTGGACCCCCATGAGGGAGCAGTCGGGATTCCGACATTGGGGTAATGACTGTCGGAATCCTGACTGTCGGTGAATCGTCCCGCACCCGACTCTTTAATGCCAGTAGTGGATAACAAGTAAGCAGTTTTGTGTTACAACATGTGTAGACTCTGGACTCTGCCACTAAATTTTGGGAGTTCTATGAAAAGGTTGTTACATTTTATACACTCTGAGTCATTAAACAAATTCTCCACAACATTTCAAAAGCACAAATGGAAATCAAAGTAAGAATAAACAAAAAGAGTGGCATTCTTTTTTTTTTCTTCTGAAAATGATATTGCAATTTACTGACATATTTTACTAACATGCTATTTTGCAAAAATAGCATTCTTTCTAAATACAGCGGTAATATAAATAGCCCTTGGGATAGTGGTCCACAGTCCTACACACTACCATTGGAGTAGAAGAATGTATTTTATTTCTTATGAATGCATGAAAATTGCCATCGATTTTACTGTCAATATATGTTTCTGGTGGTTAGTACCACCAATAATAAGAAAATAATAATTATTTGTTACAGCCAATTACCTAATTTTATAATATAATTCAGTGTTTCTATATGGGGTGTAAAGTGCTAGTAAATTCTGAAAGGCGATTTAACACATAGCTGCAATGTGAATTGTCATTTCATGGCATTTTTACCTGGTAGCACAGCTTAGCCAGCTGTCACATCTGCAGAACCTCCTCATCCTGTCTAACCTCAGAAGTTACAGCCTGTACTGTAGTTGTTAAAGTTATTCTTACTTTGGAGGAAAGCGTTGGCTGTTATTTAGTGTCAAAAATAAATAACAGAAATATATTTGGGTCTGACACTTTTTATTGCACCAACAAACAGTTACAGTGTTTAGGCTGTCTTCCTGTTGCAAACACCTGGATAGAAGTAACAAAGAGGGCAATGCATCTTGATGTTTTTCTTGCAGTTAACTCTTAACTATGGGTGGCATTTAGTTTTTTATGTTTTTTTTGTATTATGTTATTATATATTTTTTCTTTATTTATAGCTATAGAGTTTTCCTGTTTGTTTGTTTTTTTAAAGAAATGTCTTTTTAAAAATTTAACCAAAAAAAAACAACTTTTTTTTTTTTGTTTGGCTTCATGGTTACACATTTTAGTCAATACTCATTTGACCTCTCCTTATGTGCCTAAGTTTATGCTTTATTAATACATAGTGCCCAGAAAGGGTTACTAGCTTGGCCTTCCGTATGTAGCCAGGCAGAAATGATCTCAGAAAGATGGAAAGGATTTCACACTGGCTAGTAGCATGATGTGAGGGAATGGAGGCAGAAAAATACCTTTTAAACAAACCTATATTGTCAAGTACTGTAGGCTAGTAAGGGATTGTCTAAGTGAAAACATTGAAGCTGCAGGTATGACACTTGCATGGGTTTCATTAAGGAACCAAACATTTTTTTGTAAGATATTCAAAAGTGTTTTGTTTTTTTTGGTCTATAAAATGTATTTATTGTAGGGTTCTATCTAGTAATTTTTGTTTAGGTTAATTTCCCCAAAGGTTCGAATCACTGAATATTTTGTTCAATAGTATGTAGTGTCTCCAGCTTTCACAGATGTTATGTTGTAGAGTAATTCTGGGTTCAACTCTGCAGCTCGGCCCACCTGCATTATGAACAGTCTAATGTAAATGCAACCATCATTTGTGAGATTGCGCCATTTAAAATTTGTGCTGGAAAGTCTGATTTCTTCTGGTATGGCCTGGTAGATACAGATCAAATCCACTGGCAGCTGTTATATTCTCACCTCATTGACTAATATGTCCCATTATGAGCTCATCAATTTTCAATGGGATAATCAAGCATGGAGATTGTTTTGGGACCACACACTGTGATGAGAACAACTATCCTTGCAGATCATACTTGCCTTCTTCTGAAAAGCATTTTAGGCAGATCGTGAAAGCCTTGGAGTGTCACTTCCCATACCTCACACTGCAAGTATGTCACTAATATAAGTGCTAATTTAGTTGTCTATTTCCTAATTCTTTTTTTATGGGAATATACAGTATGTGTGTGTATATATATATATTTGTCCGGTGCTTATTGTTTTTTGATCACGCTATGTTGTTATGCTGATGGCATACAGGATGACTACAGGAAGTTAGAGATGACGTCATTTGGGTGCGTCCCAGCCGGGTGCGTGGTCCCACGTCCGGAAGTCGCAGCGTTCACAGTGGGATGATGTCAGCTATTTAAGGTATGTACTTGTATTGCACTTGTTGTATGAAGCCTGATGACAATGAATTAAATCATTGAAACGTTGCTTTAAGATAGCGTGTCAGCTGTGATTCCTGTCGACTAAGACGTCCTAGAGTGCCGGCAATTACCGAGGTGTATATATATATATATATATATATATATATATATATATATTACATCGTGCAACCAATGTAGATTTCAAGTTCACGCTTTAGTTATAAGTAATATATTGTATTATTTCCAGATCACTTATTGCTATATATAGTGGACATTATGGGGGAAATTTACTAAGGGAAATTTGTACACCTTGTTGCTCTCTGTTCCACCATTTTCATCATCTGTTTCCTCGTATCATCATTCTTTGTGAATATGTATAAAATTGAATTGCTGAAGTCCTGTATGTTTTTATGAATCTATATTTTATGATTTATGTTTTATACACATACCAGTGCGTTAATTATCTTCTGTATACATTTTGAAGTTAACCCCTAAAGAAGTCTCTTAGGGGACGAAACGCGTTGGGTGATAAAACATGTTTTTATGAATGTACAACAAAAACATCTTGAACACTTTTATCTAACTGAAAATTACTTCTAATAAAGAGAAAAATGTTGATATGGACTTCAATAGTTGATACGGACTTCAATAGTTAATTGATTAATATATATATATATATAAATAAATTAACTATTACTATTGGCTTAACAACCAGTTATATTGTTTACAAAGAATCCTTTCCTCTTCCCATATAATAAAGTTATATTAGGCAATGTATACACATCCTTTTCTTTTTTGTGTGTGTGTGTTTTTTTGTTGTTATTGCCCTTGAAGTATTATCACTTAGTGACTGGGGGGGGGGGAGTGCAATTCCATCCATGAATAATTACTATTATCCTGCTATAGTTATAGATTACATATCCTGACTCATAACCATTTACATACATTAATAACCACTTCAGAACTGATCAATAGATCATTACTATGTTGTAGCCTATGATGGAACATTTGGAAATCAGTACTCCCTAAGTAGTATTACATCATGGAAGCTACAGCAGTTGTTGAACTACAGGCTACTAGGATTTCTATATCTGTCTTTAAATAACTTGGTACAACTGAATGTAGTTAAATCAGTCACTTAATGAACTTGCATTACCATCAGACTATGCCTAAATTTAAATTAGAATTCAAATCAACACTGAATGTTTAGTGTTAGTTGGAACATTACAGGCAGAATCCACTCATCCTCATGCCACAGGTTTACCCATGTCTTTATTGTGTCGTACCTGCTGGCATTGTGTTGTCAGTGGGCAACAGTAGACAAGGTGCTATCTGAGAAGAAGTTTGGTTCAGCAGAAGTCACACACTGCTGCAGACATTGTAGGGCACAGCATGCTAGCAGTAAGAGCAAATATGATCTGGCAGAGTGGGGTGTCAGGCTAATGTCCTGGAAAGTCTGGGAGATTCATTTTTTTTTTCGGGGATTTCTTTCAAGCTCCTATGAAGGAAACCACTTCCCAAGATAAGTTTGTAACCTAGGAACTAGACCATAGGTGCACTGATCATAATTATCCATCAGTAGATAGGGCTGTGATGATGTCATTCACAACACTACAACCCTGCAACTAATACACCGGCCACCCGGCAATTACCCAGCATTTTTGATTGCCGGGTCATTTTGCCGGGTGAAGCCTGGCCCCAATTCGCACCAGTAGAAAATTCCTGGGTTGAAACTTTTCAGTCTGGGAATTTGCTGAAAACCCCGGGTTTGTCTGTGGTGTGAAAGGGTCAACGCGGGTCTTAAACCCCAGCACTCTGACCCGCTCTTGACCAGGGTCGGAATGCTGGGATTTAAGACCCGTGTTGAACCTTTCACACCAAAGAAAAACCCAGGTTTTTCAGCAAATTACCGGGGTGAAAGTCTTTAACCCAGGAATTTGCTTCTGGTATGAAAGGGGTATAATACTGTACCTGCAGCATTTTCCCATAGGGCCTGGGCATGTATAGCTCAATACTAAACACAAAGTTTGGTGTGGAATTATTACTTTATTTACATTTGCTGATAGATATAATTACCTAGAAGGCAACTGATACACATCTCTACTGCTTTTAATTGTAAATGCTGATCACATCCACGCTGACATCTCATACCACTCTGTCTACATAGCCTGCAGTCAGGAACAGAAGAGTTAAAATAAATAGCTCATTGTGAAAAAATGCATTGATTAGTCAATTCCCAGTGCATCCCACACATTGCATTTCATTAGATTTCACATCTCAGTGCTAATTCTTCTGATTTCAGCAGCCCATGTTTACAGCAGAACCTGTAGCTGCTGATGTAATGGCATCTGGGATGTTTGAGCTACATCATCAGGATGGTGACATAACTTTGGATGTGTCTTACCAAATTTTATTGGTAGAAGAAAAAATGTTTATGCACATTCATGCAGAACCTACCACATTAAATCTAACTGAACTGATTGTGTAATATGATCACTTATTAATGTAATATAATGGGATGCCTGTATTCACTGCATTGCCCCCTGCATGTGAATGTCAGTAATGTGCACTTGGGGTTGCTTTCCAATGACTATGCAAACTATGGGCCTAATTCAGCGTGGGTCACTTCTGCAATCCACAGAGCAGTTCCTAGTGGTCGAACTTCAAACACCACTGCTTGAGTGACAGCCAAGGGCGCTCTCGGTGAGAGATGGCCAGTGCTCCCGGAAACAGGGGCATGTCATCACCATTTTACACGAGTGACCAGGCCAAGGACTGTTCCTTGAGGCACAGTTTTTCTGGCCTCACAAGCCGGGCAGCAACAGGCAGCCTGAGTAAAGCTCCCAATTCATTACTGCGACTTCTCCCATCGCAGAAGTCACAGCCGATAACCTTTGAGCCGCCCGTGAGGTTCTTTTGCATGTGATATATTGCATGCGACTCCAATCCCCCGCTGATGGGAGGCTGGCGGGGTCGGACGTGCAGCAGGCACCTCCGACACCAAAGCTGATCTCCGATACTGATGAGATCGGTACTGCGCATCTGATGTCAAACGCATCCGATTTGGACACTTTTTTTTACCCGATTTCTCGGCCCAAACCGTCAGAACAGGAAAAGTGACCAAATGGGACTAGTGTATTGCCAGCTTTAGGATTCACTTACTCAGGCTGTAGTTGCAGAGGAACACCGTGATGGTCGCAAACAGCGATCGCAATGTAGCTTGATGCAATAGTAAATACAGGCAGCGGGTGGTATGAACCTTCTCCTGCATTTGCATTGCTTACGGGTCACAGCTGCTGCAAGTAGCTTATTATATGCGATTCCTACTGCATTAGGCCCTACAGAGTGCATTTAAAAATACATTTTAAAATAAAATAAAGATCATATTGGTCCAAAGTTCTGTGTAAAGATGGGTACACACCAAAACATGTATCTGTCCAATCTGTTTGGGGGAAACAAAAATCTGGTAATGTATGGGAATAAATGACAATCAACCATTTGTTTCCAAATGCTGGAAAAAAATATTGTACAGATAAATCTGCTAAATCAAACTGATTTAACTAATTTGTCTGAATAATCATTGTCTGTCTTCCCACATTTGGGAGCAATTAGATTATTGTCATTTGCTCCCATACATTGACAGACTTTTGATCCCACCACAGATTGGACAAAGAAATCTGTAGGTGTGTACACAAAGCCCAATATATATATATATATATGTGTGTGTGTGTGTGTATATATGCCGATCATTTAAGTGATTGATATAGCGACGTACCATCGGCCAGTGTGAACCATCGATATATCTGTGAGCATCATTGTTTACAAATATAAGGGGTTATTCTGGTTGATTCTGGTTGATTCGCAGGGCTGCAAATTCGTAGCCTTGCGATTCCACCAAACCCTGCCTTGCGAATGGTGGCTGGCTGCCACCCATTCGCAAGGCAAATTCACACGCAGTATAACATGGATAATATGGATGTTACAGTGTAACATGCCCCTGCCTGTCCGTCATGCCTCATTAGTATGAGAACACTCAGCGTTCTCATGGGAAAGCCCATGAAAAGCTGGGCATTCCCATATGGTAATGGGACAGCCTGCCACCCCACGCACCTCTCCGCCCCCCGCCAGCAAGGTTGCTTGGGTGCACCCGGTGAACTATCTCGCGATGCTGCACGCAACAAGCGTCGTTCTGTATGTGCGGTTGATTGGCTGACCGACAGTACAGCCGCTGCAGGAGCCGCCAGTGATTGATAGCTCACTGGGCAGGTGCATGCAAATGCAACTGCACAGTTTTGATGTCAATCACGACAGATCGGGCAGTGTGTATGGAGAACACACTGCCCGATCCCTCTCTGTAGATATATCTACTGGTGTGTATTCAACTTGAGTCAGGGCTGAATTTAGATAAGCCCTCCCAATACTGAGTTTTGGTAAGGAAAATGCAATTGTGCTTGAAACAAAAATAAAGGGAAATAGGCTTGGAAGCATACTGCTGGTGTGCACCATGTCTAATAGTCAGTAAAGCCCCTTGGAGAAAGCGCATTATATAAATAAAACTTACTAAAGGGGCTCTGAATGACAGAGAGATACAATGAACACTAGTTTTCAGCAGCTATACTTGCATTTTATTGTTGAATAGTAGTTTAACATTGCAAGGAAAGTCATATGGTCACACCCATTAGGTCATTGTCGCCATTGTAGCACATCCAAACTGCTGGTGTTTTTTTGGGGTGCTGTAACTTTATTATCAGAGTTACAGAGGTGGAAAATGTAGTTGTGATTTAACCCTTTGAGTGCCAAGAGAATTTGTCAAAATAGATGTGAAAATTGCCAAACAAACATTTTTATTCATGATAATGACCAGTAAATGTTTACCTTATATAGGAAATGTAATCTTTTTTTATACACAACATTTTTTATTTTATTATTTATTTACAGTTTCTTATATAGCGCAGCAGATTCTGTTGCGCTTTACAATTGTAAACAGAGATAAAACAAACTGGGTAACAACAGACAGACTTGGAGGTAAGGGCCCTGCTGCAAGCAAGGGACATAGGAGGGAAACACAAGGACAGGCACCAGTGAAAGCATAGCTTGTAGGTCCAGAAGGGAAGCTATATAATACAAACTACCTCAGAGGGTTATGCGTATGGAACTTAAATATGATAGGCTTGCCTGAAGAGGTGAGTTTTCAGGGAATGCTTGAAAGTTTGGAGGCTAGTGGAGAGTCTAATTGTGTGTGTAGGGCATTCCATAGGGTGGGAGCAGCACAATTAAAGTCCTGTAATAGTGAATGGGAGCTAGTGATCTGTGCAGAAGAGAGAAGCAAATCTTGTGCAGAGCGGAGTGGTCGAGATGGGAGATATTTTGAGATAAGTAAAGAGATATAAGCTGGTGCAGTATGGTTAATAGCTTTATATGCTAGCAGAAGGGTTTTATATTGAATAAGGTAAAACACAGGTAACCAATGGAGGGACTGGCAGAGCGGATCAGCAGATGATGAGCGTCTTGCTAGGAAGATCAGCCTAGCAGTGGCATTTAGAATGGATTGCAGTGGTGAGAATCTGTTCTTGGGAAGACCAGTTAGGAGACTATTGCAGTAGTCAATGCGGGATATAATGAGTGCATGGATAAGAGATTTAGTAGTGTCTTGTGTGAGATAGGGTCGTATTTTGGATGTGTTTTTTAGATGCATGTAACATGATTTGGTGACAGAATGAATGTGGGGAACAAAGGACAGTTCAGAGTCAAAGATGACCCCTAGGCAATGAGCTTGTGGGGTAGGGTAGATTGTCGAGTTGTCAACAGTGATGGAGATATCAGGATGGTAACTGTTCTTAACTGGTGGGAAAATAAGTAATTCCGTTTTGGAAATATTGAGTTTGAGGTGTGAAAAGACATTCAAGATAAGATGGCAGAGAGGCATTCAGAGACTCGGACCAAAACCACTGGTGACAACTCTGGGGTTGATAGATAGATTTGAGTATCATCCGCATATAAATGATTCTGAAATCCGAAAGAGTTGATGAGTTTGCCAAGAGATGAGGTATAGATTGAGAAAAGCAGAGGACCCAAGACTGAGCCTTGCGGAACTCCAACTGACAGAGGTAGTGAAGAGGAGGTTGAGTCAGAGAAGCGAACACTGAAAGAGCGATCAGATAGGTAAGATGAGAACCAGGAAAGGGCTGTATCATTAAGACCTAGGGAGTGCAGTGTTTGTATGAGAAGAGTATGTATTTTATTGAATTTATATATTTCTCTCACAGAGATGTGGACCTTTTTAGCGTATATTTTTGCGCATCTCTCAGAGATGTTGGCACTCAAAGAGTTAATTATAATGACCTATAATGTTTACTATATGTAGGAAATCTTTTTTTATTTAATGTTTTTTATTGGACTGCATATAAAAAATGTGAGCGACACTGGCATTTTTATTGGATATTGGCCAAAATTCAATACGGCCGGTGAGGGGGTTAAACGGCTGGGTTCGCAGAAAACAAGCGATCCTCGCTGTTTAACACCCTTGCCGGCCGCTCACTGTATTCATCATTCACAGGACGCGGCAAGGATTCCCCCAAACAGCGAGGCTCGCGGCTAATGCAGGGAGCCCTCTGCATTTAGCCGCGAGTCTCGCTGTTTCAGCGGCTGCCTACGCCGATTCCCCCTAGCTCCAAAAACGGAACAAGGGGGAATCGGCATATGCAGGGGGTAAGTTGAATACTAACCGGGCGAGCTGTGACAGCGAGCAATCAGCACTGCTTTGCTGTCACAGCTCGCCCCCGACATTGAATACACCCCTCAGTGTGCATCTCTCACATAAATTTTGACACTCAAAGGGGTAAGTACCACTCCAAGCAAGCAGTAGGCAGCTACTACAATTGTTAATATTTTAAACAATGTAATTAAGAATTGTATCGTAATTTTCATATTGACCTGAGATTTTAATATAAATTATATTGAAATGTATCATTTTACTTATAACAATGTATATATATATATATATATATATATATATATATATATATATATATATATATATATATATATAGTGCATTGCAATTGCTTATTATTATTTTATTATTTATTTGGATTTTAAGTAAAGTATTTAAATTATTCAGGAATTTAATCATTAATAGCATATGGTACAGCTAATCCCGTTATGGCTCATCGTTTTTTTTTTCAGAACTATTACTCCCAGCAGTTGGAGAGGCAGTCTCCTATGCACTATGAAGAATACCATGACGAAATGTGACTTTTTTTCTGTCAAAAACATTGGAGTGGAGATCCAGGTTTTATCAACAGGAGCCCTTTTTCCTCCTGTTGTCAAAGCCCTCTTCTCTTCACATGTCACTCACAGCTCTCCCATACTCAGCCACCATTTTCGTCCGCATACTCATCTCCATCTTTGGCCACAAGCCTCTAGTAGTACGTTGATGAAGTCCTCACTTACATTTAAGCTGTAATGTGTATTGAATTGGGGCGCTCTTTTTACCTGTACTCTATTTTTGTTATTTATTTACTGTCATGATAAGTTTTGTCTCCCTGTACTGTTCCTTTGTACGGAGCTGCAAAACACTTGTGGCGCCTTATAAATAAAATAATAATAACTATACACGTAAAAATGTTCTTGGGTGCATCTGTCACATTCCATTCTTACTGCCTGTGGCCTGGGGGTGGCACTGTTGCTTATGCTTTCTATGGCCTTTTAAAGTGTTTGCCTCTAGCCAACATTATTCTATTCCAAATGTGTCCTGTAAAGTAAGATATAACATGAATATTGCAAAATAAGCACAGCAAATCTGGTGACACAATTCTAAAAAGTAAAAATTGCTTGTTAAAATGTATTTGTTATAATATTCGTATTACTGTGCATGTCCCATTAGACAACAGTTAAGGCTCCCCTGAGGGGGGGGGGGGGGAGAGTTATATATAAAATAGATGATCAACTTAAGGGGTGTACACACGATGCGATCAAATCGCAAGGCGCTGTGTACATATCCGATTTAGACTATATAGTACACATCTGTACTATATAGTCTTGCCTGCAGTCTATTTTTCTATTCAATTTCAATGCTGCATTAATGTACATTGGGATCAAATCAAAATCATATGCGTTGGATTTTTATTCGATTTAGCTTATGTAAGCAAAATCAAATGGACACATAGACAAAATCGAACTGTGTCTACGTCCCATTTCAGTTTGTTTCCTGGTTAATTGTTCAGAAAGCACACTAGTACATCGGGGGCTGCCATTGGGTAATATGCTATATATATATACATACAATGGAAGACCGGCGGCACCCGGAGTCTGTTCAAATAATGTATGACAACGCTGTTGTTGCAGTGATCAAACGTTTTCGATGCTATTTATTGCATCTTCATCAGGATGAAGATGCAATAAATAGCATCGAAAACGTTTGATCACTGCAACAACAGCGTTGTCATACTTTATTTGAACAGACTCCGGGTGCCGCCGGTCTTCCATTGCATTTAGGTTACTGCGGTAACGTTTTGGCTTGGCACCGGAGCAAGTTACATTTGACATTTGGGACGTGCTGCCCTTCAAGACTATATATATATATATATATATATATATATATATATATATGGAATGAGACGTAACTAAGCTTCAGTGATGTTACTGGCTGCATTTTCAGAACAGTCCTAACCACACACTAGCTTTCTTTTCTTTTTGAATTATGTTATAAATTTGGACCATTGGGTAGCACCTAACACTACATTTATGGCATACATGCACATATAGGTTTGGTTTCCTATTCCACTATTATACAAATCAATATCTATTATATCTTTGTGTGGGAATTCTCTAACTGTGATCCTGGGGTTAACCCGAAACACTGAAACAGCCCTTGCTTATACTGGTATAATTGAGTACATTATTTGCAGGTTGGAAATGTCTTTATATGCCTTAAGTAAAAGCATATATGGTAATGAAACAACAAAACAAGGACTGGTACATGGGCTGTAAAGAGTTACTTAGAAGCTTATCCTCTTCAAAATATTAAATGGTGAAAGAGCAGCGCAGCAAATTTTCTACAGCATTTAGGGGGTTAAAATCTTGGCTTTGGTTGAAAGCTGCTGAAATGGGGACAGGTCACCCCTCCTCTGTCCCGGCTGGTAGCCAAAGCAGGTGAGAGAACCTGGAGTAGCTTGATAAACAGACTACACTGCATTTGTGTAGTTTTATCTCCTCATCTTGGCTCTCTTTCTAACCAATGGGTGGGGCAGCATGGTCTTACACATAAATAATAACAATGCCCTTATATAGTGTGTCTCTGTTCTGCATTGGCTGGATTATTCCACGTACAGCAGTATGTATTTAAAACAGAAACTACTATGAGACCCAAGGCATGAAACATATGAATGTTTAGTTCTCAAGTGACCTGGAGACTGACCGTCTGATTGCAATCTCGGGAGGGCAGACCTAGGGACCCTCAAGGCTCCTTGACCTTCATGCTCTCTTTCCAAATCCTATTGTGCAGCACTGGTGCTGTGTAAATAAACAGTACAATGATTGTGCATTGTCTATATGTGATCACATTTAGTTTTTATATCCTCTAACAAATGTAAACTTTGACTAATGTTTGCTTCTAAGGTAATTACATTCTTATATAAATTTGGTTATATGCATTAGTGTGTGTTTGTGTGTATATATATATATATATATATATATATATATATATATATATATATATATTATGATCATTCCAGTATTTTTGTTTTACAAATGTTTGAAATGTGCATATTCTATATATTTTACCGTCACACTAAATGCTTACATGACCATGGCCCTCTGTCAGCATTTATTTTGTCTACCCATTTGTACAGTATATCCCCATTTTATTTGTATCCTGTATTATACAAGAATAATTATTATTATTATACTCCTTATAATGCCAAGTGTTTTAATCTGAGAGTTTGTGTTACATATTGTGTGTTTGAGTGAATGGGGGCTATACTAGAGCATACAAGACATTAGACATGATATATACATTTCATACAATATATACAGTGTACGAGTTTCCAGTGGCACAGTTCAATAATATCTATAGAACACTGAGCATAAGGGTTATACTACTACAGATACACAATTATGTATGTGTCCGTAATACGCTACAATGGTAGAATTTGTACTTAATCTTAAACCGGGCATACACTAAACTATGTGTGTATCTGGCTGACGCGGCATGACCAATGTAGCAAAGCATCGGCTGTACACAATGAACGAGATATCGCCCCATAAATATTTTATGGCCACATTACCCTACCTAATCATACAATCAGGCAAGTTGCACGCGTGAAGGAATTTCTCTGTGTATAATAAATATATATTTATGACATGGTGCATGCATTATAAAAATCATTGCTGGATTCACACATTTGAAGGGACATCCCTTACCCTCCAGATTGTATAGGGATACAGTAAACCCGGCTTGATGGGAGCTCGGCATCCTGGTCCTTTTATCCGACTGGAACAACTTTGCTTTATATTTAGCAAACGAAACATAGAAAAACTAGACAGGTGGCCAACAAAAGCGAATCCCCCCTCCCTCGCCCCTTCCTCTATATATTTTGCTTTCCATAAATTGCTGTAGGAAAAGGTTTGACCCACTCATGTTCCTTCAAATTAATCCTGACACACAAACTCCTCTCTAAAATCCTGTTTTAAAGCTGGTTGGAAAAATTGGAACAGTTAACAGATTTAAACATAATTAAAGGCAGCATTTTAAACTTCTCCTTGTCTGGATCATTTAAAGGAAAAGAAGTAAAAACTCTTCACACACAACCACCAACTGGAAGAAGTACACAAAGTCCGGTGACAATTGATGGTAACTTTATTTTAGCGGCCAGGGTGTAAATGTGGACATGAAAAGTTCACAGACATAATTACAGCAAATCTACATTTGTTCCTAAAAGCGACTTGTGAGATAAACAAGGCTGGGGCCTGTGACACATCCCTTTTGGAAGCGATTCATCTTCAAGACACTATTGTTTTTGTTAAGTTCACAAACATCCAATTTGGCTCGGCAGTAATCAAATCATTTGGAGCCTTCTAAGTGATCCCATGCATGCGAATTAATATGTGGAAATTCGGCTTTTCTATGCACAAGGACAACGCTCGCATTGTAAGGCACTCTGTAGTACGCGAGGCCTAATCAACTTCAATCCCCCTCTAATTTTTATTTTTTTATTATTTCCCTTATCAAATTACTCAACTCAACTTCCCTTCTGCGATGTTACCATCACCCTTACTACAGATAATGAACGTGCAAGTTATTTATGTACAGGAGACCAATTAAAAGTAAATCATAGCAGAGAACACATATGTAACATACTGTATACCAGTTTATAACATATCTCTGGCTGCTAACATGCACCATTTTCATGGATTTTATGCATATATACTATTTGTTATTTTTTAAATTCCGCAGTATATACAACTACATAGAGAATCTTGAATCTTAAACCTGCTCTTCTCAAGATGTTGCTGGACCACAAATATGCCATGGTCGAACTTGTTACACTACCGGTTGTTTACTTAACAGACAGGTATCCATCCCATGCTGATCCACTATCTCATGTTTTCATGTTAACTAAACTAAATACAGCTCATATGGACTTTAAAAATGATCACAGATCTCTCTGGCAAACGCAGGGGCCAGTCACACAGCCTCTTCTGCAATGCAAGGTCAATGCACAAGAGAACAGAGATACTGGCATATGTGTCCATGCTCCATCGGGCATTCGCAATGCGTTGGCCCCTGTGGCCATGTCAACAGCCCTTGCAATCACCATAGGGATCTAAGATGTTCAGCTTGAGCAGCATTTTGATTTGAATGGAATGCAGCTCAAGCAGGGGGCAGCGTGGGCTGGACACCCGTGCATGCACCCTTTCACTGATTGCATGGCCCAGTTCTGATACTACTTAAAGCGTTTCTATTTTTCAGACCTCATTGGAACAATGACAACTAGAATTAAATGTTGTACATTTTCTCAGAACATCTGCTTCTTAATGTGCACCCTTGAAGAATAAAGGTTTTAAATAAAAATAGATGTTCTGCAGACTATAGATAAAAAAAATAAAAAAATGTGTTGGTTTATACGAGTGCTTCCAAACCTTTTTGAGTATGTGATAGTTGCTATCACACCTATTACACAATTCATTTCTTTGGAGAACCCCATATTTTTTTTTTTTTTTAGATAATGTGGCAAAGAAAACATAAAATAAATAGGATTACAGCTTAGCTGATTTTTATTTACAGCTAAAGGAATGCCCTGCATATTATCACCTCTGTACATTTCAGCTTCATTGAAATAATTAAATTACAAGATGGCAGGCAGGGGGACTGGCTCTAAAGATGTGTAATGGCTGCTCCACTCGACATCGAACCATGTCCACCCTTGGCTGAGATCTATAATAAGGCATGAAAAATGTTTGCACTGCGATAGCATTGTTTTTAGTTACGGCTTCATAGTATTATTTTGTGATCACAATATTGTACTGGGAAAATAGGTCGAAATTCAAGAAAACATTGCACTCTTTAGTGATTCTTTTCCAATGCATTGCGCTTTAACCAATACATTTGTACTGTCTTTGCTAATACAATGCAATACAGGGAGCAGCGTCACCAGCTGTAATTTGATCCATTCCGGTTATGTACATTTCAGGCAATTATTAATGTGTGAAATATGCAACAAATAAAGTGTTGGTGGGAACAAACCCTTATTTGTAGTTGGAGACTATTTATGTGGTGCAGCACTCACTAGCTATTCTTAAGCATTGTATTGGAAACTAGTTTTGTGCATTTGTAAATTTGATGTACTGTATATATTGCTCTTAAGGGTATTTATCAAATCTTGGAGATTGGTAACATTATGAGAGGTAAAGTACTAGCTATTCAGCTTCTTTTTTACAGTCTCTTTTGGAAAAATGACAGCAGCTGATTTTGGTTCTTTATTTCTAACAATTGTATATCTTTTGTTGAATGGACAAATATTCTTTAAAAAAAAAACAAATATATGACTTCTTTGTATTAAACTGATTTTTTGGGTAACATTTACAGCATCAAAAGTCTCTACAGCAATTACCTACATGTTTATCAGCAAACAAAGTGCTAACAATATAAAAGATCAACCGTGAATGTCTCAATTAACATTTGTTCATTTACATTAGGCCTGACTAACATCTTAACAGATATCTTATAACTGATAAATGTGATCTGCAAAACATAGGATATTCTTCACAAATTGTATAAATAATTGCTACAGATGGGAATTGTGCACTCATCAAAGCCCTTTTATTTTTTAAATAAAACCACACACCACTTATTTGGTCACAAAATAGTTTTTATTGCATCTTATTAACATAGGAATGCAGCCTACAGAACGGAAAAGCCTGGAAACAAAGAAATCAATACACATCCCCTATCAAAGAAATACATTCTATTGCAGAGTTCTGGCAATTGAAGTGTTAAATGTCTTATTTACCCCCCAAATATTCCACGCACATGTGATATTTAGGTGTGTCTTATTTTACTGCTAGTCTACCTGCACTGCAACAGCTTGTCACTTATTTGTGTGCATCAAAGAGCTCGATGCATTAAACTGGGTGGGAATATAAAAAAAATAATAATAACTTTAAAATATCCATGACATCTATAAATAAGCCCAGAATACAAGGGAGCACAGGGCTGGGAATAAGGGAATCCATAAATCTGGGACAGATCTAACATCAGCCAAATCACAAAGTACTGGGATAGGGGGAAAAAAAATAGAAAGTATATTTTTATATACTAGTTTAATCTTTCCTGAGGCACTATGCACCAGTTATTTTTTTTTCACATTTCCCTGTCATTCCGCCAATTTACTTCTGCTGAAATTATGAAGGTTCAAGAAATAGAATACGTAACAGGAGCATTTCTGGGCAACCCAGTCAGCATGAAAATTGTGATTCAGACATTTATTTTTATTAATAATAGCAATCAATCTTTATAAAAGTATGGTAGCTGTCTTAGGTGAACAAAGGATTTGACTATGCATAGCGATATCTATTAATGCAATTGGATATCATCCATATTCACATTTTTCAATGTTTTCTTTCCAAATTTCATAAGAAACACTATAATGCATGTACAATGTTTTGCATATAGCTTATTGCATGTATATTTAGCAATTATCATGTTTATACATTATGCGTACACATATTGGTTAGTCTGTTATATTTTATTACGCAGAAAATACAATGCATTATACTGTCCTAAATAAGTACTGTACTCCACACAAACCTAGAACAAAAATAAGACTTCTGCACGTAATTCATTTTTTAATAGAAAAAAAACACAAAAAAAAATACAAAATCATTTTAAAATGTAGCTAGTTCAAATAAAAAAATAAAACAAAGATAAACATTACATCATTTTGGAACAGAAAATTTCTTTGAAAAAAAAAAATTCGTCATAAATGTAGTATTCCTATATTTTTTTTATCTACATTTTTAAAAAGTAGAAAACCATATAGGATATTTTAAGTTAAAATATTAAACTGCAGAATTTAAAATAATAGTCATTTACTAAAATTTGAACACCAAGACATATTGTGGGGACACATACAGAGCAGAGAGTTTAAAGAAATCCAGAAAGTTAATCTTTCTGTTTATTAAACAATTCTTTCTGCACCTGGGAATAAATAATGAAATAAAATCCTATCCAGTTACATGGGATTGTTTAGAGGCATAATTAAAATGGAGGCTGTTTTACTATATTGTTTAACAATTTATTGGCTGGATCTGAAAAGCTAAATTATACGGGTTACTGCCACAGAACAAATGCCAATCACGTATTTTAAAATTGCCCTGGCTCTTTTTTACCTTGTTTAATTAAAACTAAGGGTTATATGTAGTAAGCAATTGATTTTCAAAATCCAGAATGTTTAGGTTTTGTTTCCATATTTAAAAGGGAAATATTAGTAAATGCAAACCAGGTTTCTTTAGCATTAAATAGTACTGTCCTTTTAAATCTGGAATGAAAAATCTGCAAAAACCGAGGGTTTTGAATACCCAATGCTTAATATATACATCTGTAAAAAATTTTCATCAATATGTTACACCCTCTGAAGACAATTTGGGGTATAAATAAAGATTGAAAGATTGTTAGCAGGGTCTTCCTACCTCTGACTGTCTTTAACTGTCCAGTTTGTTTTATCACTGTATCCAATTGTAAAGCACAGCAGAATTTGCTGCAATATATAAGAAACTGTTAATAAAAAATAAATTTAAAGCTTTTGATTTGTGAAAATTATTTTATTTTTTTCTATTTTAAATGTATTGTTAAGCACAATGAAATAGGCTGGCCCTATATATACGTAAATGTTCAGAAATTGTGAAAATGGCGAAACTAAAAGAATTTAAGATGGAGTTAAAATTTGAATTAAAAGTAAAAATGTGACAAAGCTGTACATTCTTTAAACAATAGGTATTATTTTTAACAATTATGTTTGCTTGTTATCTTTTTGAGGTTAGTCTTTTTTAAGTATGTAAATTATATAATAAAAACCGAATGTTGGTGGAATATGGGTTAATCTGATATCTGCTACAGCTTTGTGCAATTATTAATCCTCCATCCCCCCTCCCATACATCCTCCTTTTTGTATTTCCCGAATCTGTGTGTTTTTGCTACTGAAAGTTTTCAGAAGTTCTTTCAGGTCCTGGTGCCCTATAAAAAGTATTTGAGCAACCAGCTAAAATAAGTTTTGAGGTTTGATTAATTTGTTTGTTTGCAAAGTGATCCAACATGGACGTGACTGAGTGGAAAGGTTAACGCCCATCTACTTTTATCAATTCAATTAAAGGTACAGTATAACTAGGGCCAGCTGCGAGAATACTTTATTAAACAATCAGTGTTGATTTGGGCCAGCCCCATCCCCCAAAAACTTGGATTTTATTTAAGCACGGTACAGATTAGACATTTCTGGAGGAAAGTCATGTCTGAGAGAACTATATGAGGAAACCTGACTTAAAAAAAAAAAATACACTATGTAGACAAAAGGGATTGGATACCCCTGCGCAAGCGAAATGGTGTGCTCCTGCAGCAGACACATATTTGCGAAGGTATAAAACGGCTAGAGGGGCACTGATTAGATCATTTGCCAATTTAAATGGCTTGCCGGAAGGAGCGGAGTTTGAAAAAGGGATCATCGTAGGCTGCTCAATCAGAGGTACGAGTGAGAGAAGCATTGCAGATATTTGGACGGTCCCTATATCCAGTTTATTGTCATTAATGCTTGAAGGAACAATGCTCATTGCAGGGATACACCTCCACTTGGAAGACCTCTGGAACTACAAACCAGGGACCGGAGAGTGCTAAACAGGGTTCGTCCCATTCATACCATTGCACATGAGTTTCAAATGGCTATGAATGTGTCGTTAACAATAAGAAGTCCAGGCTCCCTGTAAACAGACAGATGGACTGACCAGCTCAAAGTACAGATCTTAACCCCATTGAAAACTTTTGGCACGAATTGGAGCAATGGTGCATTCTAGACTGACTCTTCAGAGTCACAGTTGGTCACTCTACTTAAGGCGGAATGACAAAAAATACTGTCTGCTATTGTCTAAAAACTTATGGACAGTTTGGCAAGAACTATGTCTGCAGTAAACACTGCACGTGGTGGACCTACAAAGTACTGACGTCAATAAAATCTTGATCTATTTGCCATCGGTGTCCAATTACTTTTGTCGACATACTGTGTATCCCTATGGGCACTGCTATGTTTTCTGGGATGGAGGCAACTTGGGCTAATAATGAGTTTTCCCAAGAACGGCACTAATGCTACAAACAAGAGCATAAAGGCTATAATTCGTGTAATAATCCACTATTAGAAACATTGTGTAAAAATTCATCACAAATTATATAAAAGTTGTATCTTGCCATTTATAATAAGCAACTGAATGCCCTATATAGATCTGCCCATGTAGGAGGGCAAGCCCTACAGAGATCTGCACATGTATGAGGACAAGCCCTACAGAGATCTGCACATGTATGAGGAGGACAAGCCTTATAGAGATCTGCACATGTATGAGGACAAGCCCTACAGAGATCTGCACATGTATGAGGACAAGCCCTACAGAGATCTGCACATGTATGAGGAGGACAAGCCTTATAGAGATCTGCCCATGTAAGCGGACAAGCCCTACAGAGATCTGCCCATGTAAGCGGACAAGCCCTACAGCGATCTGCTCATGTATGAGGACTAGACCTAAGGAGATCCATCTGACCATGTATGAGGACTAGACCTATGGAGATCTGACCATGTATGAAGACTAGACCTATGGGGATCTGACCATGTATGAAGACTAGACCTATGGAGATCTGACCATGTATGAAGACTAGACCTAAGGAGATCTGCCTATGTATTATTAATTGGTGTTACAGTGGAGTTTCCTGCATGCAGTTGGGCTAGGGTGTTTATTTTCTCCACATACAACCATTAGAAGTTGGATAGCTCTGGTTACAGCATTAATGCCACCAGGACAAAGCCCTAGGGGTGAGTGATCACTCAGCTGCACATTAGCAGGACCAGCAAACAGCTGTGATTGTGGTAGGGTCAGATTTTTAAAAAACGCAACCTTTTAAGAATGTATATTTATGGATCTATCAAGTTTTTTCTAGTTGAAAATAAATGTAATGGTTCAAATGTAATCATTAAAAAAAGGCTATTCATATATAATTGTGTGACTTCACAAATGTATAGGGGGAGACACCTACCTGCATTGGTGACCTGTGCATGAAGTGGATGGTAGCACTTCATAATCCTCTGATACAACCCCAAATAAGAAGCCCCAGGAATCCATCTCAATAAGGTTTCTTTCTATGAATAATACAGAAAGTAGATGGGGGAGGGGATAATCCACCACTCCAACCCCCACCTCCTCTCTTTCTCCTTCCCCTACACCATGCTGAGGAAGCTCTTATTGTTCTTGCAAATTGCTCCTTGCTGTGTCCCCTCCCCTGAATCTCAGAGAAACCCCCAGATTCGGTGAGGCCCGGGGCTCTTTCCTTATGTGGCCAAAACCTCCTGCTCTTCCCACCCCCAGTGCAAATTGCCAGGAAGCATGGGCACAGCTTGCAGATGGCTCCTGGTGTTCCTGGGTACAGCAAATGTCCCGATGATGTCCTGCGGGTCTGTGTAGGAAGAGAGGACTAAAGTGAGCTTGCAGTGGTGGCCAGGTTCCGCGTTCAGTGCCCCATCCTGCTGCACGGCTTCCCCAGTGGCGGCAGAGCCACCCCGGCTGCTGCTGCTGCTGCTCTGCTTGTCCGGTGCTGCTGGGTGGATGCTTGTCTGGGAGGGAGGGGGGAAAGGGCACTGGAGCGGCAGCTCTTGTCAGCCTGCCAGCCTCGCTAATGCACTGCAGGACACGCCTCCTATTAAGGTGGAACTACTCCATTAGCTCACAGTCTCAGCCCATTGTGTCCTTCCTTAACAAAGGGAAATATTAATGTGTTCTGCCAGATACGTGGATCTTTATATTGAGTCTGCTCAATAATCCTTTATATTGAAAACTAGGCATGTGATCTCTCACATTGCTATATGTGCTGCATGCTGTAAACAACAGCTCGCTTGCATACTGCGTTACTGCCTGTACTGCTATAGTGTGCAATGACAAGCAGCCATATGGATTGGAAAGTAGCTCTGCTGAAGTGTGGTGTATTTGTCTGCTGATGCTGCTTCTGTTTTGCACAATGCTGACAATACACCACTGAAGAATCATGTCTGATAGCCCATCAGTTGGAAATGAATGCATCTACAAACAGTGAAAACTGATTTTACACATCTGTGAAGGAGTATGAAATCCCGGCGGTCGGAATCATTGATGACAGGAGGGGGGGCGCGTGGATCCCCCCCCCCCCCTCCTTGCGGGCACGCTGTGCTCGCCATGCAATGGTCCCGGTGCCTCGCTGCGCTCGGCACACTATTTTATTCTCCCCCTATGGGTGTTGTGGACACCCATAGATGGACAAAGTGCCGGCATTGCGGCGGTCGGGATTCCGGTGTCGGTATTTCGACCGTCAGGATTCCGACCGTCGGGATTTCGACCGCCAGGATTTTGACCGCATCCCCTGTGAAGACTGGACCCAGAAATGTATTTTTAAACATATTCTACATAATATTTGCTGTATTATTTGTCACTGTTTTTTTTAGCTATTCCAAATTATACAGAATTTATCAAACTGAACACATAGGACCTGAAGTGCAATTGTATATAAAGTGGATTAGCATGCTCTCAGACTATGCATGGAAAGACTGCACACATTCGCCTGTATGGTTGGACTCATTGCCTGTGTGCGCTTACTTATAGTAATCATCAACAGTGCACACTTGCTCTGGGTGCCGAAGATACACTTGAAAGCATTTACATGTGTCCATGTCTGCATAGTGTACACAGTTCTGAATGTTCTTAGATCATATATGAGATTTAATATAAATTAATGCAATTCCTGCATAGAAAGTTTGTGCTACTATGGTTCCAAAACATGTGCAGTACGAAAACACGCAACATATGCTCCACTAGCAGGTGTGCAGACATAAACAGCATTGTGTTTACTGACCCCAGTCTTCTGTCACACTGCACCTAGGCCCTTATTCTGGTTCACTCGCAGAGGCAGATTCCTTCTCAAATAAACAAAACCATGTGCTCTGCAGGTGGGGCAGATGTAACTTGTGCAGAGAGAATTAAGCTGTGTACACACGGTGCAATATCACTGGAAATATGGTCACTGAGCAACCATATTGCCAGTGATTTGTTTGTGCTGCAGCGATATATCGCCGGGTGCGCGCTCCTGTGTTCAGACCCCTAATGGTCTCTGGTCAGCTGTTACCCTCTGCGGCTCTCCCGGTAGAGTCTCCTGTTCATCAGGGACCATCTCTGGTCGCTAATGAAAACTGGACACTGAGCAATATATTGCACCGTGTGTACACAGCTTTAGATTTGGGTGGAATTTGCCTTTGCAAGTGAACCAGAATAAGGGCCCTAGTGTACATGAGGGGATATAGGAACAAACTGCATACAAAACACATAGGGCCTTATTCAGGTTCACTCCTTCTGACAAAATCCTTCTTAGATGGACAAAACCATGTGCACTGCAGCGGGGCAGATGTAAAGGGGGAAGTTTACTAAAGGAAATGTGTAAAAAATAGGTGTAAAAATAGGTGTATTTGTATCCAGAAATACACTTATTTTTGACATTTTCTATCCCAAAAATACGGCAATTCGTATTGATGTGCTATCAATACGAATTGCCGTATTTTCGGGAAAGAAAATTTCAAAAATAAGTGTATTTCTGGATACAAATACACCTATTTTTACACCTATTTTTTACACATTTCCTTTAGTAAATTTCCCCCAAAATGTGCAGAGAGAATTAGATTTGGATGAGTTGGGAAAATACAGGGAAAATACTGACTGCTTTATTTTTACACTGCAATATAGATCTCACTGTGAAGTAAAACCCCACCCAAATATAACTCTCTCTGCACAAATAACATATACCCCACCTGCAGTACACCTGGTTTTGTCCATCTAAGAAGGATTTTGACAGAAGGAGTGAACCAGAATAAGGCCAATAGTGATAGCTATTGGAAGCATATTGGAATAAATTCGATTTTATTTATCATATAGAGAACAGACAAAACAAAAGAAACACCTACATATTTTGTTAATTCCATGCAATTACATTTGCCTCATTTTACCCCAGATTTTAGTCTGAGTTTTTTCCCCCCGGAGACAGCCGCTGAGAGAACTACATCTCCCAGCAGCCCAGTGGGAAGATAGATGGGAGACCACATGGAACCACAGAGAGCACAGGAGAGGTATCTTTCTTTTTAATTTACACGTCACAGGGTTTCCATCACATTTATGTTTTTAAAAATTGGGTACATTTTTAAAAATGTTACTGTGCTACACCTTGTGCCCCATTGAATTTCCCTTAGAATGTCATTTATTGGTACTTAACTGTTTCAGTTATCATGTGATACAAACAGCTTTATTTAAATTGCTATTGTATTTTTATTTACACATACACTTTAAACTTTATTTGACTCTTGCATACAAGTTATTAATGTTATTGTGCTGCAATAGTCAGCCAGTGCCTGCTAGCATGTTACCTACTATTACCAGTAATCTATGCTTCTGTTCTGAGATGCAGAGGAGACTTGGGTGATCTTCTTAATGTGTCCACTTTATCCAATGCAGTATTTACTATTTGTAAGTTGCTTTTTTTTACACTGCTGCCTTTATATCTGTATTTAGAAGTATAGTTTGTCCATCCTCCTGGGCCACCTCCGTAAGTTACAGCAGGGCTCATGCATGGAGAGCAGTCCTTTCTCCACATCTCCCTGGGTAACACAGCTGTACCATTGCTGTAGGGCTACAGAGCAGCTAGTAGCCCAAGAAGGTAGGTTCTGGAGCTGGAGTGTCATGGGGGAGCTGGAGTCAGAGAGACACAGGTAAGATGATGAATCCTTCTGAAGAAACTCAGTAGAGGTGGAATGAGTGTACTGGAGAGCCACAATGAGGAGAAGATCACTGGTGAGCCACAATGAGGAGAAGATCACTGGTGAGCCACAAAGTGGAGAAGATCACCGGTGAGCCACAATGAGGAGAAGATCACTGGTAAACCACAATGAGGAGAAGATCAGTGGTGAGCCACAAAGAGGAGAAGATCACCGGTGAGCCACAATGAGGAGAAGATCACTGGTAAACCACAATGAGGAGAAGATCACTGGTGAGCCACAATGAGGAGAAGATCACTGGGAAGCCAGAATGGGGATGATGCTGCTGGAGAGACATAGGGGGCATTTGGTTTCTGTGGAGTGGTCATGCAGAGATGGAGGAACTAATTTCTCTATGCCACCTAATTATCTCCACTCCCCTCCCCCTATTAGGCATAGACTAGTTGTAGTGTTTTTGGCACCCCCCTGCAAACTAGAATGCTGCTCTGTGAGAATCACTGTGCAGGGCAAAAGTGGAGGTTAAAATGTTCCACTTCACCATTAGAGGTGGTGGAACTCAGTTCTACCCAGTTGCCCCTCACTTTAACCCCTGGTGTAAGCACAACTGGGACCTTATTGTTAGTTAGACACAGTTGAGATATTTTTCTACTGCGCGTGGTGTAAGTAACAGTCACAGTTACCATTGAGGTACACATCCTCAAATGTCATGAAAATGTCTTTGATGGTCTATAGTATGAGAGTGTTGTGGTCTTGTCACTTTTTGTATAATTGCTCAAAATGGAGCCCATACTGTGACAGACAAACTGCACCTCAAATCGAGACTGGAGCACGTTTTGGTGGTGCAACCAATGGTTGTGTCTAAAGATGCAGCAAGTATGTTTGCAGAGCCTGGAGACACTCAGGGTGAGATTTAATGGGATGAGAGCAGTGTTGCAAGTAAGGGGGTACTGCGTGGTACGGAGTACCTGTAAGAAATATGTTGCAGGTATGCAGTACCACTTACCCCTGATCCACTGTCATTTCTATTTTCATTTTAAGTCTAAATATAATGCATCCGCAGCCCGCCCACCCAGCGTTATGATTGGTGCTGTATGCAGCTCCCGGCTACTGCTGATTTAGCCTGTCACACTGACAGGCATCAGCAGCGCCGACAGCATGAAGAGCAGGCTCCACTATTGTAAGCACAAGCTGCCTGGCTCTCCCCCAAGCAAGAGCCAACCCACCCCCAGTCATTCCCTGTTTCTCATTCCCTGTCTCCTGTGTCCACGCCTCTATTGTCATTTAGTCACTCCTCTAGCTTTGTGTGACCACGCCCCCTAATGACAAATGACCATGCCCATTTTTGGTGGAGGCTATCAGTACCCCCAAGAAAAAAATTCTACTTGCACCACTGGATGAGAGATTCAAAAAGTGAGAGATTTGGTGAGAATTATCCAGTTTTTTTAAAGCAGCAATCATTTACACTGCTAATCCAGTTTGATTTTGCAGTGTAAATGATTGCCGCTTTTAAAAAACTGGAGATTTCTCACCAAGTCTCTCATTTTCTGAATCTCTCATCCCATTAAATCTCACCCTTAGACTCTGCACATTCAGATACACGGCTGTACATCGGCAAAGGTATTGTAGCAGTATTTGCAGACACAGATGCCAAAGTGACGCCCTTGAAGAGCAGACAATCTATAAACCTATAAAAAATGAGTTTGCTTTATATGAAAGCAGTAAATGGCAATTGCTGGCATTCAACCAATAAGAGCCCATTTTCATTCTTGCGTGTCTTATATCATGGAGTAGTTCTAGTTGTAATGACTTCAACAATGAACAATCTTAACTAGTGTCACAGATTCAGCGATTCTATAGCAATTGGTTGTGCCTTGGACATCGAACAAAGGTTCCTTTTCAACCCAAAGTCACTGAAATATGAACACACAACAAGTCTAGTGATGCTGACGCAATAGCATCATTGTCAGCAAGTCAGCAGTATGACCTATCCCTAAATAGTTCAACAGAATACAAGTGATGCATTTTTCAGGAATGAGGAATGACCAGAACACATAATTGTGCATTATTTATGGCACTGTAGAACCATTTGTAGCAACTATTATGTCATAGACTTTTACAGTGTTGTTCCAATGTAGTCATTTGTAATATGTGCGCGCTTATATATTAAAACCATGGGAACCACAACTGCTCATCTCCATGTAAGACCACATTTGTGTCTAAAAAGGACTATCAAATCAAAAATAGAAATCGGTTTATACAAATGTACTACTAATAAAACAAATAAATATTAGGTGCTTATCAGAACTGAAGCCAATTGATGAAAGATCATTTTGATCATGTGGGGAAGATATTTTCCTACACTTGGCAGGTTTCATGAACATACAGTAGCATGTTGCCTCTTTCATGTTGGTCACTCCCATTGTGGTATTACCACATATATCATGCAATTCTGCTACTATATAATCCAAAAGAATAATCCCTTAACCCTTTGGGTGCCAACATCTCTGTGAGATATGTGCATAATATCTGCTAAAAATGCCAGCGCCACTCACATGTGTTATATAAATTCAAATAATACAAAAAGATTATATTTCTTATATAAGGTAAACATGACAGGTCATTATGATGATTAAAAATGTTTGCTTGCCAATTATCACAAATAACTTGACACATTTCCCTGGCAGTCAATGGGTTAACAATGTACTCCATAAGGTAGGACATGGGGGCTTTGTAATTTGCGTTTTTAAAAAGCTTGCGTAATTTTTTCTGAATTTTGTATTTTAATTTACTTATAGTGTACTAAATATTTTGGGTTAGTATTTTTGTGGCAAAGGAATTGGTATAAAGTTGCAGGTTAGGGAGCATAGTTTTAAAAAGTTGCAATGGGAGACAATTTGCTGCCCAATGTCCCATAGCAGTCCAGATGTGCTGCCCAGTGTCCTGTATCAGTCCAGGGGAGCTGCCTCCCTTTTTTAAATAAGACTAAAAAGGTGTTTTTTTTTTTTTATTGCAAGGGCTGTTAAGTGTGCCATATCATACCAGGGGTGCTGTATCAGTCCAGGGGTGATGCTACGTGTGCCGTATCAGTCCAGGGGTGATGCTACCTGTGCTATATCAGTCCAGGGGTGATGCTAGGTGTGCTGTATCAGTCCAGGGGTGATGCTACCTGTGCTATATCAGTCCAGGGGTGCTGCTAGGTGTGCTGTATCAGTCCAGGGGTGATGCAACGTGTGCCGTTTTAGTCCAGGGATGATGCTAAATGTGCCGTATCAGTCCAGGGGTGCTGCTAAGTGTGCCGTGTCAGTCCAGGGGTGCTGCTAAGTGTGCAACCCACTTGTGTCGCTTGGCATAGTCAAGCAGCTATCTCGGTCCAACCTATTGGCCTAAAAACAACATTGCGAGGTGTGAGGTGTTCAGGATAGACTGGAAATTAGTGGAAATGAATGTTATTGAGGTTAATAATAGCAACAAAAAAAATCTGCGATTTTAGCATTTTTTATGGGTTTTTTTTTGTGTTTTTAGTGGCTAGTAGTGGGTGACAGGGAGACTGGCTGGCAGTGGGGGACAGGGAGAGGGTGACATATGAATCAGTGTGATATGGGTCCATATGACACACATATATGATTGGAAGGAAAGAGGCACACTTAGAAAAAAAAAGTTTTCATTTTGTACCCAAAATAAAAAGTCTGACATCATGTAGTAATAGAACACACACCACACATACACATCACTGCCTCACGCATCAACACGGGCAGCTCCTTCTGGCACGAACAAAACCACAGTAGTGGCTCAGGAAAGCAGAGAATAATTCTTGCCCAGCGCTGAGCTCACTACCGACACCCTTAGTTCTGGCAGAGGGTCGCTGCTCACAACTGCACCAAGCTGTCCCAGCCTTCTACATTAGCACTCCTGCAGTGAGTAGCTGCAGGTCATCTGGGACCACTGCCCTAGTACCCACCGGCTCTGTTAGCTCTGCCACTGCACCCCTATTACAAGTCAACAAAGCCTCACCTCAGTAGCAGGAAAAAGCAGCAGGAAACGTCTGGCTGTGTCGCTACTAATGTTTTGTCCAGCATTGTAATACCTAATGAGACTAGAACTTCAGTTCAGACAGGGAGGACACTGGCCCAAGTGCCTTCTTCCCCTGAATCCGCTACTATATGCACTCATGAGAATGAAATAACATTTTTACTATGCAGCCTTTTGTGCTGCTTGCCCATTCTCTCAGTGCTAAATATCCTCTATAATCTCTGTTCAAAATTACACATGGTTCTCTTTGGCACATTTTTTTTTATAGAGCCTTCCTATGTAGGATATTTATAAAAGCTTGGAGAGAGAAATTCGAGCTTCTGTCATGATTCAGGCTGTGTTTGAAAAATGACAGTTAGTAGCTGATTTGTTTATATATTTGTAAGCTTGCAGCAGGGCCCTCCTACCTCCAAGTCTGTCTGTTGTTACCCAGTTTGTTTTATCACTGTCTACTATTGTAAAGCGCAACGGAATCTGCTGCGCTATATAAGAAACTGTAAATAAATAAATAAATAATAAATATATTTCAAAGCTCTGATAAAAAATCTCCTGTGGATCTTATCTTCTAATTAATCATGCTACATAGCCCCCAAACATCAGTCCCATATGTGCTTGTTGTAAATCCCTAAACTGTAGCAACCAGGTTGGAAAACACCATTTTCTTGAATTTCACTGTATGCTGTAGCACAGAGATCTCCTTTATTAACACTGAGAGGCCCAGGTCACAGTATGAAAAAAGGTCCAGTCCATTGTTTAACTTCCACCATACTAATTTTTGTGGTATGCATTTGGTCATGAAGGGGTTTATTTACTAAGATGGAAATTCTATTGAAGATGTAATGTTGCTATGCATACCTCCCAACTTCCAGGGAGATGGAGGAAGGACAGAGTGATGCGCGCGCGAAAATTTCGTTCTGAGCTATGGGGGCATGACCCAGAGGCTCTGTGAGTGGAGTGAGTCAGGAGTGGATGCACAGATCTATTAGACTGCGTCCCGTATACCATATATATATACAGTATACACCATAGATATCTATATATATATCTAGTGGGTCCAGAGGGTGGCCGGCACTCCATGCAGCAGCAGACAAACGGGTCGGGTGCCCTCCCAGGAGAGGGGGATGAGACCCACTCCAATATATAACAACACACAAACGGGTGGCACTCCAGAAAAAATGACAATAATCAAACGGTCAGGTGATCCAACGTTTCAAATGTTATTACAACACCCTGATGAAAAATGTTGTAATAACATTTGAAACGTTGGATCACCTGACCGTTTGATTATTGTCATTTTTTCTGGAGTGCCACCCGTTTGTGTGTTGTTGTTGTTATATATATATATATCTATATATACCAGTGGCGTAACTACTGTAAGGCAGCCCCAGCAGCCGCTTGGGGGAGCAAGCAGCAGGGTCTGTGTGGGCGCCAGCACCTGCTCGATGCACTGACATGCTGCTGCCTGCCTCTGCCTGCTGGCTGAGCACCGGAGGCGAGTCAGCCATGACAGTGACAACAAATCCCCCCACTGATTCAATTGACTGTACACAGAGACGGCTTTTGGCCACTGTGTACAGGATGGGCGTACTAGGGCGACCTGGGACGCATCTGAGCCAGGGAATCAGAAGTGTCTGCTGGTCTCTCTGCCTCCACACACTGGGGAAACATGCTGGAGAGGAGCTGGGGGGGCACAAACTTTTTGGCAGGGGGGAGCAATATTTATAGTTACGCTACTGATATATACAGTGATAAAGTAGTTGTTCAGTGAAGCACTCACTGACTCTTTACTTCCTCACCAAAGTTTTATTTTTTTTAAGATGATAGCAGGCCCTGTCACCAGCTAACATAGGCCTCTCCAGCTGTACCAGCATCGGTCACACAGGCAAATTGCTTAAACAGACCTTAAATACCCCAGACCCAGTCACGGGGTCTGCGGCACTATTGTTACGCCACTGGCTGCGAATTGATTTTTATGCAAAACATCCATTTGCAGCAGTGCGGTGAACTCATCGAGCGAGAGGGGGGGTGATCAGCTGTGTGAGCAGTGTGTTATCCACACGCAACACTGCAAATTTAGCAGTGTTGCATGTGTACCAGAATAAAGTCTATAGGCTCCTCTAGGAATGTTTTGGATAGCTAGAATATCTTTATGGGACCCGTTGAGCCTAGGTTGTATTGTGGCAAATCAGCTTCTGGTGGGGAGTAAAAGTGTGATTTCAAACTCACATTACTTACAGTTAGAGGGTCTAATTCGGATACTATTGCTGCTGCTTACATAAGAGCAGCAGGGATAGAACTAACATGGTAATGCAGGGAATTCACTGTCCTCTGACAGTGAACCTGGCATCCTCCTTCCCCTGCAATGGTACACTCCTCCATTTGGAGAGACAGAGGCCACTGTCACCCCCTTCCCACTTTGGCATCAGGTTGTCAATCACTGACAGTCTGAGACAGATTGGCATTCACCGTCATGGGACCCATTTGTCCATGTGCAGAACGAGTCCTGCACATGGGCAATGGTACTTTGCTACAAATAGCACTACTCCAATCACATTTGAATTGCCCCCAGGGTGAGAGATTTCTGGGTCCTATGTAACTCACACGCTAGATTTCTCATAAGGAAGCTTGTAAATAACTCGCAAACCGGAATGCAAATTACATTATTTGAGTTGCACAATTTAAAAGAAAGTCACCAACTGGCACCCAAATGTCACCTTTGTTATACCTCACAGGCCCTGTGAAAGCCCCACCTTGCCAGTTTGCGCGTTGATTGGGGGGAGTGAAGGAAAGGAGGTTGTGTTACTGAGAAAGAGGGTGTTTGCCAATTTTTTTATGAACCAGCATTTTATCATAATGTCATTCAGGCTGAGAGCAGCTGTAGAGCAGAGGCAAGGGGAAGAGGAGGTATTTGAGACCCGCCTGAGAGTGATGAGGAGTAAGGTGCAGGAGGAGGAAGAGGAGACGTTGCAGGAGAAGGATGAAGAGCCTGCTTGTCCACTGCCTAGGAAAATGCATACTGGCAGGAATGTGTAGGAGAACTGTACACTGCACAATGGTGCTAGCGCTTGTCCGCATCCTTGGAGAACCGTTTCACCATAATCCTCTAACCTGGAAGGAGGTTATATGGCAAGGCATCACAGATATGGGGAATGTGGTGAGCTCCATCCCATGCTGTCTCTCTAACATCAACAAGCACTTCAGTATGTTTTACCAATGGTTGAAATGTCCAAAGTATGTCAACTACATAATGATGACAGAGTACATGTTGATATGTTCATGATATCAACATGCACAATGTCGAGTTTCAACATGTTACCAAAAAAATGTTCAAAATGTTGATGAATATTGTCAACATTTTGACTATTTGGATATGTTATATACCATTATTTTTGGAATATCAACATTATGCAGATGTTGGTATATTAGATGTCAACATTTTAACCATGTCAATATCATAAAATGTAACAGTCTGTGTACCTTATGACTGTACACATAAATGTATGTGCTGCATAAATAAGAAGATTGTACTATCTACTAACATGGTATCATTGACATCAGTGCGCTGTAACTCTTACATATGCTCTATGATCAAAGCTCATATCTGATCTGAGTTACATCATTTATTTGTGGTTATTTTCACCATGTAGTGATGTAAGCCTGAATGCACCAGGAAGGTAATGAGAGACAAAAGTTTATCTATCATCATGCTCTGTGTCTGTACATAGCCTCAAGTACAATGCAAAGTGTGGACATTCAATTGCTGGTTAAACTTAATTCAACATCCTGCTTCAACTGTCTCTGTGCTGGACACAGAACTGCCATTTGCATTGTTATTATAAACCTTTGTCAATTACGTTTGGAAAAACACAAAGGGAGCTCAATGGATTTTTTTTTCAAGTGACATAGAAGGTACAGGGGTATTTAATAGCTACTAAACTGAGTAAATACAGCTGCAGTTCCAGGTTGTCAATGAGAAAACCCCCACTGTGTTAATGGAAAGGTATTCAGAGGTTGAAATTATTTTGTATATATATATTTTAGTAAACAGCTTTATTTGAAGCATCGGTTCAAAATATATAAAATGACATACATTCACTTTGTAGACGAAAACATGACAGTAAAATAGATCATATTTTCACAATTATTACAAATGAATAACAATCAGTCAGTTACTACATTATGGCCCTTATTCAGATCTGATCGCAGTACAATTTTTTTTCTCAAAATGGGCAAAACCATGTGCACTGCAGGTGGGGCAGATGTAACATGTGCAGAGAGTTAAATTTGGGTGGAGTGTGTTGAAACTGAAATCTAAATTGCAGTGTGAAAATAATACAGCCAGTATTTACCCTGCACAGAAACAAAATAACTCACCCTAATGTAACTCTCTCTTCACATCTGCCCCACCTGTAGTGCACATGGTTTTGCCCATTTTGAGAACAAATTTGTACTGGGATCAGATCTGAATAAGGGCTTATGTCCACAAAAAAATTATAGTAGATAAGACCAATGGGAGTGCACAGGACAACCCATCGACGACAGCAAGAATCAGCTAGAAAGAGGAATTGGCTAATCCTGCATGAGTGCATATATATATATATATATATATATATATATATATCCTTAGAGGCAGATTTTGCAAAAAGTAGATGTGTATTAAAAATACATAACAAACGTGTCACATTGGTGTCCCGACGTCCCGACGTTTCGAGGCTCTAGGCCCCTTCTTCAAGGTGTGAACATTATGCCACTGAATCTTTCATTGCGCTGTTCTTGATTATGTTTCCGTCTTCCACAGTGCTTGATAGTTGCTATGGGGATGGTACACACACTGCCGCATCGCGTATTCCACGTGATGATGTCGTTGCACGGCGACGAGTCCGGGGAAATTTCCCGCCCTCTCAGCCGGAGCTTCACTTTGCTCGGGTGATTGTTTATAGTATAAAGGTATGTACGCACTGTTCTATTTTTATGAAAAAGTTGTCTAATACAACTGAAACGTTGTCAAACTATTATATTGTCGTCTGACTTTATTTGACATCATTGTTCCTGAGTGCCGCACCTCTCTCCTCCATATATATATATATATATATATATATATATATATATATATATATATATATATATATATATATATATATTGCTGGTAGACAAAGTAAAATAATTCCTGGAAAATGTAAATGGCTGTAGAGAATATATCAGTCTTGTGTTTGTAACCAAGTCAGTACCACAGTGTGGTTCTCATAAGGTCAATTCATATGGGATTTGCAGGGACATGTTCCATTGAAGATACTTTAGAGCCTAAGGGTAAAACATAATAACTGGACCCACTGAAGCTTTATGGATTAAAATAAGTGTTCATCCCCATTGTAATCCCTTGCTGTCATTGTTAGAGCATGGGTAGCAGCCACACTGGAGCCCCTTCAGTTCTGGTCCTCATGGGCATAGTTGAATTCCATTGCTATGGGTCCTGGTGCCTCCCCTGAACATAGCTCACATTACCATGTTATGTTATGGCCTCACCACTTCTTGCAGCAATGTGCCAGCCTACCCTCAATGCAGTAAGCCTGTAACTCACGACTTGCCACAGTCCTATGTATCTTTGAAAGTGTAGGCCCTGGAGCCAACTTCCTATGTCTGTCAATAATTTCAAGTTACAAGAAGCTTCTAGACTGTGTACATCCAAATACATCAGATATGCTAGCTCATTTATCGACCATATGCTTATTAAGCATTAATATTAATGTCTACTAGTCCCTAGTAGAGCTAATAAAATGATCCACTCTCCCTCCACATCTTGGCCATTCATTTCTCCCAAGTTCTGTTGAATACTTGATGGACCATGTTTTTAGTTGTTAAATAATCAGGAGTCTGTAAATGTGAACTAGGGTTGATGTGGCATAATGTAAACAGGGGGAACTATAATGTGACACAATATGAATTGTCAGTATTATTGTAAGTACATCAAAAACACCTGAAAAGTTGAAAGAGTCAGTAGAATATACAGTAAGGTAATAAAATATCATGGTTAATAACAAACTAGTATAGCTGATTGGTTTGTTTATCAGGAAAAATAATAATTTTGAAAAATAATAATTATTATTCAACATTTACAGTCTTATGTATTGGAGATCAAATTCTCACTATGGCCTGATAGCGCATTGTATACTTTATAGACCCTGGGCAGCACTAGAAGACCAATGTATCAGAATCAGAATCAGAATCAGAATCAACTTTATTGGCCATGTGTGCTTGCGCACACTAGGAATTTTTTGTGGATTACAGTGCAGCATCAGCAGGGATGAAATGGGGGGGGGGGGGGGGGGAACGACGACACGTTACATGCATACCATTGAGACATTTTACACATTCCATTGAGACATTAAACGCATTACATTGAGAGCATTAAGACATCACTTGCGGGGATCACATGCCTGCCACGCCGCACAGCGCCTAGGCAGCCATCAGCGGCGCCACTGGTCGTTGCAGCAGCCAGGTAGGTAGCAATATAAGCAGGACAGTACATTTATCACATAGGGGACATGAACCCGCCGAGCTGAACAGCGCCTAGGCAGCCATCGGCGGCGCCACTGGTCGCTGCGGCAGCCAGGTAGGTAGCAACATAAGCAGGGACAGCACATTTATCACACAGGGGACACATACTCGCCAAGCTGCACAGCGCCTAGGCAGCCATCAGCGGCGCCACTGGTCGCTGCAGCAGCCAGGTAGGTAGCAATACAAGCAGGACAGTACATTTATCACATAAGGGACATGAACCCGCCGAGCTGAACAGCGCCTAGGCAGCCATCGTCGGCGCCACTGGTCGTTGCGGAGCCAGGTAGGTAGCAACATAAGCAGGGACAGTACATTTATCACACAGGGGACACATACCCGCCAAGCTGCACAGCGCCTAGGCAGCCATCAGCGGCGCCACTGGTCGCTGCAGCAGCCAGGTAGGTAGCAACATAAGCAGGGACAGTACAGTTATCACACAGGAAACACATACCTGCCGAGCTGCACAGCGCCTAGGCAGCCATCAGCGGCGCCACTGGTCGTTGCAGCAGCCAGGCAGGTAGCAATATAAGCAGGGACAGTACAGTTAAGCAGGGACAGTACAGTTAACACATGATACATTTGCACAGTTCCTAGGCAGCCATTTGCGGCGCCATCTTGAATCTTCCTGGGGGAGAGCCGTGGGTGGTGGGGGGAGGAGGGGGCAAAGTCAGTGAGGCCGGGGGAGAGTCAGCGGAAGGGGGGGGGGGGGGGGGCGCGGAGCTGCCACAGAGTTCACCCGGGGCTGGTGCGGCCTGTTGGAGGGGGGGATCCTACCGGCCACTGCGGTGAATTGCCGGGGGTCCCCCTGGCTGATCTGCCTCCTGGGGGGGGGGGGATGGGTCCCTTCTCACCGGGTCTGCTGGTCTTCTTTTTCTTCCTTTAGCCCGGCACTGCGTCCAAAGGGCAGTGGAGGTGGTCCTGGGTGTCCCCCCCGGCCGGTGGTGTTGCCGGGGGCATCCGTTCACTTCTCAGCCACTGTGAGCCGGCCGCGTCACCCGGGATGCAGGGGCCGCGTCAGAGCCGGCAGGAGAGGCCGCGGCTGCACTGCTTGGTCCAGGCCTCGATTTCCGGAGGCCGCGTCGGGATGCTGGCGGGTCCCGGGGGAAGTGAGGGGGTGACGCCTGGGCTGATTTCACACCCGCACCATGCGGGTGAGCTGTGGCGGGCGCCTGGGCTGATTGCACACCCGCCCCGTGCGGGTAAGCTGCTGAGCTGCGGCGAGCGCGTGGGGTCAGCCTTCTCCCCCGCTCCGGCCGCATCGTCCTCGGGGGATCGCGGTGCACGCTTCCCCCCTCCTCCACCGCTGCCTGCCTGCCCGCCTCCTCTGTCTCCGTCCCCTCCGCCGCAAGCTGCTCCTGAGGCCGGGGATGGTGGAAGCTCCGTGGATGGTGACGGAGCTCCACAGCATGCGACCATCCCCGGCCCCTTCCGGAATGTAGAAGCCTAATGTAATGTCAATTTGTCAGAGTTCAACCACTTGCAGAAATCAGCATACAGTATGACAGGAACGTATGTAGTAGTGTCCAAATGTACAAAAAAATCTTGACAACAGTCTTGTGTTATTTCATGGTGATAACCATGGTAGGTTTACCCAAACAATCTTAACTCAGGAATGCCCCCAACAACAAAAAGAGTGCATTACCTTTCTGTTTCTTTTTTTTACATCAATAATTTTTATTACAATTTTGTACCATTTCCATGGAAAAGTAAGGGATACAGAAAAGGAAAAGGGAGGGAGGGGGAACAAGGAGTCATCTGACATAAGCAAAAACAAAAATAGATAAATGCATACCATAAGTGTCTCAAAAACAGGATACATTTCACAGACAAAGGTAATAAGCTGGAACAACAGTGGAGGCCAACAAGTGGTGAGATATTCTCTAGTAAGAAATCAATACTCCACATCAAGCAGGATAGCAGCTCCTTCTCAAGAAGTAAAATAGGCATGCCAGCTATACCACTCGCCTAAAGGGGATTTTGCATGAAATGAATAGGGTAAGCCTTGAGTCTCCATTTCAAAAGCCAGGTTAGTTTTATGAATAACTTTGAGTAACAAAGGAGGAGATGGGTCCCTCCAGTGTTGAGCTATTGCAGCCCTAGTGCCTATGCAGATATGACCTAATACATAGCAATCCGCTTGCGAAAGGCTACTCTCTTGGAGAGTAGTATTGAGTACTTTAGAGGCAAATGCAAAGACAGCATTCCAAAGGGGCCAAATACTAGGGCATGACCAGAATATATGGAAGATGTCTACTACCTCAGAGCAATTGCACCAGCAAAATTTGGATTGATGAGGCCAAATTTTATGTAATTTGGTTGGTGTAATATACAGCCTATGTAGGAGTTTTATTTCTTTATGATTATTGCATTTGGACATAGTACGAGAGGATGAATAGATAGACTCCCATTGCTGCTGTGTAAATGTACGTTGCAGTCCACTGCAGTTGAGCTGAGGATTTCATCAGTATCAAGTTGTCTTTAAATATAGAAACCAAAATCTGATGGAGCCCCTACTGTTACTGGTAGATCATTTAGAAAGTATGGTAGGAGGAGGTAAAGATAGTGGACCTGAGGATCTAATTGAACTGGCTAGCCAATGTGAAATACGTAAATATGTAAACATTTCCTTATAGAGTCGGTTAAATTGGGATTACAATGCAGAGAATTGAACAATTCTGGAACCGTCAGCTAGGTCAGCAACAGTAGAAATACAGCAGGAGACCCACTTTGATACATTCAAATCTGGGATCAATCTAGCAAGAGCTTCTAAAGACATTTTCCGGGAAGGCAATGAAACGGCTTTTGGAGAGATCACAATAGTATCCCATGCCTTTGCCACCTCACGTCCCGTTGCAGCTGTCAGTACTGCCTGGACATGCACCGCTTCTGTTACTCACCTAGGCGGGCGCTGGTGGACTTCCTCTCCTCCCAGGCATCTCTGGGTGAACCCTGTCACTGGCCCCTGGTATGGGCGCCAACATCTTGGTTGGGGCACTTCTGGTTTTGGACATATATATAACCTCTCTTAAGAGATCCCAGCAAATCCTCACAGCCCCTGGGGAATAAAGGGCAGAGACTGCCATTCCCATATGCTAGTGCTACTTCTGGGAGTCCCTGCTAGATTCCGCAGTGTTCAGCTCCCAGAAGCTCTGCTTGTCTGTCTGGTTCAGCATTCCCGGTTCAGTGCGCAAAGAGTCCTATCTCTGCTCCGGTTCCTATCCATCAAGTTCCGGTGTTTAACCTGAGTTGCAGTTTCCTTCAGTTATCAATTATATGCCAAGTGGGCCATTCTGAGTTGTCATTCTCCTCAGTTATCCATTATATGCCAAGTGGGCCATTTTGAGTTGTCGTTCTCCTCAGTTATCCATTATATGCCAAGTGGGCCATTCTGAGTTGTCATTTTCCTCAGTTATTTATTACATGCCAAGTGGGCCATCCTGAGTTGCCGTTTTCTTCTGTTATCCATTATACGCCAAGTAGGCCATACTAAGTTACCACTATTCTCCAGCTGCCCATTACACATCAGAGGGGACATCTAGAGTTGCTGCGGAGGCAACCCTCCAGTCATTCCCTGTCTCCAGGTATTCGGCTCCAGTGAGCTTATGAGTTGGTCTCTGACTGACTCCCTCTCCAGCAGCCTGAGATCTCAGGGAGACTACCATTGGAGGGCCACGACCTGCTGGGTAGAAGCAGCTAAATCCATATTCCCTTGCGGGAATCCCTGGTGAAACCTGCTGCCCAGATAGACTCTGCGCCTCCAATCGGGAATTCAGCTAACCTCCCTGAGGTGTCCATCTATACAAAGGCAGTATATTCGGCCAGCTACACTCTCTCTGCCCAGTCTTTCCGTACCTGAACAGCCATCACTGGTGGATCCACACCAACCGAGCGTGACAGACTTGAGGGAGTCTGACACAGTTTGTGAAAAAGTCTGTAAAGGGGATCTGCATTGTGTCGGAATCCAAAGGAGATACATAAGGTTAGAGAGAGGATTGAGATCCTTCTCCAAATCCACCCATAGTTCCACACCTGTAGGTACTGACCAATCACTTATTTGAGCAATTAAACATGCGTGGTGGTATGTCTTTATATCTGGAACCTCCAGGTCTCCCAGTTTTTTATTCCTTTCTGTTTCTTGCAACCTCTTGACTCTCTGGGGAGATTCTACTACTGAATATCATTCTTTCCAGATTGTGGACTATATGATATTGTTTTTGTTTACTCTAAGTAGCTTGTGCACTGGTCCCCCTCCCCCATTTCCTATCTCTTAATACGAATTGTGTCATTGTGTGATATTAGAAAGAAAAAAGAAAAAGTGGTTTACACTGCGCTGTTAAAGCAATAAGATAATATTTGGAGGAATCCACATGGAGTACAATTGAGCAGGACACACTTATAGTATGAAAGTATAAATCTTTATAAATAATTTTTTTAAAACAAATAAACATACAGCACTTTGCTATTTATACACGGCAAAGGTCTCTACAGCCTGAATCCTGTTGTCCAACCATGTGTATGGGACCTAAAATGAATAACCTAGTAACCTGTGCTGGCGTCCCAGCTGTGTTAAAGGTTGAAGAGGTCCTTATAATAATAAAAGTCCATTAATAAAGCCATTTAGCACAGCAGGGGTTAATATGGAGATATTGTGCACCGAATTGTTAGTATAAGCAAACTGCAGGTGTGAATTAGCATGTAGGGTCACATGCATAAAGGTCCATAGATAAGCAGTTAGTTGCAGTAGCAAGCAGCAAGCAAGAGGCATGCAGAGGCAGGCAGAGGGGGAGAGAGAGAGGGGGGATGCGATCTCACTTGTGCCGTCAGATGGAAATCTCTGTGTATCGCCACGGTCCGCGTGCTGGTCAGGGCTGCCCAACTGATTGGTAACCGGCTGGTGCGGAGAGAGGCCGCAATGCTGTGGAGTGGACATCAGGGCTGTAAGTATGGCGGTACGGGGTGGTACGGCGTACCGGTAAAACGTATTGTGCAGGTACCCCGTACCGCCATAACAAATGCCCTGCAAAATGCTTAATGCGCATGTGCGCATATCTAAGTGGTGGGGGCGTGGCCTCCGCCGCCCCGCCACAGCTGATTCCTCGCCAGGGGAAGGGAGCCGAGGGGAGGGGAGCGCATCGCGCATCTCTCCTTCCCCTCCCTGTGTCACTGTGACTAGGCTCTCAGCCAATCATAGCTCGCGGGCCGGCAGCCAATCAGGAGCCAGCCCACGAGGTATGATTGGCTGGCGGCCCGGACACAGTGAAGGGTCGGATGTGTCTGCTGAAAGCTCCAGTGCCAGGCATCCAGCACTTTTTGCGTTTTCTGCCCTCCACCACCCAATCCCCCTTGCCCTTCTCTGCCCCAGATATGGTGAGGCGGTGCTGCAAAGCCGGGGAGCATCTCACTGAGCTCCTGCAGGTTGCGGCCCGCTTCCTAGGCCGAAGCTCGGGACTCAATTTCAGGACGGATCTGCCGCAAGACGAGTGCCTGGGCGAGCCGGGGCCCTCCTGCCCACCTCATATACGGCCCCTTTGGAGTGACCCGATCCGCCGCAACACCCGGAGCCGGAATCGCCGCAGATACCATCTGGAGGTGAGCTGTCCCCTTTGGGCTGCCCAGCATCATATAGCCCACAGATGCCCATCTAACAAATTGTGTGCTCCTGCAGCGATCAGGTGGAGGGTCCTCTCTCTCCCTCTCCTGGGCAGCGGTGAACTCTGGCCACCATATTTACAGCTTAAGGTGCTCTTTATCCCCATACACAGCCTACCGGTGTGGTCACTGTGCGAGCCCCCACAGCTCCAGCTCCTTTCAGCGTTAGTGGAAGCTACTGATAAGCAGCAGCCTGTGCTCCTGGGGCATGCTATAGCTGGGGTCCCTACTTTCATCTATTCATCTTGCAGGGTTGTCCCTGCTTTGGAAGCTCATTTGTGCCTCCCATCCATTATTACTGGCACCACCCTTACTGTGTCTCTGTATTTATGGACATTAAGGAGCCCCATCCGATATAGCTAGCAGTGTTTATTTGTTTCCAGAGTCTGGGATAAGCAACCTGATATAGGGCTCTACTTCTACAACCTAAAAATGTAAGTGGTCTGTCCCCTCGGCCGCTACTCGCTACAACTCTAACCTAGCAAGAGTTATGGCAAAGTGAATTTCCCAGTACTGCTATTGGCACTGTGGGCTGTGGGGGCATATGTGTGGAACTGTGGGGGCATGTGTGGCATTATGGGGGCGTATCTGGCACTGGGGGCATATGTGGGGCATATCTGGCACTGGGGGCATAACTAGCACTGTGGGGGGCATATGTGTGGCATTGTGGGGGCATATCTGGCATTGGGGGCATGCTTAGCACTGTGGGGGCATATGTGCTGCATTGTGGGGGCATATCTGGCACTGGGGGCATAACTAGCACTGTGGGGGGCATATGTGTGGCATTGTGGGGGCATATCTGGCATTGGGGGCATGCTTAGCACTGTGGGGGCATGTGTGGCATTATGGGGGCGTATCTGGCACTGGGGGCATATGTGGGGCATATCTGGCACTGGGGGCATAACTAGCACTGTGGGGGGCATATGTGTGGCATTGTGGGGGCATATCTGGCATTGGGGGCATGCTTAGCACTGTGGGGGCATATGTGTGGCACTGTAGGGGCATATCTGGCACTGTGGGGCATATGTGTGGCACTGGAGGCATACCTAGCACTGTAGGGGGCATATCTGGCACTGGGGGCATATCGTTTTGTCATGTAGCCACCCCCCCTTGTGTCATATGACCATGCCCTGACCACGCCCACGCAGCACAGTACAACTAAGACATTTTTTTCTACTTGCACGACTGGGAGTGGTGTAAATCCTGTCACACTCCGTACGGCTGAGGTTAGCTGCGGTGCAGAGGCTGCTGCATGGCCGGCTGGAAGTTCGAACAGGAAATGGGCTGCTGAGCTCGCGGAAGTGGGCGGCATTGCGTTTTGTCTCCTTAGTAATAGGGAGACTTCATCAAGGCTGAATCATCACTGACCACTGATCAAGAGTAGTTACCAACCAACCTAATATCGCTCTCACTGTTGATAATTTGATAATGAACCCTACCCCATAAGCTTGCTGCCTAGGTGTCATCCTTGACTCTTACTTTGTCTTTGTTCCCCACATTCATTCTGTCTATGTTCCATAGGTCTACAAATCATATATGAAATATGACCATACACAAGAAACTGCAAGCACTCAAATCCATTCTCTCATCTTCTCTCGGATTGATTATTACAATTGTCAATTTACTGGTTGTGCCATAATCAGACTCTCACCATTATATTTAATTTTGAATGCAGCTGTGAGGCTAATCTTTCTTAGTAAATGTTCATCATCTGCTGATTTGTTCTGTGAGTCCCTCCAATGTTAGCTGTCTTCTACAATATTTAATATAAAATATTGTCACTTATACACGGAAAAACTCTCTCAAAATCTCCCGCTTTCTGATGCTCACACCCTGTTACATTTGGCCCTGTATGCTGTTGAACAAATCCCTTGAAAGGGCATCTGTTTCCTTTTTTATTATTTATTTTTTTATGTATTTATTTAGGTTTCATAAAAACACAACCTTAAGGGAATGCTGAACAATATTCACACCTTGGATTTCTGGGAGATTGCAGGGTGCTATCATAGGGGCTCAAACGCCAGGGCAGATAAAAGCGGGGATAGGGGGCATCCTTTCCTAGCGCCTTTGGATAGGAGGATATAGGTTGAGACAAATACCCATTACAAATAATTCTGGAGGATGAATTCACATAAAGACTACATAAGAAATGTATTAATTAAATGGGAATCCGAATTTGGAAAGGTTATGAAATAAATGGTCCCGCAAGACCATATCGAAAGCTTTCTCTGTGTCGAGTGATAAGAAAAAAGATGCGTTCAAGTCTGATGTGGATTGTAGCCAATTGGATGCTGCAATAACCTTAAAAAGGTTGGCCAAGGAGTGTCTACCCACAATAAATCCTATCTGCTACAGATGGATAACGCCAGGGAGCAAGGGTTTCATTCTACCTGCCAAAAGTTTAGTTTGTTTCTTTTAACTCAGCCTGTAAGTAACCTTGAAGTTAGATTGGGAAGGGAAGAGAACTTCTCTGATTCAACATTTTGCTTATTTTACTTTAAAAAAAAAACAAAAACCTCTCACTTTCTGATTCTCACAACTTTAAATGAACAAGGATGCCTGAATGTTTTAGAGAAGATCTTCTCACGAAAAGCAGCTTCCTTCAAAGCATTATGTACCTTTTTCCAAATAGCCCTAAGACAGGATGTCCCAGAAGAGGAAACCACCTGAGCTTCCGGGCCCAAAGAATTGGCTCAGGGATGATACCCAAACTCAGAGTAGAAAGGTGAAACTTTTGTGGATGAATGAAAGGCGTTGTAAGCAAACTCAGTGAATGGAAGAAAATCAGTCCAGACATTTTGCAGCTTGCATACAAAACAATGCAAATACTGTTTTAAAGACTGATTCAACTGTTATGTCTGACCATCCAATTGTGGATAAAAAGCCGAGGATAAACTGAGTTTAACTTTGAGTGATTAACAAAAAAGTCTCCAGAATTGTGCCATGAACTGTGGATGTCGGTCTGACACAATATCCGTGGGTAGACCATGCAGTCTGAAGATATGCCAAAGAAACAGATTGGCTGAGACTTTAGCAGATGGCAATTGGCCGAATACCACAAAGGGAGACATCTTGCTAAATCTGTCAATGACCACCAAGATTGTTTAAAAGCCAGAAGACAGACCTACCACAAAGTCTATAGCATTGTGGGACCAGGGTCTATTAGGGATGGCCAACAGCATGAGTTGCTCCATGGGCCGAGAAGGAGGCACCTTATGTCTGGCACAATCTGGGCAAGAGAGAACAAATTCTTTAGTATCATGAGAAATACTAGGCCACAAAACGACACAAGAAAAAAGTTTCAAGGTCTGCAATCCTACTATCATGAAAAGCTGCGAGAACTCTACTTGTGAGACTGTCTGGAACAAACAGACGACCAGTAGGAGTATGAGCAGGAGCATGATCCTGAGCATTGTGGATAAGATCCTCTAATGTCTGGGTAAGCAAAATAGGGCCCACAGACACCTGACCCTCATGTTGGGGTAAGAATCACCGTGAAAGTGCATCTGTCCTCACGTTCTTGGAGCCAGGTCTGTAAGTAATAAGAAAGTTGAAGGGAGTAAAAAACAGAGCCAAGCAAGCCTGACGAGCATTCAGAAGTTTGGCTGCCTCAATATTCTGAAGGTTTTCATGATCAGTGATGACCAGAACTAGTTAAGGCCGCTATGGGAGCCACTAAGTTAAAAAAAGAATGATTGAAACGCCTATAATAATTTGCGAACCCAAAAATCTTTGGATTGCCTTAAGATTGATAGGCCAACCCCAATCCAAGATGACCATTTATGAGAAATAATATATCCTATAAAGGACGCAGAATTGAAAAAGCCGCCCTGAGCGTGGCGAAACGCGTCTTTTGAGGAGTTCCTGAGGACCACATACCGAGGACCGGAGGGACATATTTCTATTTGCAGTTACCAACTTGCATATCCCATTCATCACGGTCCCGGCTCAGTTGGTGCAGCATGGCACAGAGTGGGTCTCTATCACTCGCCGCCAACTAGGAGGAGTGAACGCACAGCCCTGCAATCCGGGCACCGCTACAACAGGAGTGCGCTCTCACCCCCATACGGAGTACGTATCCGCTGAAATTAATTATATTTATTGCTATTTATTTAATTAAATTGTTTTTGTGTACATACGGCGCCCCCTGGTTTTTACTTTTGATCCTATAAAGGACACCTGAGCCACCTAAAATTTACATTTCTTCAATTTGGCAAAAAGATGATTCTCTCTTAGCTTCTGGAGAACTTGACAAACTTAAGACCCGTGTGACTGCAAGTTTTCTGAAAAAATCAAAATATCTCCTAGGTAAACATTAACAAATTTTCCTAAAAACTCTCACAAAACATCATTGATCAAATCCTGAAAGATGGCTGAGGCATTGGAAAGTCCAAATGTCATGACCAAGTACTCATAATGGCCAGATTGAGTACTGAAAGCCATCTTCCATTTATCCGCCAATTTGAACCAAGTGAGGCTGTATGCACCTTTAAGATCAATCATGGAAAAAAAACTGTGGTGGAGCAGAGTTGATCAAAAATAACAGAAATCAAAGGTAACAGGTAGGTATTCTTAATAGTAATCTTATTAAGTGCTCTAAAATCAATGCAAGGCCTAAGAGAGACTTTTTAAGTCTCTCCTGAATCTACTCGTCCATGGCCTTAGTCTCAGGAGCAGAAAGTGCATAAAGTCTGCCCTGGCAGTTGAGCGACAGGAACCAAATCAATAGCACAGTTATATGGCTAATGAGGGGGAGGACTGTCTGCTTTACCCTTTGAAAAAAACATCAGGAAAATCTGCATAACAAGTAGGAATCCCCACCACTGAGACAGAGGCCAGTACAGGCGGAACTCAACTGAGAAATCTCACCTGATTTCCAATCAATGATCGGATTTTGGTCAACTAACTAGGGATGGCCTAGAACCAAAGGAACAGTGGGATGAGTGGTCAAATGTAAATAAATAAAACAAACCTACTCTCAACTGTACTTGATGAGACTAGTAAGAGATCGAACCATTAGACAAAGGGTTCCCATCAAGACCTTGCATAATAATGCACTTCTCGAGTTTACACGGGGATATGCCAAGTTTATTAGCCAGAGTGATGTACATAAAATTCCCAACTGCACCACTATCAATAAACAGGAAAAATGAATCTGATGAAAAGACAGATTTACCAGAACTAGTTAAGAATTGTGAGAGGAAAGGTGAACCTTCTCACCGATGACTTTTACTGGTTTATTGGGACAGTTGCAGAGGACATGACCCTTACCACTAAAGTAAAGACACAAACCAGAGCTGATCCTATGAGCCCTCTCCTCAGAGGAGATTCTGAATGCACCGAGTTGCATCAGTCAGCCCGAACTGGAACTGACTTCTTAATGCTGGATCATTCCAGCCACAATCATCACTAGACTAACGATGGAATTCCGTACATTAAGCCTCGACTGGGTCTTTACCCTGTTTGAAGGCATGTAAATGACTCACTGCCGAAGCCTCTCTACCTGGGTCATCATATAGTAGCCCAAGAGAATTAAAAAAGTAATCTACTGAACTTAAAGCTGGACTATGGGACTTGACACCAAACACCCAAGTCTGGGGATCCCCTTGAAGGATAGAAATGATCAGACCTACACATTGACCCTTTGAATCAGAATACATGGGCCTGAGACGAAAATATAGTTTACAATCCTCCTAAAAGTTAAAGATCTGTTTACGGTTACCAGAGAACCAATCGGGGAGATTTATCTTATGCTCTGGAACCACCATAGCTGGGGAATGGGAACTGTCCTCCCGAGTAGTTACCCATAGCCGGAGATCCTGTACCATCTGAGTAAGGCTCTGGATCTGATTGGCAAAGGTCTGAGCAGCTAGATTCATGCTGACACACAGATAGCAACACCCAAAACAAGAAACAAAAATGTATATATTTTACTATCTGTTGGACTGGTAAAACTGTTATGAATCTGGGTGTTACCTCACAGCTGTGACCACTGTTTAGGATGGCCACAGCAAACCCTAATTGCTTCTTTTGATCTGTCCTAAATGGTGGCTAGTACCTTCTGATGCTAAGGCTCCAACTTTAATAGCTAAGTTTGAAGGGGCGACTTAAGTCCACCCCAACTCCAGTGCCACCAGGTCTTAAGGTGGGACAAAGTACCGGAGACCCTTTAGGAGCATTAAAAAGGTGGAAACTGGCTAACAGGGGCCTGACTGGAAAAACATATAACGGCTCCTGGGCCAATATCAGGGAGGTGAAGATTCCAACCGTACAAGTGACCTCATCGCAGAACAAGAGCAACCTAGTCGTAAGCATGAGAAAAAGATACCTCAATTAAGCACAATACTACACCACACAAAAGGCACAGCAAACCACACAAAGGTACGGGAGCTACCGTAACAGAAAATAACCCTGCTATGGTAAACGCCAAGTAATGGTGCATTACCATTTCTACTCCATTCATTCACTAACCCAAAAGTTTATCAATATTTTTTGTGGGAGGCAGGAATGATCTACAACAATCAAAATTACATAACAGTATAGATTCAGATACGTAGGACATGGATAATTTCAATGTCTGATTCACATCATGTAAGACTTCCATCATTGAAACATACTTTCAAATCATTTTATATAGAAGGCCAGGCATGAATCTTGGAGCTTTAAGGACATACCTACTCTTGTGTAATGTCCAGAAATTTCAAGCCTCATACATCTCTTCTCTAGTGAAGTATGAGGGACTTTGATGCAATTTTCGCAAGATACAATAATAATCTCCCAGCCCGATGCTGTACGCAAATTTCAGCATAGGGGACATCTAAAAATGATGCTGGTATGTTTCAGAAGTTAGGCGTTCGCCTTCCATATCACTAGCCAGCTGGAAATCATTTTTTTTCACAGTGCCCCATGAAAATTATCATCTAAATATACTAATGAGCTAAAAAAATTATCCTCTAAGCATTTAATATCACATTTGTTTAGTAAGAAAATCTTTTTCCATACCTGTATTTTAAAATGTAATCTATTTCAGATTTACTAAAATCCCGTATTCAAACGCAGGGGGGTTTCTGGTTGTCTGGAAATCCCCCCCCACTTGGCAAGTGCCATAAATTATGACAATAGCACTGGTATGTATATAATATGATCAATACAGCTGCCACCACATCAGTGTAAGGGACAGAGCAGAGCTGCTGCACATGCCCAGTGTACCAGCTTCTTCTACCACATTTACTGTATGTGTGGATCTGAGCCCTCAAACATCGTACTGGACCAGAGAGAAGCTGCCAGGAGGAAGAGACAGGAGCCTTACCATGAAGTGGGAGATTGTGACCTTATAAAGTGCAGTACTGGTTCTATTATGTTTATGTATTTATTTATTTATTATATGTTTAACCTTTTCCTGACCACTTATGTTATTTCAATGTTTGAAACAGCCTATATTATAGACCAATTGTACTGTTAAATATTAAAACTGTATTCCAGTGTATATAAAAAAAAAATTCAGGACTGTTACTGCTCCCCAGACTTCTGTACTTACTCCAATGTGCTGCAGAGTGGGAGATTTTGGATTACATTTGGAAACCCCCTTCTAAAAATCCTGTGTTTGCCACTGAATCCAAATGTAACAGAAAATGGTGGAAGCAATGTAATAATATTGCCATCTTCGTTAAACTTTTCCTAGTCTAGCTCAGCAAGAAAACACTATAACCCCCACTTACCTGCACACAGGAATTTAATCCTGTGCTTCTGTGCTCTTGTTGTGACCAGAGCCGGCACTAACCAATTTGACACTCTAAGCAAGTTTTTGGCTGGTGCCCCTTAGCACTGCCTCTGCCCAGCACCCCTTTCCCAGCAAAGCACCCATCACCCAGGAGCCCAGATCATCACTGCACTATATCTCCCCTATATGCTGCACTTCTCCTATGCAGCACTATATCAATACACTGCATTCCTTTTTCTATGCCACAGTACATTACTATAGTATATACCCCTATATGCATCACTACACAACATCCCACTAAATCGCTACAGTACACCGCCAGTACATCCCTAGACTACATGTACCCCATACGCCACTCTACATCACTTACACTACATCCCCCTATAATCCGCATTACATCGATACACTACATACCACCTATTAGCTGAACTACATTCCTAGACTACATGTACCCTATACACCACACTACATCACTCTGTCAATCTGCCCTAGTGTATGCAATTTGGAAATTTGATGGATAAATTATTGTGTCTCAGCCCCGATAGTGGTGAAGAGCAGGTCATGGTACCATGGTAGTTTGCATTCAGACCTACTGAAATACCAGTTTGGTGCATCATGTTCATGAGCAGAAAGCTGGGATTTTAAAAGTAGTGTGACGGGGGTAAAGTAGGTACATTTCTTTCATCATGCATGCAAGTCTATTTTGCTGGGTAATTTTCCACCTGCTAAGACAGAAACAACTCCTCATAATACATAATCTGTTGGGAAAGCATGGAAAACTTGGGAGGTTAAAAACCATTGATCTACACAAAGCTTTAAATTCACCAGTGTTTGTTGTATATAATCTACATATCATTCTTAAACTGGTCATACATTACAATATCCTGCATACGATGTAGATCATATGCTGGTCGTATGATTGATCTAGTGATCGATTGTATGTGCTTTAAAACACATATACGATCTGCTTATGACCGCAAGCCTTCTTGCTTATGACCGCAAGCAACCTCTGGACTACGCATCGCACCAAAATACCTCAAGATGTGCACACAATCGATCGCACAATCCGTCGAAATTGTGCATTCAGCCCTAGAATTGTTCTGTACGGTCAGCTTTAGAAAAAATGTAAATTGGAATTTATATGGACTATTTGTTTTGATTTCACAATCTGTTTTAATTACATATCTATTTAAATTTCAATTTGAGACCAGTTAAATATAGTTTCTCAGATAAATAACTTGGCCATCTTAACATTTTGTTTGAGACCCTACCACCTATTACTTATTATAGTAAATACTGCACAATTATTTACAGTAAAACTCATTTTTTATTTTTAGTTTTTTCCTCTCCTAGTTTCTTGTCGTGCTGTGCTTCTTGTCATCTTGGAGCTCTGTTTTACCTGGTACAAAACTTCTATCCTTTGTTCACCAATCTGTCAACAGGTACTCGGCAAACAGATTCTCACAATGTGTGTGACTTCACCAAGCCTTTTCATAGCTGACTAAATAACAAAATTAATTGATTTAAAATTAAATAAATAAGGTTATAAATCTAGTGTGTTTTGTTCTATGCTCTGCCTTGAGTCACATAAAGCAATGCCATAAGGAGTGCCATCATTTAGTAATAAGTTGAAAAGAGATTTGGAAATAATCACTGAACAATTCAGAAAGATTTACCAAACAAGTTTGAAAGATCTACCTTTGCAAAGGCGTCTGATTAAAAATCAGTAACAGAAGATGTATAGAATACACTTATTTGCATTTTTGGAGTCTTGACACTGTTGGATTTCACTATAAAGAAAAGCGTTTGTTTACCATCTGATAAACCCAGCCTTTGGGGAAGGGCATTTAATTTAAACTAAAATGGGACAGGATTGAGTAAAAGCCCCTTTGTCTGTAGATAGCCTCACTCAGCCTCAGGGCATTCACGTGGATAAGTCACAGTGTGAGCTGCTGCTCTGTTATTCCCACTGTCAGTTTGGATGAATTTCTGCATTATTGGGCTATAGTAATGAATGCATTAGTTATTGACAAATCCCTCATTACACACCCGATTAACTCTTTCAGAGCCAAACGTGCATACACTCAATCTGTAAAAGATTAACCTTTCTGTAACTGGTTCTGTGTGGTAGTGTTATTTGCATTGCTTAAATTTCTCTGCTAAAAGGCTACTAAACCCAGCAGGGAATATTTGCTAAGAGGTGACATCTTTAAAAATGTACTAAAGAAGTTTCACCTTTCTGATCGTGTATTGTGAATTTAAGGACAAATTGTGACATCTGTGATTAGCTTGCAAGCTTTACTTACAAAAACCGCTCTGTAGAGATTGACGCACTAATACATATGGCAAGTGCCAACAAAAATAGGTCTATAAATATGAGTCTTTTCTCCCAATCTAAGCATACTTTTGGCCAGTGTTTATAGAGGTTTATGGATAAGAAAACTATCCAGTCACAGATCTCACGTTGTTCAAGTTCTTAAACTGTAGAAGAAAATGTTTTATAGTACCTGAGATATCTTTTCCTATATTGTTGTCCCTTAACCCTTTGAGTGCCAAGTGAATTTATCAAAATCGGTGTGAAAACTGCTAAGCAAACATTTTTATTTATTATAATGACCTGAAATGTTTCACTTATATAGGAAATATATTCTTTTTTTACACAACATTTTTTATTTGAATTTATATAACAAATGTGGCAATACAGATGGTGTAATGGCTAGCATTACTGCCTCACAGCACTGAGGTCATGGGTTCAATTCCCACCGTGGCCTAACTGTGCGGAGTTTGCATATTCTCCTCGTGGGTTTTCAATGGGTACTCCACTTGTGACACTGTATTATGTACCCTTGACATTTGCAACCTATATCTTGTTATTCCACATCAAGCAGCCATTATGGCAATGAAATGTTTTTTTTGCTGTCTGTCAATTTTGATCAACTTGACATTGATTTATTTGTGACATTGTTAAATCTCACTCTCACTAAAAATTACTTCATCCAGAAAGGGGAGTTCTACCTACAATTAACCGGCAGTGCGATGGGGTTAAATGTGGCCTTATCGCTAGCTAATGTCTACATGTTCTTAAAAGAACATTATTTGTTCTTCTCGAACCCATCAACAACCAGGAGCATCAGCTTTTATGTTTGCTACATCGACGACTTGCTGATGCTCTTGATTGGGACCGAGGATGAACTACATTCATTGTTGAACAAGATCAACCAATTGAATAATCCCATTAATTTCACATATAGTTGGCACCCAACCACCATTAAGTATTTAGATGTGACCATGGGGATCAATGAGAGATTCATTAATACAATGGTGTTTCAAAAGAGCACTGACCATAACACCCTGCTTCATCACAGTAGCTGTCATGCTCCCTCTCTCAAAAGTGGACTTCCGAAGTCACAAATAGAAACATAGAAACATAGAATTTGATGGCAGATAAGAACCACTTGCCCCATCTAGTATGCCCCTTATGTGTGGCAAGAATCACAAGCAACCAGGGCCGGACTGGTCATCTGGCAATTCTGGCAAATGCCAGAAGGGCCGATGGCCTTGTGGGCCGATTTTTTGCAGAACTTTAGCTGCAGTCATACGGCACCTGTGCCCGCCTGGCTGCCTCCCTGTCCATCACTGTGAAGGCCGCCGTGTCATGTGTTCCAAAGGACTATCAAAGCACGTAACCTGGTGACCCATTGTCCATAGAGCCCAAACCGCATTGTCTCCCCCAGCTGGAATTCACATCGACACTGCAGACGCTGTGGCAGAGCGTCGTACGGAGCTCACTAACAAGCTGCGGTGAGGAGATGGCTACTGTCGGGACATCACAGCCAGCTGGATCCACATAGAAGGGTCAGAAGGGTCAGCCGTGAGGTACGTGTGCATACCGGCTATCTAACTGAACGCTGTATGGTTCAAAGAGAAGAGTGAATCTACAGTTATAAAGCAATTGGACTTGAATTTGTTCACCATTATCATCATATTCAAATCCAAAGGATACAAGGCCAATTGTGCATATACTCACATATCCAGTGTTTATGAATTTATTTATATCGATGTAATGTGGTTTTAGGTATATGTTATTTGTGTTGTTTGTCTATTTTAATAAATTGTACATTCATCTTGTTTACCTTTGAGCGCCCCACGTTTTCTTTCCTGTTTCTTGTGTTTTTGTAGAGGCTAGCAATCCTCTCACGTGGTGGCTGCAGGGTGGCAAGTTACACCACCTCAGTCTCTAGCGCCAAAGACAATCTTTTGCTTACCATTGTTTTAAAATTTGTTTAACGAGGTTATTATTATCGTTTGTTATCAAACTTTAAACAACAAGTGCAACACCTCTTAACACCTAAACTGACAAAACTGTTCAACAAAATACAGTTTGTCACTGATTTCACCCCAACCAGTGGAGTGATGCCCAGAGCATTAACAGCTGTCTGGCCCATTGTAACAAGTGATCAGGATTTACCTTGTTTCACCAACAGGACCATCATGCCCAGTAACAAATGAGGAAAAGACATCTGTGATCTAGTAGTCAGGACTAATTTACCTATTTCTTTACCACCGGGGACAAAAGTAAAACCAGACGGGTGTTATAAATGCCCCTCTTGCACAACATGTAGCTTATTAATTACTGGCTCCCATTTTACACATCCCCGCATGGGCTTTAAGTTTAAATCCGACAGGTGGTTTCTTGCACCACCTCTTTTGTTATTTATATCATCAAATGCCCATGCGGCTTATACTATGTGGGCCAAACATCCAGACAATTTGGAGAGCAAATGGTGCTCCACAGGTTGGCCATAAAGACCAGCCTTGCTGGCAAAGAAATTAACCAACCTGTGACATGCCATTTCAAAAGTCACAACCATACACTACCTAGCCTTAGGTATCAAATCATTGAACATATACCCATGCCTGCAAGAGGGAAAGATTGCAGAAAAATACTCTGTTACACAGAGAGTTGTACTAGACCTACACCCTCGAAACAGTGTCACTTAGAGGTTTAAACAAAAAATCACTGTGGAACATCTTTCTGTGACACTGCTATTTGTTATGTTTTATACTTCTCTTCTTGTTTATCTCGTAAAATTACTGTCAATCAAAATTTTTAGATACTACACAAAAACCATAGGTATATTGCAAGTGTGATAGAGTAACCTCATAGTTTATTTAAAATGTTGAAAGCACAATCTATACCTAAGAGCAGCATAAAATAGATAATATTTGCATTTTAATATGAGTGCATTTTTCCAGTAAAGTTCATAAGAAGCTATAGGAGACTATAATTGTCATTATTCTATTCCTGTTTGTACCATTTATTATAACTTATGCACCTTTTACATATTGATACTACGGTATCTCCTCGTTGTTTCACTTTGTTAGAGAGCCCTGAATTGCCTGCCCACATGCCGTTGGGTTGCCTGATAACGGCACGACGCTGACACTAGACCAACCACCGCCTCCCACGGAAGTCTCGCCCCTGTCCGGCGAGATGCCACTGGGTTGCGGAGCAATGAGGTGATGTCATCACCGGGCCAACCTGCGCCGCCCACGGACTTCCTGCCCGGCAAACAGCATTCCCTTACACAATGCACGTGCACTTCCTATATAAGGTATGTTCTGATAAGCTCTCTGTTTGTTTCGCACTTTACACTGTTTTGTCAGTTGTCTTGATGAAGGGGCTCTGGCCCCGAAAACCTATGTATATAGTTGTTGCTGGCTGGCACTCAAAGAGACTTTCATCCAATAAGACACTATACAAGTGTAAGTTTGTAGTCAATGTTTCCGGCTGCTGTTATGCCCTTTATCAAGACAAATCAAAAGGCATAACAGCCCAAAACGTTGACTACAAACTTACACTTGTATGATGTCTTATTGGATGAAAGTCTCTTTGAGTGGCACCAAAGCTAAAGGAAGGTGGGCACCAGATCTAGTTGAGCATTTATTATCCACGAGTGCTGGACAGCTCCATATATATTGAACCAATGTGCATTGGATTTAATGGCTCTCGTGATCGAGGAGGCTGGCAGTGAATTGCAAACGACCAAAACAAAGATCAGCTCCTTTGTGCAAGAGAACAATGTTTTATTGAATGATGTATCAAATGCAGATTGGCTTGAAAAACTAGAGCAACAATATAAAGTATATAAGGAAGATTGAATAAAGTTCAAGTGTAACAAACGTAGGATGGTCGACTTAGACTATGATGAGAATCGTGTGTACAATTGGTTATCCGGTGGGAACCAAATATATTATAATGGTGATAAAAAGAGATGTCCGTGGCAGCCACGAGGCACCAAACAACGGGTGCATAAGGATACTGTGGCTGTGACGAGTGACAGTGATTTTGTAGTATCAGAATCAGATTAAGCTTCTAGCTCACAAGATGTCCCTTTAGACCAGGCCAGACCCTATACCATTGTGGCAGGCAGAGGCCGGTCACCCGCCAGGCAAAACAAAACCTCAAAAATCTGCAGCGACTAGCTACAAAAAATAAAATGTATTTATATATTTGTCTCACCGTACTCTAACTGATTCGGAAATCCAAGTCCTAAATAAGGGACTGTCATATGTGCCCACGAATTTTTATGATCCTTTTTCGTGGAAGTTGGATCAACATAAACTTCTCCGGAAAATTAGACTGAAAGAATATTTTAAATTTCATCCTCCACAGGGTTTGAGTAATCCTTTTACTCTCAATTGGCAGACACAGATGTCTATTGTAAACTGAGAAAGGATCCAACTAAACAATATCAACTGAGCTAAAGAATTTATTATCCGAAGCGGTCAAGAATGATAAGATCACAGTGAAAAATTCTAAAGCGATGAGTACTGAATGGCCCAAGGTCCCGGTACGCTATTGACTACCAAAGGTCCATAACCGCCCGGGAGGCCAATCATCGCGGCTTGTGACTCTCTATACCAGCCTGTTGCTCAACTTCTCGATTTTCTTTTGAAACCATTATTACCTTTAAAGAAATATTTTTTTAAAGATACAACTAGCTTTTTGCTATTGGTGGACAAAATAGGGACTGTCCCCGATTGGACCCTCATGGTGTGCATGGACGTTTGCAGCCTCTATACCTCCATTCCCCATGATGGAGGGCTGGAGGCTGTATCCAATTTCATTAGACAATACTTGGACCCATTGCTTTTTGATCATAATCTCTTTTGTGAATTGCTTAATTTGATATTAAAATGAAACTATTTCCTCTTCGACAGAGCATATTATTTGCAATTACGGGGGGTGTGCCATGGGGTCCGCTGTGGCAAATATTTTTCATTTGCAAATATTTTTATGTACGCCGAGGAGGAAAGGATGTTTTTGAATTGTACTGAGGTGAGCCGACATCTTCTGGCATACACCCAATCCATAGCCGATATTTTTATTCTATGGACGGGTGGTGTTAAGAAATTTCAGAAAATCATTGTTACATTAATTCAGCAGAATCAACAATCAGGTACACGGCCACATGGAGCTCTGAAGTATCACACTAATTAGATGTGTCCATCACAATTGATGCGGGTAGAATCTATACTTATGTTTATTGTAAGGATATTGAACGAAACACCTTCTTGATGGCTACCAGCCACCACCCACCCGCACTTAAGTGCAGACTCCCAATGTCGCAAATGATGCGCATTGCTCATATCATGAGTGATTGTAAGGTGTTGGAACTTCGCCTGGATCAGCTTATTGTTAAATTCAAACAAAGGGGCTATGACCTTCATACCTTGAATATGCAGCATGTACTTAATCTACCTTGGGCACAATTATTTACTACCAAAAGTAAGGAGGCCTCAACCATTTTACCATGGACCAGCACTTTTTCAACCGCTAGTCCGGTAATTTGTCATGCCGCCAATGCTTTATGGCCCATTATTAAAACATACTATGATCTCCCTGGGTTGCGGTCTTTGAGACCTTTGGCTGCCTTCAAAAGAGGTTCTAACTTGAAGTATAGGCTAATGAAAACGGATATCACCGGCAGAGGTGTACCAGGACCAATTAGTACCTGTTACAAACCCCCATGGTGTTATAGCTGTTTTTCATGTACCACATGTACCCATATGATGACCTGTTGTTCCTTTAAATATCCTCACTCAGACAAGCAATTTGACATTAGACATGTTCTTAACTGTAGATCTACACATCTGATCTACATTATAGTTTGTCCATGTGGATTGCATTATGTTGGACAGACCACAAGGTAATTTCGCGAAAGAATGGGGTTGTACCTGTCTGCCATTAATCTGTCCATTGGTGGCAGAGAAGTGGATCAGCCGGTGGCTCATCATTTTAAAGTGAAGGGCCACCATTTGGGTTCAATGAAATACTATATGATTGATCACATACCAGAGTACATGTGTGGGGGGAATAGGGACAAACAACCATTGATTCGAGATGGATATTTCAATTGGGCACCATATATCCAGGTGGACTCAATGAGAAATTAAACTGGAATAGTCTTATGTAATATTTATCCTTTGATACTTGGTATATAATAATTGCATATGGTCATATTTTCCTATCTAGTATGCATTCATGTCTGCAGAATTTCATGTTTGTATGTTTTCATAACTATGTTAATGTTTTTAAATAAATTTTCCCATGATCCGCACTAGGTTACCCAAGACAGTGGCAGCAGTGGTGATACGCGGTGGTGATTGCCCGTATATGTGGACAGTTTTTTTATGTCTTTATGTGTGGGCACTCTAAACTGCAGTGCATCACTGCATGCCATTCTGGCATGGTGTTTTGCGTAAGGACCACCAGGGATATTGTACTATTTGGCCGCTGTAGCTCCCTGTAGTCTTATCTGCAGGCTTCCCCCGCAGCTAGTGTGTCAATGCAGGATCTCTTCCTGGTCTTTGGAACGCATGCTGAGCATTGCCTAGTAACGCCAGCAGTGTCTATGACCGGAAGTAGATGGCAGCGACTTCTGGTAGCGGCGGGACGGCGCAATGAGACCGGGGAGCTGGTGGGGTCAAGTATGTATAAATGTGTGGGGTGATGGGGTGCGCACGTGCTGTAGAAATGGTCTGAGGATGGGGTTGGTCCCCTGAAACGTTACCTTTATTCCTCAATACACTATTTGAATTATCATATGTCTCTGAGTGCCGTTTACTGTCCCATTTGTATGTGATTTGGATTATATATATATATATATATATATAACCCTTGCCTGCTCCCCGGCTACATCCAGACGCGTCTCTTAGCGTCTGCGTTGCCATGGCTCCCTCACTCCGGGTGTTCCAGACACACCCCCCGGTGACCCCGATTAGCAGTCCTGTGCGCCTCCTGACGTCACTGACTACCCGCCAGGGCTGCGCTGGTGTTGGCTGCACGAGTTCCTCCTGACCCCCCACTTCCCTATAAATGTAAGGACTGTATTGTTCACTTGCCATGTCTTGATAAAGGGCTTTGCCCGAAACGTTGACACAAGTTATTGGTGTTTGACTGTTTATTTGTAACCTGATTGCTCAATCTTGGGAGTGCCATCCTGCCCGTTTGCTACATTCATCCTCTTTTGGATTGGAGAGGCAACCCAAGTCGCTGTCCGTTAGGGTTTGAGTGCCGGGATCTTCTGTACTATATATATATATATATATATATATATATATATATATATATATATATATATATATATATATATACACTGGTAAAGTGATAAATGTGAGATATGTTTGATTCAGGTTTATGCACTGTGTATTTTAAAACCCCAGAAAGATGTGGTTCCTTTGCTAAGATATTTGGGTCTTTTTGTTAAAGCTGGATAAGAGTTCCTGGGGTGCGGAAGTGTGAGAGAAGAGAGGGCTATAGCCAAAAGCAGGCTAATAAGTGCCTGCATCTGTAGGAGGCTGTGGAGTTATAAGCTGTGTCAGTGACTGGCTCAGAGACTCACTACCTATGGATGCAGACAGCAGGCCTGTTATGAGGCAATGTATGTACTGTGCATATGCCTGTGTTTGAGGTAGGGGCTTTAGTCCCTACCACCAAGAGAAAGGGAATCTATTATATTTAGTTAGTGCCCAAATGGGCTTGGATTCATATTTATGTTTTATATACTGTACAATAAAACTAGCCATGATTAGATTACGTAAAAACCCAAGACTGATGTGTTGATGATCTTATAGCAATATGAGCTACTATTATACATAAATAAATCTGGAAATTATAAAGAGTTATTCAACCCAGATGGGTGAAATATGCAGCTACTCATCAGTGTCTGTAGATACATTCCTATCTTGGAGAGAGAAAATAAAACAATGGGGCAGATGTATTAAGCTTTAACAAGAGATAAATGCAAGGGTGATAAGGAGAGATAAACGTCCAGCCAATCAGCTCCTTACTGACTTTTTCAAACACAGCCTGCAACATGGCAGTTAGGAGGTGATTGGCTGGACGTTTATCTCTCCTTATCACACCTGCATTTATCTCTTGTTAAGGCTTAATACATCTACCCCAATAATACAAAATCATATTTATCACAGCATTTAAGCCTTTACTATAGTAGAACTGTGATTCACAAATGCAAATAAATCTGTAAAGTTTTCACTATTATGGGCTTATTTATCACAGATGCAGATTGGTTGTGATAAATTCAGCATCACAAAATCAAATTGCGATAATTTAAAACATTGCAAGGATTTTTCAATTATTGCATGCAGGAATGGAGCTCCAAAATTCACTTACAACAATTCTTACCATGAAATACCCTGAGATTGTTCTGACACAGCGTCACTTTAGTGCACCAGGAGGCACACCAGGAACACACCAGGAACACAGCAGTCAGATGACTAGCTGCCCTCACCAGATTGCCTATCTCTGGTTAATGGGTACAGATGGGGTCAGATCAGAGCAGAGAAGAGAACGCTCTGCAGGAGCAGGGAAATAAGTGCAAAGCCTGGATAGTGTTATTATCACAGGGCTCCTCCTGCATTGTTTTTTTTGGTTGTTTTTGTAAATTTAGGCAAATTGCATTTGCCATTGCAAGTATTTTTTTTTTTAAATGTCTATTTAAAAGCTTGGAGGAGAATGTTGAGAGTTCTCCCCCAATTGCCCTTCAATAAAATTAGGTGACACTAACAGAATGTGTAAAGGGTGTAAAGTAAACCCTTTTCACATTATTTTAGTAAAAATCATTTTGATAAATATGCCCGTTAGAGAATCCATGTAAGACACAGCAAGGCTTTAATTATATGAGACTTTATTTTATACTAGTTCTAGCTCCTAATTTCTACCTTCTAATAAATGTTACTAAAAAGCAAGCTGAAAAAAGCCATCCAAGTGGGATCCCATGCTGGGTTAAATGGTAGTAAATTAAGTCCCAATAAAGAGTTCATACGGTACAATGTTCATGCTTTGTCTGTGCCAGTGCGATACCAATTCAGTGTGTTATTTGTATAAGTTGTAAGAGGGAACATGTAGCTCTTTATTTCATTCTAGAAATGAGCAAATTACACCAAATAGCAAAAAAACCTGAATATTACGCCATATCTAAAGACTAGAGGTGAATCTCAATGTATTTCTTTCTGGTAAAAATACTTTCTCACCATAATTGTAAAGTACAGAGCAGTAAGTTCTGTATTGCAGTTACTATTATTTAAAACGATTAATACCATAGGATTATTTTTATACTTATTATACTTATTTTTTAATATTTGGAGAATTCATAGGTAAAATTTAAAATGTACAGTGTTAGCTGTATAGGGTTAGATGTACTGTATTAAACTGTGGTTTGCACCTTCAGATGTTTTTGATTCGGTTGCTTATGATCCATGGAAACATTTACTTTATAAATTGTGCTTCTGGTTGTAGCTTCCTCTTGCGCTTTTTAGCTGTCTTACATATGACCTGGCTGAGATTTATACTGCCATGGGACATAACAATAGGCTGTTTTATGGGTACAAATATGTCCAATTCAGTAACAACAAAAGAGCTCTACCTTTCTATTTAATTTCTCTTCTTTTTTATTGTTGTCTCTTCACTCTCTTTACTCTCTTCTACTTATTCTCTCAATCTTTCCTACTTCACCCTTTTCCTTTTTCTTTTTTATTCACTTGTGGGTGTGTGTGTGTGTGTGTGTATTACTACAAATATAGGGACCAATGCTAAGTAAATCTAGAAAGAAATGTTCTGGATAGTCAGAGAAGTGGTGTACATAAACTTAGAAATAATGGTGAAAAATGCTAAGAGGTGCAAGGAAACTTGGCTGAGTTTTGAAAAGTTGACATTTAGGTTATTACGTATTGTGTAATAAATACTTCTTGTACGTAAATCTCGATGAATGAAGTTAAAATACATAAATTAATAATAATTTAAGATAAACGTTTAAATTATGGATAAAAGTAGACAGAGGTGATGTAATGGTGTGCTGGATAAAAGTACATGCTGGGTATGTAATGGGTAAATAGAATTTTGTGTTGTACATATGTGTTAGTTGCAGTGTAGACGCGTAGGCCGGGTCATCCGACCCGGCTCCCGTTTACATGATTGGGGGATGTCCAACCTGCAGAAAGTAGCGGCGGCAGCAGAGGAGGTGAATGGATGCCTGTGTGTGGCATCCATTCACCTCATGGACAACGGCTGGGGGGGTGCACTGGGGCTGGGGGCAGCCCAGCAGCGCACCTTGGTGCTGCGCTGCCCCCCAGCAAGGCGATCAGCAGTCCTGGTGGGTATGACCATGGTCCTGGCGCTTGGAGATGATGTCATCTCCAAGCGCCGCCTCCAACTACACTGCGGGTAGGCACCGCAGTGTAAATGCCGGCTTGGATCCTTGTTCCAAATGCCAGGTCGGATCTGGAATTTTTGTTGTAAAAGGGGTATTAGTTTCCACACTTGACAGTGCATGTGAGAGCACAAACCAAGCATGAAGTCAAAGGAATTGTCTATAGACCTCTGAGACAGGATTGTCTCGCGGCCAAATCTGGGGAAGGGTAAAGAAAAATATCTGCTGCTTTGAAGGTCCCAATGAGCACAGTGGCCTCCATCATCTGTATATGGAAGAAGTTCACAACAACCAGTCTAAATCAACAAACTGTCTAAAATTTGCAATTGGGGAGAAGGGTCCATGTCAGGATGGTGACCGAGAACCGGATGGTCACTATGTCAGAGCTACAGCATTCCTCTGTGGAGAGAGGAGAACCTTCCAGAAGGACAACCATCTCTGAAGCAATCCACCAATCAGGCCTGTATTGTAGAGTGAAAAAGGACTCTGTTGGGGGCACTCTTATGTCCCAGAAAAAGTATTGCACTGTGGCTATTTATTAACTTAATAATGTACTCTAAAATATTTATAATACTTCTGTAACATGAAATAAATGAAACAGACTACGAAAATATAAATAAATCACCTTAAACTCAATAGAGAATTTGTGAAAATTACACTGGAAAATATTTATATAAAATACAAAAAATGACCATCATACAGTAGGAGCAAGTTTCATCTTTGCTCCTTTGGGCGTGGCTAGCCATGGCTAGCCATGGCTATTCTATTGTTCTCAGCTGCAATACAATACGTATTGCAGCTGAGAACAATAGTATAGCCATGGCTGGCCATGGCTAGCCATGGCCAAAGGAGCAAAGATGAAACTTGCTCCTACTGTATAACCAATCCGATTATTGGGATATATGCAAGATTAAATTAAGTTTGATCCAACTCTCCTTAACTTCTCAGGAGTTTTCTCAAATTGCCGCTCAATTGCCTGAGACTATGAGGGTTATTCTAATTTCCATGCTTCCCTACATGTACACGCAGGGGAACGTTTTTTTCGCAACTGCATAGTCATTTATGCACATGTGCAGCCGCTGTGTGAGAGAGGGATAGGGTGAATAGATTATTCGCCACAAGATCGCACACAACAGTGAGGGCGGGGGGCAGCAGATGTCAGCTACCACCCGCTTCCTGCACAGGGCACAATAGTTTTTTCCTTTTATTTTACACTTAAATCTTCAATCCGGTGCCAACTGCCCTGGGGCACTGGGGACAGCCCCCATTAGTCTCCCATATTTTGGGACCCAGTACCGGCCCTTGTGCCTGGTGCTGGTTTAAGAAATAAGGGGAAACCCAATTCTCTTTGGCCTCTAACACCAGTACTGGTTCTTTGAGCCCGGGGCTGGTTATAGCCATAGGGGGGGGACCGCATGGCTCATGCCCATTTAAAAAAAAAATTGTTTTTACACAATGAAGCCTGCACGAATCTGACTGATCAGTGCAGGCTACAGTCAAATATGCCTGGAAAAGGAGGACTATTTTACAGACGTATTTTCAGATTAGTACATTTGGAATACGTATTCTTTCGATGGCGTATGAAATCGTATTCCGAAATACGAATACAAATACACCTAGATTTTAATACGAATGCCTGTATACCAGCCTTTGTAAATAAAAAATACAAATTTACGACCATATATGGATACGAATAACTACAAATAGGCATATTGTTTAGAAAGAAATCTGAAGGCATCACCGCAATATGCAGTGATAAGGAATTCTGGTACTTGTTTCCTAGCACGGCCACACCGATTTACATCGGGGTGGTCGTGTCGGAAAAATCGGGTCGATCGCATCGCATGCGATTTGGTTGCATGCGATGCGATCGACGCGACCGACCGATTTTGGACCCGATTTTTTTTTTTTAATGAAATGTAAATCGGGTCCCTGGGACCCGATTTTACATTGAATTCAATGTAAAATATTGCCAACCCCCCCAAATTTAACGTCGTACACCCCACCCCACGATAGACGCCAACCCGAAGCGTGGTGAGCGCAGTGAGCCCGCGAGGGGCGGCGGTGCGCGTCCTCCGACCTTTTCATTCCCCTACTATCCACTAGGGCGTGGAGTGAGAATAGAATAGTGTGGCGAGCACAGCGAGCCACCGAGCCCGAAGCGTGGCGAGCGCACGCGGATACCTGTGAAGCCCGCGAAGGGACGCGTTTACCTGTGAAGGTATCCGTGTCCCCTCGCGGGGCTCGCTGCGCTCGCCACGCTTCGGGCTCGGTGGCTCGCTGCGCTCGCCACACTATTCTATTCTCACTCCACGCCCTAGTGGATAGTAGGGGAATGAAAAGGTCGGAGGACGCGCACCGCCGCCCCTCGCGGGCTCGCTGCGCTCGCCACGCTTCGGGTTGGCGTCTATCGTGGGGTGACGACGGGGACATCTATAATGTGAAATGGGTCATATTGGCCCATTTCACATTTTTCACATTTTTTCACGATTTCAATGTTAAAAAATGTTTTAACATTGAAGCCTATGGAAAAATCGGGGGCATCGCGTCGGGACCATTGTTAATGGTCCCGACCGACGCGATGCCCCCGATATTTTACCTTTCCCGACACGATTTCAATGTTAAAATATTTTTTAACATTGAAGCCTATGGGGAAATCGGGGGCATCGCGTCGGTCGCGTCGGGACCATTGTTAATGGTCCCGACCGACGCGATGCCCCCGATATTGTGCCTAGCCGGCTAAATGGACCTGATTTCAAAGGAAATCGGGTCCATCGGGGGTAATCGTGTACCTTAAGTTAAGGTACACGATTACTCCCGATTGTGGCCGTGCTAGGAAACAAGTACCGGAATTCTAATTATTATTGAGTATAAATTAATTATTGAGGCAAAGTATAAACTAACCATATAAAATAATGAAGCAGAGGCCTGTTTCTGGTTAGCACTGTAAGCTGGGAAGCTCGCAGCTTGCCGAGCACCAGAGCCACCGCCTGATGCCCTGCTGAAAACCTGCCCCCCCACTGCCGCATCCCCACATTAACATGCAAGGGGATGTGTAACGAAGAAACACACCCCCGCACATGTCTCCGCTGCAGGAGAAATCAATCAGTCGCCGACCATCAAATGATTTCTCCTAGCTTTGCAAACAAAAGTCAGCGGAAACTGACTTTGATTAGCAAGCGCCGGGACGAAGACACGGTGGGCGGCTGATGTCCTGGGCAGCACTCATTGTCCCCCGCCCGCCAGGGGCAAACGCAGGATTTTCAGAAGGGGGTTTCCAGACGGGCAGAGCAAAGCACAGAGATGGACACTTAGGTGACCCAGTACACGCTGGGTCAGTAAAAGTATTATAGATAGACCAAATATATATAAATAATAATAACAATAACATATATATATATATATATATATATATATATATATACACACACACACATATACATACAGGGGCGTCAACAGCAGTGTAGACCCCTGGGCAAAGCAATGTATTGTGGCCCCAAACCGATCCTCCAATGGTAGGGGTGGGGGAAGTGGGTGGTAGGGGGCAGGGGGTATTATATCAACCGCTCAGCATGTAGGGCCTGGATCAGTAATTTCAGCTTATTACCCCTTTACTGTACAGATGGTGGGAGATGGGGTGGGAGAAGGGGGCATTGGGCTGAATGAAGGGGCCCTGATACATAACTTCCAGGGTGGTAGAGGATGTTTAATATGCAGAGGAGGGGTGTATAGTGGAGTGAGCTTTTTATTCATAACTTTCTGGTGGGAGGACAGCTTACTTGATTGCAGATATCTCCAGTTCCCGGGAATAGATCTCTTAGATTTTAATGGAATTAAAAACTGGAGAATCCCACCTACCAAATGGTATTGGGGACTAGGGGATCAGAGTTCAGGAGGCAGAGCAATCCGCCAATGAGAATATAAAACTACATACCAGGTGTGTGGAGCTGGAGCAGTAACCAGCTGCTGGAAGGCTGATAACTCTGGTTCTGGTAAAAGTAGAGACAAGCTTCTAGTGTCCTTCAAAGGGGGAGAGTCCCAGATTTTGGAATATACCCTCAGAAAAACTCTAAGTCAGACAGAACCTGAAAGATCTGACTGGGAAGAGCAATTAACAAGCTTGGATGGGGACCACTGCTTTGAAGTCAGATATCTCCGGTTCCCAAGGGCCGATTTTTAAATTTCTTGTACCCATGGAAAGAGGGGACCCTCTGCTTTTTAGGGCCCTTAGACTCCTTGGGGGGTTTTTGGGTACTCAGAAACCCCCCTGCTTGCGCTACTGCCGCCTGCATATAAATGGAAACACCCAGCGGTTTCATGGGGATGTACATAAAATGCTGGGTGTTCCCATGAGCGACCACCGCCGCCATGTGCCCCAGGCCCACCCCGATCCTTGCGAATTGCTCATCATGAGCAGACCCCCAAACAAAGGAATGGGTCCCCCTGTCCGATTAAACTAGAATCCCCCCTTGGGAGAGAGGGTCTGTAGTATGGAGGATCAACAGCATGGATGAGCAGACTGAAAATGCCTGGGGAAGCTAGGGCTTTAGTTCTGAATATAGGCAATATTCCCCACAAATGTTCTTTGTTTTATGCACCATCCTCATCACCATGTTATAAATTGCTCAGTGTACTGACAGCACCCTGAAAGAGAATTGGATGAATACAAGCCTGCTATTATAATCAGAATCATACTGGTAGTCTTAAATCAAAAGGATGTGACATTTGCAGATAAAATTTCCAGCAATGTGTTAACACCACTGCTGTAGCTGGTTTATGGAATACCACATAAGAGGGTAGATGAGAGCATTCCTGAGAGGTGTATTGTGGGTAGATGTTTATTTTTATGTTGTAAATCAAACACATCTAGATTTGCTGAAAGAATCTCCCCTTATCACTAATGCTGAAGTTAAAAAGTTATCATCATAGCTGCATTACATTAAATCAACATGAAGTATTTTTTTAAGAATATAATTGCATTTTTTTCATAGATCTCAGCATTATATTTAGATTATTTCCCAGCTTTAACTGAAATATCTGCACCTGCCTCAGAAGAGCATACGTTATTGTAACTATACTCACCCGAAGGCAGTAAGGAAAGACACAGGATAGTAATAACAATGAGTACTAGTGAAAAATGTTGGCAAACATGTTTATATATTAAAAATGGACCCCATCTCCCTAAACCTCCCAATAACAGTTTCTATTCTGGATATACCAAGGCTACCATTAGGCATCTTAAAGCAGTGGAATAATGCAGTGTGATGTTAAATCTACTAACAACAAGTGGGCCACCTGCCAAAGGAGTCACTAGCCTCTGTGACACCTGGTGCAGCAGCAGGAACTAGTAAATGCATCAAAACAAGGGGATGTGGCCTTTCCAGGAGGGGTGTGGTCTTATTGGGAGTGGGCGTGATCTCATGGCCCGAGCCCCGTTTTTGTCATTGCTGGAGTCCAGAAGATGAGGCATCAAGGCCCTTATTCTGATTGATGCGGACTTTACCGCGTTCTTACGGATTGCGTCTTTACGGCGTCTGCGCATGCGTGGAGAACGCTACGCGCATGTGCCACGCCTTGACTCGGTACCAGTTCGGACAAAGACCGTCCAAAACTGGTCACCGCTATCAGTCGGGAAATAGGGGCGTATTATGGGCGTCATGCGGAATGACACATGGGCGTAGTTTCAAAGTGGGCAAAACGGGGCGGAAACATGGGCGGACACGGGGGAGTACACTTATGTTGGGGGGCGTACATTCGGAAACCACTCCGAATGCACGCGAGCAAAAAGGGCTGAAATGTGCGGTGTCCACAAGTGTACTATTGCTTTGCGGACACCACTCGTTCATGCGGTAGGCGAACGTACGCCTAATGACTACAACCATTAACACCTGAACCCAATAGAATCTACTCCTTTACTCATTACTCACTAATAGGCCGCTTGTCAGTGCTTTAATAGAAACCATTGCACTTACATTGCTGTAAGGGTTAATGTGTGCTATGCATGTGTTAGGCATGCTTGTAAGGATATATTGGAATCTAATTGATTCCAATTCCAAATAAGCTGTTTTTTATGAGGGTAGGTAATTGAATAAGTGGGTCATGTGATGTATTGCAGAAGATACTTCATAGTGGGTTGTTTGGCGGAAATCCTCCGCTTACGTGCGGTAGCACCGCTTGGCTCCCGTTCGGATGCGGTATTCCCGAGCATACTCTGTAATACTCTGTAATACCGTGCAGAATCGGAGTGTTTCTCCCGCACACGCATGGTTTGTATGTCGTCCGTAAACACGCCCTGTTCTTAAAGAGTGAGTCCGTCCGAATGCGGAGGACACGTGGGCGTTTCTACGGACGATGGCCGCATGCGGAAAAACACCGTGGCGTGCGGACCGCTCCGTAAGAATGCGGGAATTTCCGCACAGATCAGAATAAGGGCCCAAGTGAGGCTGAGTGTAGGGAGCAGTGAGGGAGAGTGGGAGTAATGAGCTGTGAGGGTGTAAAAATAAACAGGATGGATGTAGGGAGTGTGTACATCAGGGGTGTCCAAACTTTTTGCAAAGAGGGCCAGATTTGTGGTGAAAATGTGTGGGGGGCCGACACATTAGGAAAGTAGAGCTGTGAAGCCACTATAGGGGTGATTCTAAATCCCCTTCACTGTATGTCCCCCACTCTGCTCCCATTCAGTGTATTTCCCCCAGCCTAACCCTCCTTCACTGTCTGTCCCACCAGCCTTACCCTCCTTCACTGTATGTCCCCCACTCTGCCCCATTCAGTTTATTTCCTCCAGCCTGCACACTGCTTCTCTGCATGTCCCCCTCTGTGCCCCCATTCAGTGTATTTCCCCCAACCTGCTCCCCCCTTCTCTGTATGTCCCCCACTCTGCCCCCATTCACTGTATTTCCCCCAGCCTGCTCCTCCCTTCTCTATATGCCCCCCTCTCTGCCCCCATTCAGTGTATTTTCCCCAACCTGCTCCCCCCTTCTCTGTATGTCCCCCACTCTATTTCCCCCAGCCTGCTCCTTCACAGTATATTCCCCTGCCTGACCCTCCTCTGTATGGTCCTTTCTGTAAGCCAGATGATGGAGAGGCCAAGCAGATACCACAAGGAGAAGAGACAGATGCCTGAGCTCCCCACTCCCACCGTCACCCTCCTCCGCAGAGTCTGCTCTGCATGCTGCTGCCATCCCTCCTCCTCCCTCCCGACATACTGCTGTCACTGTGATCGCTACAGATTGCAGACCGAGGATGGAGTGGAGCCTGGGCAGGGGACTGGGGTTGGACACTTACTAACTAGAAGATGCCGAACAGGGGCTGCCGACACCCTCTCACCACTGCATAGTAACACAAGGTAATGTGCACTTGCCAGAGGCCCCACCTCTATAGTCCCACGCTGTGCGTCCTGCATATAATGCTCTGCCTGCTTCTGGCTGGAGGCTGCGGGCCACTTAAAGTGACATCACGGGCCGCAATTGGCCCGCAGGCCGGACTTTGGACATGCCCCCTAGACTAACAACTGCAGGCCATTCGCAGCCCACCACACACAGCCCACCAGTGTCGGAGCCTCATTTCTCACTTAGCGCCAGGCCGTGGGTTGCCTGCTGCCCACTGTCTGGCAACGCTCAAATAGGCAGTGCAGTGGGCAGAAGGAAAGCCCCACGGACATGTGGACAAGTGGTACAGGGCAAACTAAGGACTATATGACTGTGACAGACCACTGGGTAGATGCATCACCTTCCATAGCAGCGCCAGTAGCAGCATCTCCGAAATCCCAGCTCATTCCAAGGCAGGCAATGATGTGTATCACTGGTTTCACTAAGAGGCACAAAACCAACAACCTCTTAGAGAACCAGAGGGAAATCATTGTGATTTAGACTCTACTGGGGATTTGTGATATCGGACAACGCCAGTAATATTGTGCCATGTTTTGCCCACACAATAAATTTGATGGTGCAGCATTTTCTTAAAAGTGACAGGGGTGTGCAGGAGATGCTTGTGGTGGCCCGCAAAATTGCGGGACACTTTCGCCATTCTGCCACTGCTTGCTGAAGTGTGAAGTGATATCAATCCCTCCTGAACCTGCCCTGCCATCACCTCAAACAAGAGGTTGTGACACAGTGGAACTCCACCCCCTTTATGCTGCAGAGGATGGAGAAGCAGTAGGCCATTCAATCCTACACAGCCACTTATGACTTAGGCAAACGAGGTAGGATGCACCTGACACACAGTGGAGATTGATTTCCGTGTTGCGCACGGTTCTCCAGCCATTTGAACTTGCCACACTTGAAGTCAGTTCCGACACTGCCAGCTTGAGTCAGGTCATTCATCTGATCAGGCTGTTGCAAAAGCAACTGGAGAAAGTGAAGGAGGAGCTAAAGAGATTCCTCAAAGTATGTTGGTCTTTTAAGACCAGCAATTGCCTTCAGAGAATAAGTAGGGACCTGTAATGGATTCCAGCAGGGTCGAATTGATATTCTGTGAGGATGAGGATGTACACACTTAAGGGGGTGAGGAATCAGAGGATGAGGACGACATCTTCCCTATGTAGAAACAGTTTGTAAAATGGGAGATGATTTGCTTATTTTTTGTGGGGGCCAAAACAAACCAATCTTTTCAGCCACAGTCCTGTGGCAGACCCTGTCACTGAAATGATTGGTTTGTTAAAGTGTGCATGCCCTATTTACGCAACATAAGGGTGGGTGGGAGGTCCCAGGGACAATTACATTTTGCACCTCATTTTTTGGGGCATTATGTGCTCTAGTTTTTCAAACTGCCATCCTATCTGCCGCTGCAGTGCCACTCCTAGATGGGCCATGTGTTTGTTCCTTCTACTTGTGTCGCTTAGTATAGTCATGCAGCTACCTTAATGCAATCTTGTGGCCTAAAAACAACATTGTGAGGTATTCAGGATAGACTGGAAATGAGTGCAAATTAATGCTATTGAGGTTAATAGTAGCGTAGGATGCAAAACAAATAATAATTCTGCGATTTTAGTGATTTTTATGTTTTGTTTAAAAAAAAAATTACAGATCCAAAACACGAAACATGGAAGGGTGGTGTTTTGGAACAGAACCAGATCCAAAATACAGCCGGAGATACAGACCCAAAGCATACAACACGAAAAGTGGCCAGTGCACACGCCTATCTAATTTTGAGCAATATTGAGGTTCTTGTGTATTTATTGGCCAGGAAATACTAGCCCACCAACCGGCATCTAGGTGGACTTATCCCTCCGATGGGTCCCTAATACTAAGTTTGTATCCAGGGTGTGGGACCCAAAAAAGCTGGCAAAAGCCAGTCACACTAGTGAGAAACTAGCGCTGGTTGGTGGGCTAGTATACTATCTATAGATTGTAAGCTTGCGAGCAGGCCCTCATACCTTTTTACTGTCTGTAAATACCTAGTTTGTTGTATCATTGTATCCTATTGTAAAGCGCAATGGAATATGCTGCGCTATATAAGAAACTAATAATAAATAAAATAAATAAATAGTATTTCTTGGCCAATATACCAGGAACCTTGATATTGCTCAATTTTGCATTACAGAGCTTATTATAATTATTGTGGAGTGTGCATCAGCACTGTATTTCTATTTATTTGTAGAACTGGGGGTAATAGCATTAGATGAGGAGGGTGAGCCAGCCAGCTGGGTCACAGTCAGAAGGGGCAGTAGGGGGAGGAAGAGGCAGGCCAGTGCTGACTTAACAAATCCCAGTAGATTCCCCAGACTGGACGAAACTACTGTGGATATTACTTCAATACTGGTGGGGCCGGTTGTGACCGTCACCTCTAGCATCCAGAGGACTGGCACATCAGGTTTAGTGGGGGCTAGGGAATCAGGGTCCACAAGACAGATGGTGGTGGTAGGGGATTCTATCATCTGTAAACAGGGCCGGCGCCACCACTAGGCATTTTGCCCCCCCGTGCCGCAGGGGTACCTGTCCTGCGGCGCTGTGTAGTTAAAGCTGGAGGCGGCGGCAGCGGGGGGTCCCTGCCGTCAATAAGAAGAAATAACCAGCGATATCCGCCGGGCTATGCGGAAGCGCTTCTGTTGTGAAAACCCTGTCCGCACGCTGATTGGCTGTGCGGGCAGTGTTTTCACAACAGAAGCGCTTCCGCATAGCCCGGCGGATAGCGCTGGTTATTTTTTCTTATTGACGGCAGGGACCCCCCGCTGCCGCCGCTGCCAGCTTTAACTACACAGCGCCGCAGGACAGGTACCCCCCCCACACACCTTAAAAACGATTTCAGGGACTTAGGACGTAAACTAAAAGCAAGGACATCCAAGGTAATTTTCTCGGAAATATTACGTGTGCCATGTGCTAGTCTATGGAGACAGAGGGAACTCATGGAGCTTAATGCGTGGCTAAAGGGATGGTGTACGAAACAAGTGTTTGGGTTCCTAGAGCACTGGTAGGACTTTTCTGACAGGCGCCATCTATATGGCAGAGACGGATTGCACCTGAATGGAAAGGGGGCGACAGTGCTGGGAGGCAGGATTGTTAGAAGGTTGGAGGAGTCTTTAAACTAGGTATAGGGGGGTATACAGATATAAACTATGGGCATGTAAGACAGAATAGTAAGGTGCGGACAAGCAAGAGATTGGAGGTTGGAGAAGGGGGGTTGGGGAGCAAAACTAGAGTCAGTAAGAAATCAATAGAGCATCGAGATCACAACCAATCCTTAACGGAAAAAAATAAACATAAACTGAAATGCTTGCTGGCTAATGCAAGAAGCTTAGCAGGAACAATGGGGGAACTGGAAACTGTAGTCACAAGGGACAATTATGATATTATTGGTATAACAGAAACATGGTGTAATGAGTCACACAATTGGGCATTAAACATGGAGGGATATACTTTTTACAGAAAAGAAAGGGATAATAAAAGGGGCGGGGGGGTGCATTTATCTAAAAAATAACTTAACACCGTGTGAGAAGGAAATGAGCTCAGGTACAGATGAAGATAACATGGAGGCCGTGTGGACAGAGATAACTGACAATAACAAAAATAAAATAATAACATTTTAATAGAGGTATGCTATGGACCGCTGAACTCGAATGATAGGGATGAGGCTCTACTCTTAAAAAATCATCAGATCAGGGGCAAGTACTAATTATGGGGGATTTTAACTTTCCAGACATTGTTTGGATAAATGAGACATGTAAAATCAGCAAAAAGCAGTGGGTTCCTAAACTTACACAAAGATCAGTTTATCACACAAATGGTAGAAGCCCCAACTAGTAACGAGGCATTATTGGATCTAGTATTAACAAATAACATAGATTTAGTTTCAAACACCTAGGGAACAGTAACCACTACATGGTTTCACTGGAAATCAAGTTCTGTAAACTACAACATACAGGACCAGCTAAAATACTAAACATCAGAAAAGCTAACTTATTAAGGGAATCTCTAAAAGAATTAGAGTGAGATGCGGTATTTGAGGGGAAGAATGCAGAGGAAATGTGGGAAACACTAAAAAAATAGTCAAAAAGTCAATAAGGGTAAATTCAATTTAAAAAAGCCATCATGGTTGGACAAAAAAGTAGGGACAGCAATCATCAATAAAACAAGAGCATTTCAATTCTATAAAGAAAACGTGAATGAGGAGGCGTTTAGCAAGTACAAAGAGTCAAACAAAAATTGTAAAGTGGTAATCAAAATAGCTAAAAGGCAAAATGAAGAGCGCATAGCCACCGAGAGCAAAAACAAATCCCAAGAAGTTTTTCAAGTACATCAATAGTAAACGAATAATTAAAGAGAACATAGGCTCATTAACCAATACCAATGGTAAAAGTTTTACAGAGGATAAGGGAAAAGCAGAACTGTTAAAAGAGTTCTTCTCATCAGTGTTTACTAGGGGAGAACAGATAGTGGAATGCTCAGGTACCTCAAATGGGACAACAAGCCAGATCTTAATATTGCTTTCATGACCGATGAGATAATACTACGGCTCAGCAAAATCAAAACAAACAAATCACCAGGGCCAGATGGGATTCATCCTAAGGTACTAATGGAATTAAGGGAGGAATTAGCGACCCCTCTGCACTAAATTTTTGATAACTCTCTTTCATCAGGTAAGGTACCAAAAGACTGGGGAATAGCAGAGGTAGTGCTAATATTCAAAAAAAGGAAAAAGGAACGACCCAGCTAATTACAGACTGGTGAGCTTAACATCTATAGTGGGTAAAATATTTGAAGGTTTTTAAGGGATGGTAGCCAGGAATATTTAGACCAGGCTTGTCCAACCTGCGGCCCTCCAGATGTGCTAAAACTACACATCCCAGCATGCATTGCCATCATTCCCTAATAGCCAAATTGTGGCAAGGCATGCTGGGATGTGTAGTTTTAGCACATCTGGAGGGCCGCAGGTTGGACCAGCCTGATTTAGACCTTCACAGCCTACTTAGTGTTAACCAGCATGGGTTCGTGAAAAATCGATCATGCCAAACAAATTTACTAGGCTTCTATGAGGATGTCAACGAAAACCTTGATAATGGAAATGCTGAAGATGTGGTCTTCCTAGATTTTGCTAAAGCTTTTGATACAGTGCCACACAATATATATTTTTATTTATTTTTATATTTGTTCTCTACATTTTTATTGTGTTTGGCCAGGCAAAACCTAAAATATAAGGGAGCCACTAACCCTCCCCACCTATATATGGGACAAAAAGAACAGCTATACCCAACTTGTGTTGAATCCACCACACTGGATTTTGTCTGCAACTAATTGTGTTTTTATGGAATTGTGTTTTTTATCACTGGCCAGTGTTATATACTATATGTGTTTATTAAATATTTGCATTAATTCAGATATATATTGTTTCCAGCGCGTTATATGTTTTTTCTTTGTACCTTTTACTATCGGGAAATTGGCATTTCCTATAACTACGCTGCAGGAACCTACTGTGTGTGTTACTCCCATATATTTTAAAAAGGATTTAGCACACGGTAGTGTATATGGTCTACACCCTACTAGTTAAAATAAGGACATAGTACGGTTCGAGGTCTAGCGCCAATATATTTGTCTTGTTTTAGTGCCACACAAGAGGTTGATAAATAAAATTGAAGACCTGGGATTAGGGGTAAGAATTTGTAGATGGGTAGGGAACCGGTTGTGTAATAGAGAACAGAGAGTGGTTGTGAAAAGTGCAGTTTCAAATATGATACCTGTACTAAGTGGGGTGTCACAGGGTTTGGTACTAGAGCCCATATTATTTAACATATTTATTAACGATATTGGGCTGGGAATCCTCAGCAATGTCTCCATCTTTGCTGATGACACAAAACTGAGTAGAGTTATTAATTCAACCGAGGATGTCTCCGGGCTTCACAACGATCTTAACAAACTAGATGAGTGTGCAAAAAAGTGGAAAATGAGGTTCAACGTGGATAAATGCAAGGTCATGCACCTTGGGAGACATAACCATTGTGCTAGTTATAACCTAAGCGGGGAGGCATTGGGTAATTCAGTACTTGAAAAGGATCTAGGAGTCCAAATAGATAACAAACTGGGGTGTAGTGCTCAATGTCACATAGAAACAAAAAAGGCCAACAGAATTCTAGCATGTATAAAAAGGGGCATGGAAACTGGGGACTCAAAAGTTGTTCTAACTCTCATTACACGTTCGGAGTGTGTAACTATTCAGACAGCTTAACCAAGCCCATCTTCTCTTCTTAGCGCTCCTCTTGGCTTGCGCCTGCTAATAAAAATGACCATCACAAAATGGCTGCCCCTAGACCAGACCACCGCCTCCTCTCGCATCCTCAAAAAGTGTCTGCTGTAAGGGGGTGGACATTTTGTGTGGGCTATTTTTCATTAGCAGGTGCCAGGAGGAACACCATGACCACAGACAAGTAGATCTGTGGGTCCCGGCGGCAGCGACAAGCAGAGAGGTAAGGCAGGCTGGTCCCGGCAGCAGTGCAGCGCATCGATATCCCAGCAGACCCCCGGCATCCACACTTACTCAGCACCTTCCCTCGCCCACGGATTTTGCTGGCTATTGTTATGCCACTGCCGTCAGTGTCCCATGGCGGGGGCAGTTGGGAGTCCCCCCTGTCACCCGCTTCTCTGCTTGGCAGAGCAGTAGTGAATAGCATCTAATCCCGCAGATAGCGGGGCTGGAGGCATGGCCATCAGCTCCCACAATGCTGGCCATGGCCCCACAGCACCAAAACAACGGAGCAGTCTTGCGGGAGTGATGCAGTTTTTATGCCACACCCGTTGTCACCAGGTCACGCCCCAAATTTTGGTTGCACACATGCAAGGGTCACTCCTTGAATGATTCCAAAGTTGGGATGTATGGCAGTAGTCCATTTCTGTGGAAAATGCAGTAGTATGCCGCAATGGAAATGTCTTTTGTTATGTCCCCAAATCACCAACTTAAAATATTGGTGACTTGGGGTCTGGTTGTAAACTAGAAACTATAATGAACCCAGTATGTTAAAGTAATATCTGTAAACACATAACTTTTTCCAATGACTTCAAATTCTTGAATAGGATTTCACTCTTTGACACATATCCCATTGTCTAGGGTTTACGAACTAGTTTACAACCTAACCAACAGCAATTATTTCACCACCTAAGATTTAACAAAAGAGCTTTCATCTTATGTAAGCAGCTGGGGCAGACATCTTTTAGCACAGAAGTGGCCAAATAATACTCAATAATCCCTATTAGTTTACATATTCCAGGCCACCTGTGGATCTGTAGAATGTGTCAGTTAGGTACTATACACACACCACATCTTTAAAATCTGATTGTTATAATGACTAAAACCTGTGCTAGGTTGTCTAGAAAACATGAACTGTTAGGGACCCTTGAAGACCTGGTTGTCTACTCTGCTGTAGACCTTCCTTTAGACTATACCAGGGGTTCCCAATATTTTTTGATTGCACCCTAGAGTATCTGAATTTTTTCAAAGAACCCTTAGGCCTGAATTTTTTTTCGATTGGGTTTATATAAGATTCTTGGAGTCAGTTATGTGGTAAAGAGAAGGATTTGCTTCTGTTTGTACACATTTTATGATTGTCAGCCACAAGCATTGATTTTGCTCATAAATAATTAACCATGAATAATTTAAGTTGATTCTGGACCACCAACCCAGGGCACCCCTGCATGTGTCACGAGGCACACCAGGGAGCCATGGCACACAGTTTGGGAACCACTGGACTATACTATTATACAGTAATTCCATTTGGGTTACACTACACTCCAGCAAGATTTGCATGCCATTTATCACATGCAATTCCCGGGGAGCTGCAGGTGGCGGACGCGACGCCTGTGAGGGAACAAGGGAGCGCGGGACATTAGCGGCGGTATGCCCGCAACCAGAGAGCCAGGCGGATGGAGCAGGGTGGGTGGTGCAGGGAGCCAGGGCAGGGGAGGAAGCTGCTGCCATCAGCTGGAACAGGGGGGATGGCGCAGGGAACCGGGCAGGAGAAGATGCTGCTGGGCAGCAGCGGGAGCAGAGAGCACTTTAAAAAAAAAAGCCCATACAAATGAATGCCAATCAATTTTTTTTTTTTTTAAGTGCTCCCAGCCTGCTGCTGCAGCATCTTGTTCTGCCCGGTTCCCTGCGCTGCCCCCCCCCTGCTCTGGGGCAGCGTCTTCCTCCCCTGCCCGGCTCCCTACATTGCCCCCCCTGCCCCCTCCACCTGGTTCTGGTAGCAAGCATCCCCCACCAGCTGCAGTTCCCCGCAGGGCTCAGGGCAGCACATAAAGGTTTAGCAAATCTTATGTGCAGCCCGTCCGACCTCCCGACTCCGATCTGATGCACAAAGGACCACATGCATTGCATGGGGGAAGGGGTGTGGTCACGCATACCTGTTGTTATGTTTGACTGTTCACACCTTGATAAAGGGGTTTGCTAACCCCAAAACATAGGGATCTATTTTCACTAAAGTTTGCCACTTTGAAAGTTCCCCCCGAGTGCCTCTGCCTGTTCTTTGGATCGACGACTACAAATATATCGAGAGGGCACCGGGGTAGCTGAACCCTTTCAGGGAGAGTGCCGGGCTGATCTCTACCCCTATAATATATATATATAAATATATAAATATATATATTATACTTAATTATATTGTAGTAACTACTAGTCGTGTGTTAGGCAGGCTGTCAGTAAGTGTAGTACACAGGCAGGCTGTCAGTCAGCTTTTCATTGTTCATTTTTCATTGTGGTGTATGGTCACTGTGGTGTGCTGCACTGCATTCCAATACACCATATACTACTGTCAGAAGCAGAACAAGTTTCGTGTGTGATTGTTCTGCCTCCACGGTCCACACAGTGTTATACAGGCCCCATCAATACAAAAAAATACAATATTAAAATAAATGTTGCTGTTTTTTGGTGTATACTGCACACCAATTGTATACTGTCAGAAGGTCTGTGTGTGATTGTTCGGCCTTCACGCAGCATTACACAAGCTGCGCATTAAAAACAAATTAATTAAAGTTAATAATCCAAATCAATTTTTCTCTTCTTTATTCATTGTTTGTGTGTACTGCACCCATAGTATACTATCAGAAGGTCTGTGTGTGATTGTTCGGCCTCCAACAAGTGTTATACAAGCTGCACATTAAAAAAAATGTTTTGCTTCTTTATTGTTTGTGTGTACTGCACCCCAATACACCATACTGATACTGTCAGAAGTTCCGTGTGCTAATAACCAGGCAGCTTGCTGCAGACCTTGGCCTAAATTGAATGAACAACAACATTGTGAGCTGTAAAGTGGACAAAATTGTCTGGTAAGGGCTGGAAATTAATGTTGTTGAGGTTAATATTACTGTAGGGACAAAAAGAAAACCGCAAAAAAAAAAAATTTACGCGAATTGGGCATTTTTTGACCATTTTAAAAACAAATCCAAAGCCTTTCTCTGCTGTTTGACAAAGCCAAATCCAAATCCTGGAGATGAATTCAAATCCAAATCTTCAGCCCTGGCACTCATCTCTAGTCGGTGCCAGCCTGGATATGACATTTTCCATTGCACCGCCAAGTAACCTGGGCTACGCGGTGTCTGACGAGTTGTGGTCAGTGTAAAAATCATTAGATGGTGAACCTGTTACTATGGGTTTTGGACATTTTGGCACAGCTGAAAATGGATGTTTAATCATACACATCAGTGGCATAGCTGCCGGGGGTGCAGCTGCTATGGGGCCCGAGCTGTTTCTAGGGCCCACTGCTCCCCTTGCACCCAGTCCTGACTGCACCAAAGATCAGCGGCAGTCAGCGCTTCCTGCTCCGCCTTACTACAGCCCACTCAGCTTGGTCCGGCCCCCCGCAAGCTGCAGCGCATCCACAGAGGATGAAGCTGCGCTCCCCCACCCTCTCGCTCTCCTGGCCGGCTTCCAGCAATCCTGCAATTCGAGGACATTGGGGCGGGATGCTGCTCATGCGTGAAAGAGCACAGCACCTCCCAATTGGCCTACAAGTGGACTCGGAGCCGGCAGATAGCAGCAGGTGAGATCCCCCCCCTGCATTACAGGCACACCCCCCCCCCCATTACATCAGCAGGCGGCACCCCCCCCCCCCACGCCCCCCCGGCTGCTGCATGATTCCTCTGTCTAACACCCCACTCTCTCTTTTTCTAATGCTGTACCCTCCCCCTCAATTTGATGCTGTCTCCTCCCATCTCTGACTGTTTCTTCCCTGTCCCGGACGCTGTCTCCTCCCTCTCTTTCTTTGATGCTGTCTCCTCCCCCCCTTTTTCTCTGGCACATCTCCTCCCACCTCTTTCGCTGGCGCTGTCTCCTTTCTCTAGTTCTCTGACACCATCTCCTCCCCCTATTTCTATGACAGACATACTTTCAGGTCTGTTCACAGGGATCAGCCACGCCACTCTGTGTTTCATAGCTGCCGCTGCTGCATTTGGGACACAGGGCAGGCTTGACCTTTTCTATGTCTGTCCCCTAGAATCCTATTGACTGGTTTCACAGTCAACCTGGTTATGCCATGTAAATGATTGCCGCATTAAAAATCAAACCAGACTCGGATGTACTAAAGGGAAAATGCGGTAAAACGGGGTTTTACCGCATTTTCCTATTTACCATTACCCGTCCGCCCCTTTTTCTCCTGGCAGGGTATCGCCACCCAGAGGGTGGCAATAACCTATAGAAGCCTATGGGCTTCTATCGACGCCCGCCGTCTGCGCGCCCCCCCCCCTTCCGTCCTCCTTTGATCTCCTCCTCCCCCAGCAGGTGTCACAGCCGGGAGGACATCCGGCTGCAGGGGGGAGGAGAAGACGCAGCGGGACACTGCCAGCCGCCGGGATGTGACGGAGACCCCCGCACACCACATCACAGCTGTCACGGGGGTCTCCGTCACCGCAACCCGATGCTAGCCGCATATGTTAGTACATATGCGGCAGCATCACGGCGGCTGACAGGCGAAGGGCGGCGATGTATATTAATAGATCCCGCCCAAAATCCCACACTTCCTGCTTCTCGCAGGCAATTACATTTCTCACGCTATTACATTTCACCCCCAGACTTAATCATGGATACAGTAACTAATCTGTTTACCCCGTGACTTATTGCCCGCAAGAATCCTGACAGCGTATGAAAAAGTTTTTTCAATTAAATAGCCTTTTTACCGCACCCAAAAAAAGAAATCAGTATTCAAGTGCAGAATACCACTGATTCCTGCTTTTGTGTTTGTTACACAGACTGTACCTCGCAGCTCCATGAATTGCAAGGTTCAGTACCACTATGGGGGTGCACAGGGTATTCTGCGCTAATTGAATACCTCCCAAAAATGTTTTGTCCCCAAAATGTTTACATTGTATCACTATAACCTATAACAATTTGTGATAACTCCCCACTGTGAATGGTTTTCTGGGGTTGTTATACTTAGGGGATCACTCACTGTGGCAATTCCCTTCTAAATTTGCATCCTCCATAAAATTTACATCCATAATGGCGTCAGCCTGGATAAACCTTTGCCGCAATAACTTGGAAACTATAGATAACCCTTGTTTGTTCTGGCCAACAGTAAAGGCCATAGTGACATTATGGGGGAAATTTACTAAGATGTGTATTCTACTTCACATGTGATGTTGCTATGGACAACCAATCAGAAACTATTTCTTATTTACATTGCACCCTCGAGAAGATAGTAGACAGGATCTGATTGGTTGCCCATAGCAACATCACATGTGAAGTAGAATACACATCTTAGTAAATTTCCCCTATGTATCTTGCTTCAAACAAACACAAAATCAGAATGCACTCTACAATGCAGGGCTGGGCAACACCGGCCCTCCAGATGTTAGTGAACTACACATCCCAGGATGCTTTGCATTAGTTTTGCTATGTGGCCATGCTGAAACTGATGCAAGGCATGCTGGGATGTGTAGTTCATAAACATCTGGAGGGCCGGTGTTGCCCAGCCCTGCTATAATGAGATGCAACATGCCCTTTCGTTTGCTTTTTTAGACCTCTCTTTCCCTGTTAATCAGTTCGAATATTATGACTAGGTGGTTACTCTGCTCGATACTAAATTATTATTATTATTATTATTATTATTAAATGCCACAAACATGTCAGCTCCTTTCCAATCATTTCAGAGTGGAGAGATAGTGCTCCCAGACATTTTACCAAACTTTTTTGGGTGATTCACATTGGCTCGGTATGCAGCGCACATTCGCTGCTCACTGAGCGGTTAGACGCCGCCCACCGGGGTGAGTGGACTCACGCCCCCCTTCCCCCAGCGAAGCTGACAGTAGTTCTAATGTCAAATCATAGGAATCATAAATAATCTGCAGCATGGAAAGCTAATGCTCAGCAGAGCTGATATTTGAGGTCGACCAAATTTATGTTGACATGCATTGGGTCGACAGGCTTTAGGTAAACACCTCAAATCGGTTCACATGGCTAAGGTCAACAGGATTGGAAGGTGAAACAAGCACTAGGTCAACAATGGAAAGGTCGACAGTCAAAAAATACAACATGAGTTTTCACTTTTTTTTGTCTAAATAGATGCCATCAAAGTGTACCGCGTCCCCTTGCATGGCTCGCTGCTTCGATCACGGTGCCTTGCTGCGCTCGGCACACTATTATGTTCTCCCTCCACCCCCTAGAGCAGGCATGCCCAACGTTGGCCCTCCAGATGTTGTGAAACTACACATCCCAGCATGCTTTGCCACAGTTTTGCTACTAGAGAATGCTAAAACTATTGCAAAGCATGCTGGGATGTGTAGTTTCAAAACATCTGGAGGGCCAACGTTGGACATGCCTGCCCTAGAGGATGGCACGGCATGAAATACTGCTTGCTGGCACGTCGGCTCAGAAAAACGTGATAAACTCATGTCAACCTTGCCATTGTTGTTCTGATGCTTGTGTCGACCTTCCAACCCTGTCCACCTATTTCAGGTGTCGACCTAAGGACTGTCGACCTTCAGTGGTTGACACAATGCATGCCGACCTTTATAGGGTTGACCTTATGACCGTAACCCGATATTTGAGAGTAAAGATGAGGCTGGTAGTTGCAGAAATGAATCCCAGCAATACTGTAACACAGGAATCACAAGTAGAAACTGCAGAATTGCTGCAGACTAGAAGACAGAAATTCAGCAAAGTGACTTATTGATCTGCCAGTGTACTGGAATGGTTTATATAAGAGCTGCATTTCTCTGATTCGCTGCCAGACTGTCAGCTGAGGTATGGAAGTGATCAGCTGACAAGATCCAAAATGGTGGCCTCCATGCACTAGCTTCACAATACAAGTACAACTAGAAAACCTGATGTGTGGGACAAATAAGTGATGAATCAGTTACTTGATTCATTACCGATGCATGAAATGGGGTTTGCAGACATGGTTTGTGACACCCTGAACCTAGGTTCTCCCCCTTTTGTATAGAACTTGCTTACGCAACAGGGATATCTATTACATACTGTACTTGCCTACTCTCTCGGAATGGCTGGGAAGCTTTCAGATCTCGTGTGGCACTGCCTGGAAGAGCATTCAAGTCTCTAAAAGGCAATAGCATTTTGAATGGTGCAGGTTGAGACCACCGGATGTGCAGGACAACCTTTCTTTTTAATAAATGTAGCAGGTTTGAATTGACTCATGATTTAGCTTTTGCCTGATGCTCGTTACTGGTGTAGAGAATACCCATTTTACTAATAAGGAATTGGATGAGCTTTTCTCCCCTTTTGCTCCCTCAGCCCTTTTACATTCCTCCCTTAATAAATGTCTTCCCTCCATTCCGCAATGTCTTATTATATAGCATTTCTTCTGGGCTTGCAACTTGGTGGGACCGCTATGCTATTACTGGTGCCTGTCCTTTTGTTTCCCTCCTATGTCCCTATATATTGTACGCTTGCAGCAGGGCCCTCTTACCGCCAAGTCTGTCTGTTGTTACCCAGTTTGTTTTATCACTGTCTACAATTGTAAAGAGCAACGGAATCTGATGCGCTATATAAGAAACTGTAACTAAATAAATAAATTTAGACAGTTGACAAACAAATATAGCCCATTTATTTATGTTCCTTCAACTCACCATTAGATAACACCAACTCCATTAACCCTCCTGTAAAGTTGCATCTTGTTTGGGTTCAGAATTTGCAGTCCTTATGTGAATTTCATTTGACCATTTCACTATTTGCTCAAGTGTTGTGAGGACTTTGTATGCAGACTTGCCTATACCATTGGACGCCTCTAACTCCTTTTTAAATTGGATATGGTTTTGACAATTCTCCCCTCTAAAGCTTTGCCAGAAATCCATCCTCGGATTATGAATAGAATAAAGTGAGGGGACATTGTTAATGATATTGAATTTTTTATAAACCCTTTGAGTTCCAAATTGGAAAAATTTGGGTTGTTTACGCTAAAAAAGAGATGTTCAAGGGGAAACATGCTTAACATGTACAAATATATCAGGGGCCAATATAACGAATCGTCAGGCAACTGTTTTACTTTGAGAAAGGACTCTACGACATGTGGGCATGAGTTTAGACTAGAGGCGAGAAGATTTCTTACCCCCTTTTTTTACTGTAGAACTCTCGTCCTGGAGAAGTGGTGTCGGCAGAGACAATAAATACATTTTAAATTAGGTTGGACAATCATCTATTGGGGAAAAACATCCAGGGGTACAAATAACAATCATCATCTGTACATAATTAAATCAGATTTCAGGTTATATATGGGATGAAGCAAATAGATCATGCACATTAATAAAGAAGGCTGAACTTGGTGAATGCAAGTCTTTATTCAGCCTTAACTACTATGTAACTATGTAACAAGTGAATTTGTCAAAATAGGTGGGAAAATTGCCAAGCAAACATTTTTATTCATCATAATAACCTGTAATGTTTACCTTATATAGGAGATATAATCATTTTTTTATACAATTTTTTTTTTAAAAATGATATAACAAATGGAAGCGACACTGAAATTTTTAACTGATATTTTGCAAATCTCTCACAGAGGTGTTGGCATTTTTATGGGATATTTTTGCACATCTCTCATAAAGATGTTGGCACTCAAATAGTTAAAAAGATATTTCTCAGCAGGGCCCTTCTGAGCAGTAGCTTCAAAAAACCAGGTAATGTGTATGCGCCTTATGTTTTGTGAAAACTGAAAGATTAAACAAAAGCTATCTTCAAAGATATCTTTAGCAGCCAGTAGACCATACATCCTAACCATACTTGCCTACCTTACCCTCTCCATGAGGGAGTGGAAGGAGGGTAATGTATGATTGCCATCACCTGTGAGCTAGGCAATTGATAAGAAAGGTGTTTCAGCACAGGTGATGGCAATCATACATTACCAGGGAAGTCCAGGAGCAGAGCATTTTCTCCTTGAAGGAGAGGTCAGATGAGCAAGTATGTTCCCAACATGACCCTCTCCAGGAGGGACAGAATGCTCTGTTTCTGGATTTCCATCTTAACTTATAATTGCCATCATTTGTTTTAAACAGGTTAATTGATAAGAAAGGTGTTCCAGCACAGGTGATGGTAATCATAAATTAAGAGGAAAGGCCAGAAACAGAGCATTGTGTCAATCCTGGAGAGGGTCATGTTGGGAGGTATAGTAAACCTGTCCTTTGCGATATAGTCAGGATAGAGCTACATGTACAGACAACAGATATGAACAGCAAATACTTTGTGCATGCTAGACAATATACACGATATTGTGCAGATCGCATACCTCCCAACATGACCCTCTCCAGGAGGGACACTTTCCTCTTAATTTATAATTACCATCACATGTGTTGAAGCACCTTTCTTAGCAATTTACCTGTTTCAACACAGATGAGGGTAATCATAGATTAAGAGGAAAGTCCAGGAGCAGAGCAATGTGTCCCTCATGGAGAGGGTCATGTTGGGAGGTATGCATATCGTTGACAATTTCATCTGATGTTTATTCTCCTTTAGACCGTCTTCTGATTAAGAGCTTAATTTTGTAATGTGTTATTCATGTACAAAAATTTACGATTTACCATTGTATTTTATTGTATTATTTTTGTGTTGTACAATAAAATACGAACTGAAGGGGAAAAAAAGGATATCACCAGCAACCAATTAATGCTGACAGTCTTATAAATACACCTGAGACCAATCCCAATGAGTCAATCAGCCCATCCCAGGCTGCATGAATGAAATGAATGTTAGCACCTGTAACACCTGTAGGCATTAGAGAGTGCCAAGGTAACCAATGTAACTGACATGCAGTGAATTACGTAAGGCTGACATTGTTTTTGTTCTGAGATCTGACACTACTTGACAAATATCCAGCAATGAATTACTATATTTTAAGTGGTTTTATAAAGACTTACGCGTCATACTCAAACTTACGTTACATGTCACCAGTATATCCAGTACAGTGATGCTTGTTTGTGCCTAATGCACCTGGAGGAGTGGCAGTCTCATAGCTACAGTCCGTCTAAGACACCTCACCTGTCCAAATCAATGCCTCCTTTCAAGTTTAATTCCCCCCTTGGGTTTTGCTGATGCTGCCCAACTGTCTGTCAGGTCATGGATTTGTTTTGATTCACTGTGCAGGTCTGGTTAAAACTTTAGTGAATAGGTGACATGTCATGATGCAAAAATGAAGGAATACAGGCAGCCAATACACACTAGGGCAGTGGTTCCCAAACTTTTTTGAATTTCAGCACCCTAGAGCAGGGGTGTCCAAACGTTTTGCGACGAGGGCCAGATTTGGTGAGGTGAAAATGTGGGGGGCCGACCATTCAGCCTGACATTCGTTGAATCATTAACCACATCAGAATGGTCCCTCACTCGGCTCCCATTCACTCTATATCCCCCAAACTGCCCCTTCACTGTATTTCCCCCAGCCTGCCCCCATTCACTGTATGTCCCCCAGCCTGCCCCTCCTTCACTGTATGTCCCCCATTCACTGTATGTTCCCCACTCTGCACCCATTCACTCTGTTCCACAGCCTGCTCCCCTTCTCTTAAATGTCCATCAATGCCTCCATTCATTGTATGTCCCCAAGCCTAAACCTCCTTCACTGTAGGACTCCCATTCACTGTATGACCCCCCATTCACTATGTACCCCACTCTACCCCCATTCACTGTATGTCCCCCAGCCTGCCCCTGCTCCCCCTTCTCTGAATGGCCATCACTGCCTCCATTCACTGTATGTCCCCCACTCTGCCCCCTCCCTTCTCTGTATGTTTCCCAGCCCCTTGTGTGAGCCAGAGGAAGGAGAGGCAAAGCAGGCACTGCAAGGACAAGAGATGCTTGGGCTCCCGCTGCTGCATGTTATGGGAGCAAACTTCCCCCTTGCTGCCCCCCTCCCCACACACTGCAGTCACTGTGATTGTGGAGCAGGGTGATATACAATTGCAGCAGCAGGGGTAGGACGCCAAACACATCTCACTGTGACTGCCGGCACCTCCTCACTGCAGCAGGCAGCAAGGTAAAGGCGCGCTCGCCGGGGTCCCACCTTTATTGTCCTGTGCTGTGCTTCCCACATCTGATGCTCTGCCTGCTTCCAGCTGGAGTATCAGAATTGTTTTCACAGCACACCAAGGCCAAAAGTTTCTTATTGAGAAATTTAGAAAAACATTAAATTAAGTAAATTGTGTCATTCTTAGGACTAGTTATGTGGTGAGAGACAGTATTTGCTTATGTTTGTCCAGAAGCAAATCACTAGTTTTGCCTATTATACTGACTAGTTTAAATTTAAATCACTTCTGGACCGTCAACCCGAGGCACCCTTCCAAGTGTCCCAAGGCACCCCAGTGGGCCAAAGCACACAGTTTGGGAACCACTGCACTGTGAATATGGACCTCCTCGTTCACTCTAGGGTTGGTATTGGCCTGGTGATGAGCAGTGTCTGGTGGCCTTTAAACATGATGCCCGGCATTCACGTCACAGAGTCCATTCTTTGTTTCATCAGATCAGAGAATTTTTTTTCTCATGGGATGAAAGTCTTTCAGGTGCATTTTGTCAAACTCCCGGCGGGCTGCCATGTGCTATTTACTAAGGAATGGCTTCTGTCTGGCCACTCTAACATACAGGCCTGATTTGTGGATTGCTGAAAAGATGGTTGTCCATCTGGAAGGATCGTTCCTGGTTGTTCTAAACATCTTCCATTTGCTCATTGAGACCTTTAAAGCAGCAGTCATAGGACCTAATTCAGCAAGGTTCACTGAGCCATGGTCATTCTCTGCTTAGCGAGCTCCAAAATGCCACCAGCAGCCCTGCCAATCATCTGCCCCCCTGCTGCCAAATCACCTTGGTACCATGCAAGGGGATTTACACAAACACATCCCCTCACATGCGGCCGAAGGACAGAGAAATCATTTGATGGTCACCGACCATTGAATGATTTCTCTCCCCTTAAATGTCAGTCAGAACTGAATCTTATTTCCTTCGGTGTCTGCATCAGCCCCCCTCATTCCCAGGGAGATACCCAGAGTTTTCATGGGGACACCCATAAAATGCTGGGCGTTCCCTGGACCGGCCTGATGTCTGCCCCCTTATTCACTCCATAATACACGCGTGCCCATGTGCAGACTCCCAAACCATTGGAACGGGGCCGAATTTCCCCCATTCCAATCACTATTGAATTAGGCCGATATTTCTGTACCCTTTCCCAGATTTGTGCCTCAAAACAATCCGGTCTCGGAGGTCTACAGATGATTCCTTTGACTTCATGCTTGGTTTGTGCTCTGACATGCACTGCAGTGTTGGACCTTATATAGACAGGTGTGTTTCTTTTCAGATCATGTCCAATCAACTGAATTTACCACAGGTGGACTCCAATTAAGCTGTAGGAACATCTCAAGGATGGTCAGTGGAAACCGGATGCACCTGAGCTCAATTTTGAGCTTCCTGGCAAAGGCTGTGAATACTTATATACATGTGATTTCTTATCTTGAATGACTTAAAACAGAAACTTTTCCTGAAGTGGATAATTGCCTCCATTTGAAATATAACTATACTATACTTTGTATTGCATCCCGTCCCTATCAAACCAGAAATGGAGAAATCACCACTCTTGTTTAACAAAGTTTCTTATTGAGTCTTAGTTTATGGTGGATACCATGGATATGTGAAATAAAAGCTAAAGAACATATCATTGCAAATAATTAATAAACAATCAATCTAGAAACTATTATAGTGTGAAGTCACAATTTAGACCAAAGGGGTATTAAAGTGTTTAATTGTCCATTTAATTCCATACCGTGCAATATGTTTTTCCATGTTCTTATTTTTTCCATTTTCCTTGTATAACAATTTATTTGGGGGGGGGGGGGGGGGGGGGGGGTTCTGAGTGCATGGTCCATTTATAATATTGTAAATATATTTCGGCCATTTGGACTTTTAAGTTTCTAGATGTTTTTCCCATAAAAGTGAGATTTCATTCACATTCATCAGATAGATGACATTTCTTGAGTGGCCATGAACTGGATTTCAAAATCACTCTTTATTGATATTTTTCTTTGATGTCATGCTTTTGCACATAATACAATCACTACATTGATAAAAGCCTTTGGTGCTGGTGATGGTACAGTTGAGTGATGTCCTCAATAGTATCCCCAGTGAACTTTTCACCAACTTATGTTTTAAATGAATCTGCCCTTTTGTAAATAAAGGTATGTTTGTTTAGTAAAGTTTTCTAAAAAATTAGGTTATCTCTAAGGATGTTCAAGTTTTAATTTTTTATAATGGGTTTTACCTATGAGCATCATCCTTAGTGATAAATGCAAACTTATACTTAGCAGAGGTGGATTTTGACCTCATGGGGCCCTAGGCAAGATACTGCTTTGGGGGCCCTCCTCCCTCCTATCCTTAGGAATATACTTTTGTTGCTGATTGCAGGTGGATCACTAGAATACTTTAACAGTTGCAATCCCGAGAATTTTCCGCGCTGTGCCTCAATGCCCAGTCTGTCAAGCCCGGAAAATTCTTGGGATTGCCACTGTTTGGAGCCGGGCTCCCTCCCCTCTGCGGCGCCACCTCCTCTTCCCCCCCCCCCCCTCCCCTCCGGGTTTCTTATTGAAGTCCCCGGCGCCGGCTTATGACAAGCCGGCTGCCGGGGACAGTGATGCAGCTCAGGAGACGCAGGTCCGGGTAGCCGCTGATTGACAGTGCAGTGGCACTGCCCGTACCTGGGGAGGTAGTGGTGTTTTTTTTTTTAAGGGAGTGCTCCCCATAAAAAACTCGCCCAGTGGGGAGCGCTCCCAAAAAAAAAGCCACCACTGAAGGGGTTAATGCACTCACAGTCTACCGATAAATGCTCAGCTGTTTGAACATCTGAGTAAAAATTTGAATCAGGCTCTAGGGGTAAAAATTAATAGGATAAGAGATTCAGAAAGTCAGAGATTTCATAAGAAATCTCTTGTTTTTTTAAAAGTGGCAATCATTTACACTGCAAAACCAGTATGATTTGAAATTGTCAATGATTGCCGCTTTAAAACAACTGGAGATTTCTTACCAAATCTCTCACTTTCTAAATCTCTCCTCCTATTAAATTTCATCCTAGGTCTTTTTGAAGTAGACTTTATATCTGTGTCACATTTAAATTAAAGTGACTGCCCACATACAGTGGATGAGAGCATTTTGTGTGGCCAAACATTTTTATTATTAACCCCTTCCCGACATTTGACGTATATATACGTCATGGCCGGGATGTACTTCCCGACACATGACGTATATATACGTCATGACTTTAAACTGTCCCCGCGTCTATAGACGCGGGGACAGTTTAAACATGTCTGCTGTCCCTGACAGCAGACATGTCCCAGCATGTCCAGGGGGGGCGACGATGCCTCCCCCCCGTCGGCGATCGCTGTGATTGGCTGTTCAATGTGAACAGCCAATCGCAGCGTTTTCCTGTGTTACCGGCGAATATGACGCTCGGTAACACAGGTGTCAATCACCGCCGGGTGGGAGGGGGCGTGAGGGGGTCACCGGTGATGACCACACCTCACCCCACCTGCCCCCAAGGCTGTGATTGGTCCGTCGGACCGACGGACCAATCACAGCCATAGCGCGTTATTTAAACTAACGGTGACTGCGCTGCAGACGCCATTCCGGTCTGGAATTGCGTGCAGAGCGGTCACCGGCCAATCTGTCATGATATACATACCTGATCCTTGCCTGATACTTGCCTGATACTTACCTGATCACCGCTGGTAGCGTGCTGCCAGCAGCTGGATGCTTACTGGATCTTGTCACTTCCTGTGTGCTGCTGCTGCAGTGTCATAGAGTGACAGATAGTGAGAGATAGTCAGAGATAGTCAGAGATAGTGACAGAGAGGGATAGAGAGTGCTATATTTTGTGTCTGCTGCACCCCCTTTTGTGCTGATCAGTATATCTGTGCTGATCAGCAACTTTTTGGGGGTGCAGGGGTTATTTTTTTTATATATATACCTGTCAGTTGCACCAAAGCTTGTGCTGCCTGTGCAACTGACTGCTGCCCCCCTGCTGCCCCCCCTTTTGTGCTGATCAGTATAAATTAACTGATCAGCAACTTTTTGGGGGTCCAGGTTTTTTTTTTTTATATATATACCCTGTCAGGTTGCACCCACAGTTGTGTGCCTGCTGCCCCTCACTGCTAATCAGTGTTGCATCACTGCATCACTGATCTGCAGGTTTTTTTTGGAGAGTGCAGTGGGGTTTTGTTTTTACACCCACGTTGCTTTTGTGGGTGTCCTGTGGCCGCTGAGCGCTGATCAGTGACGTACATCACTGAACAGCATTTTTGGCACAGGGTTGATATAATTTTTTTTCTGCAGTTTTTTTAAATTGTTTCTTTTTTGGAGAGCGCTGTAGTTTTTTTTTTTTTAAATTGTTTTTACACCCACGTTGCTTTTGTTGGTGTCCTGTGGCCGCTGAGCGCTGATCAGTGACGTACATCACTGAACAGCATTTTTGGCACAGGGTTGATATAGATTGTAAGCTTGCGAGCAGGGCCCTCCTACATTTTGACTGTCTGTAAATACCCTGTTTTGTTTCACTGTCTGCTATTGTAAAGCGCAACGGAATATGCTGCGCTATATAAGAAACTGTTAATAAATAAATAAATAAATATAATTTTTTTTTTTTTTTGGGATCAAATTCCTGTTGCCTTTGAGCGCTGTTCAGTGACGGACGTTACTGACCAACATCTGTGCTCAATTTTTGGCGCAGGACCTTTTTTATTTTTTATTTTTTAACCCCTTCAATTTTTTTTTTTTTATTGGGATCAAATTCCTGTATAAAGTATTTTTTTTCTGCACTACATACACACGACACACTACATACCCCCGTGTTGAAATAAAGTTTGTACCCCCCCTACACTATACACGTGTTGAAACATTACACTTACAGAAACACAAAAATAAAAATGGCATCCCAAATGTCATCCCAAATGTCATCCCAAATGTCATCCCAGTCATCCAGAAGAATGTATTCAGCGGAGGAGGCATATGCCATGCTTGCCTCTGACTCTGACACAGCCAGTGATGCAAGCGGGGAATTTGAAGGATTCGTCTTAAGCTCCTCTTCCTCCTCTAGTGATGAGGGACCCCCTCAAAGACGCCCCCGTAGAGCAGCTGAGACCCCCCCCCAAAATGATTGATCCCGTATGGACCCCACCACCAGACAATTTTGAGCCCCAGGTTCCTGAGTTTTTGGCCATCCCAGGAATCCAATTTGATTCAACAGGTCTCAGAGAAATTGACTTTTTCAAATTATTTTTCTCTGATGATTTTATAAATTTAATGGTGGACCAAAGTAATTTATATGCCCAGCAGTTTATTGCTCAAAACCCCACGTCATCATTTGCTAGGTGGACCCCTGTAGATGCAGTAGAGATGATGACGTTTTGGGGTCTGGTGTTACATATGGGCATAGTAAAAAAGCCAGAAATTAGGCAATATTGGAATACAGATGTTCTGTACAGCACCCCACTTTACCGTATGGCCATGGCTCGGACTCGTTTTGAGACAATCCTTAAATTTTTACATTACACCGATAATGCACAGTGCCCACCCAGAGATGATCCCACCTTTGACCGGCTATTCAAAGTCAGGCCGGTCATTGATCATTTCAGTGCCAAATTTGCAGAGATGTACATCCCTGAAAAATTTATTTGTATCGACGAGTCCCTTATACATTTTAAAGGAAGGGTTAAATTCCGCCAGTACCTTCCCAATAAGAGGGCAAGGTATGGCATAAAAATGTATAAGCTGTGTGAAAGCACCTCAGGGTACACCCACAGGTTTAGGGTATATGAAGGGAAGGACTCAAGAATTGAACCGCCAGAATGCCCCCCCTCCCTCGTAGGTGTTAGTGGAAAAATTGTCTGGGATTTAGTGCACCCCTTCCTGGATAAAGGTTATCACCTCTATGTGGATAACTTTTACACTAGCATCCCCCTGTTTAAGGCCCTTGGTTCAAGAGGTACAGCAGCTTGCGGTACTGTGCGCAAGAACCAAAGAGGCCTCCCAAAAACGCACGTTGCCCAATTACTGAGAAGGGGTGAAAGCAGGGGAATATGCACCGAAAATATGTTGTTGGTCAAATATAAGGACAAGAGGGATGTCCTTATACTGACAACAATTCATGGAGACAGTACCACCTCCGTCCCTGTACGAGGTACCAGTACCCACACCTCAAAACCTAATTGTATCCTAGATTACAATAAGTACATGGGCGGAGTGGATCTTTCAGATCAGGTACTGAAGCCGTACAGTCCCCTGTGGAAAACAAAAATCTGGTACAAGAAGCTGGCCGTGTATATCATCCAGATGGCACTGTATAACGCTTACGTGCTATTCCGTTCTACCAGCCAGAGGGGGACATTTATGCACTTTCAAGAGGAAGTCATAAAGGGGCTAATATTTGGGAACCAGCAGGCAGAGGGCCCCAGTACTTCTAGTACTGGCCCCCGTATTGTACCAGGTCAGCATTTTCCTAACGAAATCCCCTCCACTGCAAAAAAGGGCAGGACACAAAAAAGGTGCAAAGTTTGCAATAAAAAGGGAATAAGAAAGGATACTATTTTCCACTGTGAAACTTGCCCCGACAAACCCGGCCTATGTATAAAGGAGTGTTTTAAAATATACCACACATCTATGGATTATTAGGTTCATCATTTCACCGTGCATCGGGGGTCTTGCTAATGCCACATAGCACCCACCATTCATTCCACCAGAATCTGAGCTGCAAAATCCAAAAATCACTCCTTCCCTTCTGAGTCCTGCCATGCTCCCAACTGGTATTTTTTGGTCACATATGAGGCATTGCCATACTCGGGAGAAATTGGGGCACAGATTTTGGGGTGCTTTTTCTCCTTCATACCTTATGAAAATGAAAAATTTGAAGCCAGAACTGCATTTTTGCGTAAAAAAATGTAATTTTTCATTTGCACAGCCCAGTTGTATCAAAATTGGTGAAACCCCTGGGGGTTTGAAATGTACACTATACCCCTAGATGAATTCCCTGAGGGGTGTAGTTTGCAAAATGGGGTCACTTGTGGGGGGGTTCCACTGTATTGGTGCTTTGGGGGTCTTGCTAATGCGACATAGCACCCACCAACATTCCACCAGAATCTGTGCTGCAAAATCCAAATATCACTCCTTCCCTTCTGAGTCCTGCCATTTTTTGGTCACACATGAGGCATTGCCGTACTCGGGAGAAATTGGGGCACAGATTTTGGGGTGCTTTGTCTCCTTCATTCCTTGTGAAAATGAAAAATTTTGAGCCAGAACTGCATTTTTGTGTAAAAAATGTAATTTTTCATTTTCACTGCCCAGTTGTACCACAATTGGTGAAACCCCTGGGGGTTTGAAATGTACACTATACCCCTAGATGAATTCCCTGAGGGGTGTAGTTTGCAAAATGGGATCACTTGTGGGGGGGGTTCCACTGTATTGGTGCTTCGGGGGTCTTGCTAATGCGACATAGCACCCACCATTCATTCCACCAGAATCTGTGCTGCAAAATCCAAATATCACTCCTTCCCCTCTGAGTCCTGCCATGCACCCAAATGGTATTTTTTGGTCACATGTGAGGCATTGCCGTACTCGGGAGAAAATGGGGCACAGATTTTGGGGTGCTTTTTCTCCTTCATACCTTATGAAAATGAAAAATTTTGAGCCAGAACTGCATTTTTGTGTAAAAAATGTAATTTTTCATTTTCACTGCCCAGTTGTACCACAATTGGTGAAACCCCTGGGGGTTTGAAATGTACACTATACCCCTAGATGAATTCCCTGAGGGGTGTAGTTTGCAAAATGGGGTCACTTGTGGGGGGGTTCCACTGTATTGGTGCTTCGGGGGTCTTGCTAATGCGACATAGCACCCACCAACATTCCACCAGAATCTGAGCTGCAAAATCCAAAAATCACTCCTTCCCTTCTGAGTCCTGCCATGCACCCAAATGGTATTTTTTGGTCACATGTGAGGCATTGCCGTACTCGAAAGAAATTAGGGCACAGATTTTGGGGTGCTTTTTCTCCTTCATACCTTATGAAAATGAAAAATTTTGAGCCAGAACTGCATTTTTGTGTAAAAAAATGTAATTTTTCATTTGCACAGCCCAGTTGTATCACAATTGGTGAAATCCCTGGGGGTTTGAAATGTACACTATACCCCTAGATGAATTCCCTGAGGGGTGTAGTTTGCAAAATGGGATCCCTTGTGGGGGGGTTCCACTGTATTGGTGCTTCGGGGGTCTTGCTAATGCGACATAGCACCCACCAACATTCCACCAGAATCTGCCATGCACCCAAATGGTATTTTTTGGTCACATGTGAGGCATTGCCGTACTCGGGAGAAATTGGGGCACAGATTTTGTGGTGCTTTGTCTCCTTCATTCCTTGTGAAAATGAAAAATTTTGAGCCAGAACTGCATTTTTGTGTAAAAAATGTAATTTTTCATTTTCACAGCCCAGTTGTACCACAATTGGTGAAACCCCTGGGGGTTTGAAATGTACACTATACCCCTAGATGAATTCCCTGAGGGGTGTAGTTTGCAAAATGGGATCACTTGTGGGGGGGTTCCTAAATTTTAGCATCTTATGGTGCCTAGAAACCTACATGGTGCCTAAAAAATAATCTCATAAAAAGGAGGCTCCAAAATCAAGTAGGTGCTCCTTCTATTATGAAGCCTGTGGTTTAATCAACGTGCACACTAGGGCCACATATAGGATATTTATGAAAACAAAAGAATTGGGGGAATCAATTTTTCATCACATTTCTCTAGTAAAATCTACTGTGTTCCTTAGAAAAATGTATTAAAAATTGAAAATCTGCAAAAAAAATGAAATTTTGAAATTTCACCTACACTTTGTTTTAATTCCTGTGAAACACCTAAAGGGTTAACAAACTTCCAAAATGCTGTTTTGAATACTGTAAGGGGTGCCGTTTTTGAAATGGCATAGTTTATGGGGGTGTCTCACATACAAGTCCCTCAAAGTCACATCAGAACTGAACTGGTCCCTAAAAAAAATCAGTGTTTGAAATTTTCTTGAAAATTTGAGAATTTGCTATTCATATTTTAAGCCTCCTAGTGTCCAAAAAAATTAAAAGGAGGTTGAAATAATGATGGAAACATAAAGTAGACATATGGTCTATTTTAGTTATTAACTATTTTGAGTGGTATGATTATTTGTCTCACAAGCAGAAAATTTAACATTTTGAAAATTGCTAAATTTTCCATTTTGTTACGACATTTTGGTATTTTTCACAAAAAAACACAGACTGTATCGACCCAAATTTACCACTAATTTGAAGTACAATGTGTCACGAGAAAACATTCTCAAAATCACTGGGATAAGTAAAAGCAAAAAAAAAGTTATCCCCACTTAAGTGATACATGTCAGATTTGAAAAAAAGGGCTCTGTCAGGAAGGCAAAAACAGGCTGCGGCAGGAAGGGGTTAAAGGGACTTTGAGAGTGTAGGCAGGTCCATGTGATGTCTCAATGCCATGCGATAATCGCTCAGTGCTCCACTGGAAATGTTTTGGATGGCCAAGATATCTTTATGGGGTCCCTTGGGATCTGCTGGGCCCTAGACAGATGACTAGGTTGCCTTGTGGAAAATTCTCCTCTGATACTTTTTTCGTTTGTTTTTTTACTTTTTTCCTTGCCTTCTTGTAAAACTTTCCTTTTGATATTCTTAACGTTTTCATTAGTAGTCTTAAATCAGTTCATTTGGACAGATGTTGGTTTCAAACCTTTTGCAAATTTCATTTTCTATTCATTATACTATTTATTTACTATTTCATTTATTAAAAGTGTTTTTGTCAGAACAGTTTCTTTTTAGTCTTTTCTAAATTTTCCTGTGGTATGTTCTCCAACCATCTCCTGTGATGTAAACTAAATCAATCAAATCAATACATACCTCCCAACATGACCCTCTCCAGGAGGGAGACAATGCTCTGCTCCTGGCCTTTCCTCTTATTTTATGATTACCATCACCTGTGGTGATACACCTTTCTCATCAATGAACCTGCTTAAAACAGGTGATGGCAATCATTAATTAAGAGAGAAGTCCAGGAACAGAGCTTTGTGTCCCTCCTCGAGAGGATCATGTTGGGAGGTATGTCAATATAAGAATTGGAGTCTGTAGGTCTCTTTATGTGTCATAGTGCAAATTATATCATTATTAATATTATCCACAAATTATAGAAACACAAAGTGCTAGTGCTAAAAGCTAGATGTATGTTAAAAAGATTAGTGTTTAAAAATTGACAAAAAGCTTCTTATGATTTAAGATTCCCTTTCTAAATAAAAACTATATCATTGATATAACACCACCATCCAACCAAGTTTGTTCTAATATTTGACTTTCTCAATAAGTCATGAACAAATTGGAGTAGCTGGCGGCAAACCTGGTACCCATAGCTGCACCTAAAATTGAAATACAATAGGAACCATTAAAATAAATATAATTTTTTTTCAAAATAAAATAAATATCTTCTAGAATAAAATCTTTGAGGTCAGTGGAATCTGTTTGATCAAAAATAGACCTTTTTGGACCACTCAATTATTGTATAGAGGAAACTAACATTGGCACTTGTGAGGATACAATCGAATTCCATTTAATATTTTTCTATTTTTCTTATTGTGCTCCCAGTGTCTTTTAAATATGAAGCATTTTTATTCACAAGAGACTGGAGATAAAAATCTGTCATGGCTGATAATTTAAAAGTACTACTGTTTGTACCAGCAATAGTGGGTCTTCCAGGTGGTTGAGTACAGTGTTTATGGATTGTATAATTGGTTGGGGTGTTTAAATTTTCAATGTTGATGTAATCCATCTAATTATTATTATTATTATTACGTCCTTGTTCCTGTATTGTTTTGTGTTCATTCTATCTGTTAATTGTCTTGAGTCCTATTGGAGAAAGATAATTATTATTATTTATACTTTGTTTACGAATGAACTTTTCAAGATCTTTAACCTCTTCAGACATATTGGCACATATGTGTATCTTTAATTTGAGTAAAATAATGGTTACTCAATTGCAAAGCTTTTTAAAGTTTGAATATATATTTATATATTTAAAACTATATTGATCAATATAATCAAAATTTAAAATTTATTTACAGACAATACATTTATAATTTCTGAGCATTTGATTGCCACACATGACAAATATTCAACAACAATTTTTAACAGTAGTGTATTTTTTCACCATAATATAATACAAATTTGGGGCAATAAAGAAACAGATACTCTAGATAATTGTAGGAATTTTGATTATATTCATCTAATTTTTTTTGCATTGTGTCTATGCAATTCAACGTAAATAGTAAGCATACACATTTGTGGACATTCAGTGTTCATGGGTATTTTTGGGTCACTGTATATTCTATATGTATTGTTGGTACTTGTTTCCTAGCACGGCCACACCGATTTCCATTGGGGTGGTTGTGTCGGAAAAATTGCGTCGGTCGCATCGCATGCGATTTGGTCGCATACGATGCGACCGACGCGACCGACCCGATTTTTTTATTGAATCAAATGTGAATAGGGTCCCTGGGACCCGATTTTACATTGGATTCAATGTAAAATATTCTCTAGACCCCCAATTTTACACCGTAAACCCCACCCCACGATTGACGCCAACCCGAAGCATAGCGAGCGCAGCGAGCCCGCGAGGGGCGGCGGTGCACGTCTTTCGACCTTTTCATTCCCCTACTATCCACGTCGGCGTGGAGTTGAGAATATAAAGTGTGGCGAGCGCAGCGAGCCACCGAGCCCGAAGCGTGGCGAGCATAGCGAGCCCCGCGAGGGGACGCGTATAACTCAGTGGCGGAACTCCCGGAGGCAATGGAGTCATCTGCCGCCGGGCGCCAGCCTTAAAGGGGGCAATGACTCCATTGCCCCCTGATGTTCCGCTCATTTGTAAGGTACCCTGAATTTAGGCATCGGTGCCATGCGGCGCCCCCTCCCCCTTGTCAGCTGATTGCTGCTGCAGCTGTACGCGCTGTGAGTCGGCCGGGAGACTCGCATCCAGTCAGTGCAGGACACTACAGGTGCCACACACTGTACAAGCTCCCGGCAGCACAGCCCCGCGCGGGAAGCGTCACCGGCTGGGTGTCAGCCAGCCCTCAAGCCAGCTTCCAGTCACCGGCAGCCGTTGAGGGCTTCCAGGGAGAAGCATCCCGCCGCGCCTTCCTCCAGCAGGCATTGAATTTGCGCAGCCTGCCGCCGGCCTCCTCCGCTCCCCCCCCCAGCAGTACATCTGCCACCGCCTGCGGGGAGGAGGGCCGAGAATACAGCCCAAATCGAAGCCTGCACAGCAAGCACCATCAGGAGAAGCCCTTGAAGCAGCAGCCGGTCAGCGAGCCTGAGGACATGAAGAAGGTACTGTACCTGTTCCCCCCCTCATCCCTCCCCATCACCTCCCACCCAGGCGGCCCCTGATTTGTATGCATGGTCCAGTGTGCCCACCACACTGTCTTTTTTCTTTCTCTGCCTGACACCCCCCTCTCTATGCCTGACACCCCTGTCATCCCATCCCTCTCTCTGCCTGACTTCCCCTCTAACCCCCTCTCACTTTGTACCTGAACTCTCTCTTACCCCCTCTCTTCTATCCTTTAAATAAACTCACCCTCTTCTCTCTCTATCCCTGACATCCTCTTGACACTCTCTCACTCTCCCCTCTCTTTCTTTACTTGACACTCTCTTTCCCTGACACTATCTCGCTCTAACCTCTAATTTCCTCACTTTATGCTGACACCCCCCTCTCCCTGACATTATTTCTTTCTTTGGGGGGGATGTATTAAAATACATTGGCGCCTCTCTCCGCCTCAACGCAGCGATGCTAGCACATATGTACTAACATATGCGGCTAGCTTTGCATTGCGGTGGGGTCTCCGTCACATCCCTTGGGGGGCGTTGCTAGGCTTCCTGGACCCTAAAAAAGGTATGCCAGGGGGGATGGGGGTCGGCATCTGCGGCGGGTGGCGATAGAAGCCCATAGGTTTCTATAGGGTATTATCACTCAAAGGTGAAGATACCCTGCCCAGCGAAGACGGGCAGCCAGATTTTATTACATTTGAAAATGCCGTAAAACCACTGAAAACACCCTGCCCTTCTCTCTTTCTCCATTATTCTCTTTCTCTCCCTCACTCCCCTTAACTCTCATTCTCCCTCTCTCTAGCTATCTATCAATAGGGGGGCCCAAATTTTTTCTTGCCTCCGGGCAACATGGACGAACTTACGCCACTGGTATAACTTCACAGGTATACGCGTCCCCTCGCCACGCTTCGGGCTCGGTGGCTCGCTGCACTCGCCACACTTTATATTCTCAACTCCACGCTGACGTGGATAGTAGGGGAATGAAAAGGTCAGAGGACGCGCACCGCCGCCGCTCGCCACGCTTTGGGTTCACGTCAATTGTGGGGTGATGACGGGGACATATATAATGTGAAATGGGTCATATTGGCCCATTTCACATTTTTTACTATGTGAGATGGACTTAATCAAGTCCATCTCATCTTGTGCCATTATAATGGCACAAGACCGACGCGATGCTCCCGATTTCAATGTTAAAAAATATTTTAACATTGAAGCCTATGGCAAAATCGCGGGCATCGCGTCGGTCGCGTCGGGGCCAATGTTAATGGTCGCGACCGACGCGATGCCCGCGATTTTCCCTTTGCCGGCAAAATGGACCTGATTTCAAAGGAAATCGGGTCCATCGCGGGCATTGTGTACCTTAACCTAAAGGTACACGATGCCCGCGATTGTGGCCGTGCTAGGAAACAAGTACCGTATTGTTTTGGCCAGTGCTTATGCAGTTAGATGACTGAGTGCGGGACTGCGACATGTCTCTGTGTGGTTCCATAGCTGGTTGCTGTCACAGGGGTAATGGCTGTGCTCTGATTGGCACCATGAGAAAGTGAGAAAGCCAATCAAACCTAGCAATGTTCTCTTTTGCCAGCAGCAGCCTAGAGAGGGGAGGGGCTGAGACAGATTATTGGTGAACACAATTTGACTTTTTTACATTGGGAAGATAATTGTATTGGTAATTTAGATGTGTCCACTTTTGTCATTGCTGTAAGCTCCAAATTTCCGCACCCGCCCACCGGTGGGTCATTTTTGGCATGTACATGCTGCAGCCTTTCACAGTGAAAGCAAATATATAAAAGGACACATCTGTATAATCTCTACATATGCAGGAATACATTGCAATATGTCATCTCCAAATGGGACAGAAAACAAAAGGAGAGTGTGGTGCGAATGGTGCTGCAGAATGGAGCACAGTGTCAGACACTTACATGGAAATTTGCATGCAGTGCCCTGCTGCAAGCCCAGATATAAGAGGACACATCTGTATGCCCAACTAACAAGGACATATGCTGTCAAACAATACAGCAATATGGGGTGAATTAGCAGTAAAATCACTGCACAGACATTTAGAACCCACTGCCTGCACTGGGTATACCATTGATGCCATTACTCACCCATATTGGACAACATGCTTTCTGCGGTAGTGCCCAGCTGTTCAGCCCGCGACCATGTATGTTCATTAGCAGTAGCCAACTTGCAGCTTTATCCATGGTGAAAAAATCTTTTTATTGGTTTTTAGCCCACTCTGAATATATGTTTTATTATTGTTTGTACTGAACATTGTTATAAGTAAATCTTAGGTTTTATTCCTGTATACTGTACATCGGGTATTTATTGAGAATTACTGAAAAGTATCCAAGTGCCAGTGGAGAATTTACGAATGGCAACCACTCAGCTGCTCTGTATAGTTCTATAAGCAGTGGCGGTTTTTACCTATGGCCCCCCCCCCCCCCCAGGTAAAATCCACCACTGTTCCCTGCCTAAGTGAACCCATATGCAGTCTCTGAGACTGCACTGGCTTCACTGTGACTGACAGTGACTTCCTATTGGAAGTCCGACCTGTCAGTCACCCAAGGCAGTCCCATTGGGAGGTGTTCCCTCCCTTTGGGATGCCTCTACATGGGCTGCTGATTGGCAGCCCATTAAAACTGGATTCCGCGCATGTGCAGTACAAGGACGATACTGTGCATGCGCCGGACCAAGGAACCGGAATATGCCTCTGGGAGATGCTGCAAAAACAGCCCATAGAGACTGGGGGGCGGCGCATGTGCAGTACCGAAGAAGCTACTGTGCATGTGGGACCGACGGCTGTGGCTGGGACCCTTTGACCGCGTTTGACGACGGCAGGGATGAGCACAGCGGCAGCAGCGGAGGAGGAAGCTCGCAAGGTGGCAGCCCCCTTCTCCGCAGAGGAAAGGGCCACCGCTGTCTATAATTATGCAAATTATAAATGTTACTTCACTGCTTCATACATTTACAAAAGGGTGCGCTAAGTAAGCTATAGGTAAAGTGCAGGCTGATGTGTACATTGTGTGTATGTAGCTTACACTGCAGATCAATATATGAGGTACTCTGGTGCAGCCAGGAAGCACTGACCACAGTGAGGAATGCAGAAATGCAAAGGAATCAAAAACACTATTGTACACAATGGAGTTTGCACAGAGGAGACAGCAATAAGTGACTGGAGTCTGTGGTTAGTGTCCACCAAAGGTGACTGATGACATGAAGCACATTGGAAACTGTGGGTAGCACCCAGTAATAAAGACTGGTGCTGGGAGTATCAATAGAGCACATTGGAGACTGTGGTGCATACCCAGTAGTAATGACTAATTCTAGTAGGTCTAGTGAAGATGTTTGCATGGAAAACATACACTAAATTATTACCATCTCTAACTATAAAGAAACATTCTACCAGTTAAATAACGCTCTGAGTGCCAACATCTATGAGAGATGTTCAAATTATCCAGCCATACAAAATGTTGTGTCAAAAAAGGATTATGTTTCCTATATAAGGTGAACATTACAGGTCATTATGAGGAATACAAAGGTTTGCTTGGCATTTTCACACCTATTTTGACAAATTCACTTGGCACTCAAAGGGTTAATAAACATCTGCAATTTGACTTTAAAAAAATATGTAATTCATCACCTGTCACAACAAAAAAAATCACTTACGAAAATCTGCTCCTTTTACAGAGCCAGCTTCTCAGAAGTGTGATACACACAGGAACTGCAGGATGCTGGGAGCAGGGCCGTCATAACAGCGGCGCAGGCCCCTGGGCAAAACAATTCACTTCCCCCCCACCCCACTATGTATTAGTATGTAAACTGTACATATTATAGATACATGTGGAGCTGCATAGTGGCAGCCTACAGCATTACATGCAGGAGGGGGCAGGCGGAGAATATAGGGAACTGTGATAATAGGGTCCACTAGGAGAAAAGTTTCCTCCTCCTATGCACCATGCCTTTAAAGAGTCTGGAAAGTGCACAAAATTCCTGATAAACTTATGTAGGGTACACACCAGGACGACCACCGTCGTATACGACCGATAGACGACCATGGATAGATTTCCCTTGGACTTCCCGGGAGCTCCCAGGCAGTCCCCAGCAAACGATTAGCAAAAATTGTGGTTTTTTTGCGGAACGATCTAGATCCGATCCCGATGCGCCTGCTAAGGTCGTTAAGACGGTCGGATCGCTGGTTTTTGTTTTTTTGCAAGAACACATGCGACCGTCGTCAGATTGGCCTTTGAAATTTGAATGAAGGGGCTGGACTAGCAGAGGGGGATAGGAATAGCAGCAGCCATTTTAAACCAGTGTATTTCTGCTTTGTTACTAGTGAGGCTTGGTTATACCTGCTGAACGCTGGACATAGCTATTTACACATTACTTTGTTTTGCCTGCCATTACAAAGTGTCTTTTAACCCTGCACTATGGAGAATGCAGTGATGGGTAGTCACCAGCAACAGTACCTGCTCTATTATGCAGTGTTGAAGCTCAGACGTCAGAGAGCCCAGCGCAGGAGAGAAAGATCATGCTGGACAAAGCAGTGGCTACTTCAGCGTCAGACTCGTTCGCACATGCCACTGCTCAGGGACATCAGGGAAAATAACCCAGACGATTTTCGTAACTTCTTGAGGATGGATGATGCCACATTCCAGGAATTGCTGCGTCTGGTGACTCCCCACATCGAGAAGCAGGATACCAAGTATCGCATGGCTATCCCTGCTGAGGAACGGCTGGTGGTGACCCTGAGGTTTCTGGCGACAGGACGGTCTCTTGCTGACCTAAAGTTTGGATCCCTCATCTCCCCGCAAGCTTTGGGCCTCATCATCCCGGAGACCTGCAAAGCCATTGTGAAGGTGCTGCAGTACCAGTATTGCAAGCTAAGGATGAAATATACACCGTACATTTTATTGTGCAAACAAAATATTTTTATTTATAATTTAGGCCTAGGACAGAAACAGAAATAGGCCTTTCATAGGTAAAACATGTAAAATAGTAAATAGATTTATTGTGTCAACACAAATATATTATAATACCATATATAAAAGATATCGTACAAAAACACACACTATATATAAACATTTAAGTATGTATGACCCAGTTTAAACTTTCCCAATAAGTATGGGCTACTGTGTGGCAGAGGATGTCTGCCGCAGATATGTAAAGGCTGCGGCCCACATGGTGCATGGCGCAGATGCAATGGTCCCGGCCCCATTGATGTGCGCCATACGACATGTGAGCAGTGGCCATCACATACCTGCAGCTGAGACCATGTCTGACGCACAGTACCCCATACTATTGGCAAAGAAAAAAGGGCAATAAATGGAGTTTGCTCTCCAGATTGAGGAGAATCCTGTTCTCCCTCTGGTAATGCAGGTACAGGTAGCAGCATATAAAAAGAAAAAAAAAGACACTCTGGTAACTTCTGAAACAGGCCCTTACAACAGTAGGGATAAGGTACTGTGTGGCAGAGGATGTCTGCTGCAGATATGTAAAGGCTGCGGCCCACATGGCGCATGGCGCAGATGCAATGGTCCCGGCCCCATTGATGTGCGCCATACGACATGTGAGCAGTGGCCATCACATACCTGCAGCTGAGACCATGTCTGCCGCACAGTACCCCATACTATTGGCAAAGAAAAAAGGGCAATAAATGGAGTTTGCTCTCCAGATTGAGGAGAATCCTGTTCTCCCTCTGGTAATGCAGGTACAGGTAGCAGCATATACGTAGAAAACCAAGAAAAAAACACTCTGGTAACTTCTGAAACAGGCCCTTACAACAGTAGGGATAAGGTACTGTGTGGCAGAGGATGTCTGCTGCAGATATGTAAAGGCTGCGGCCCACATGGCGCATGGCGCAGATGCAATGGCCCCGGCCCCATTGATGTGCGCCATACGACATGTGAGCAGTGGCCATCACATACCTGCAGCTGAGACCATGTCTGCCGCACAGTACCCCATACTATTGGCAAAGACAAAAGGGCAATAAATGGAGTTTGCTCTCCAGATTGAGGAGAATCCTGTTCTCCCTCTGGTAATGCAGGTACAGGTAGCAGCATATAAAAAGAAAAAAAAAGACACTCTGGTAACTTCTGAAACAGGCCCTTACAACAGTAGGGATAAGGTACTGTGTGGCAGAGGATGTCTGCTGCAGATATGTAAAGGCTGCGGCCCACATGGCGCATGGCGCAGATGCAATGGTCCCGGTCCCATTGATGTGCGCCATACGCCATGTGAGCAGTGGCCATCACATACCTGCAGCTGAAACCATGTCGATGGTAAATGATAAAATAGCCTATTTTTTAAGACAGATCCTCAAAAACAGGAGACTCTGGATCTTCTATCAGTAAAGAACTGTAAAATTGACGGTACTGGGGGGGTTGAGAAGGCTGTGTAGGTGTTGACTGGGTATGTGTTGGAATTGTGCTCGACTGGCCTGGTACGGTGGCAGGCGGAGTAGGCACTGGTGATTCTAATGACAGTGGTGTGTCTGGTGCACTACCCTTGCCAACTATTTTAGTGCCACTGTTGAGATACCCTAAACTGCCATTATACACCAACTCCATGCATAACTTTTCAAAAGAAAGTTGCTGGTCCGGAGCCATGTTGCAAACACACACTGCCACATAAGTGAAGTAGTTGTCATGTTTGTCCGGGTTTCTTTGCGGGACTCGCTGTGCCCGCATCATAAATTCTTCATGTGCTGCTGCTTCTCCTTTTTTTCCTTTGCCACGCATTTTTTTGGCACGGGGGAGTGGTGGAGTGGGTTCCAGGGTGGGTGGCGGAGTGCGTGCCGGAGTAGGAGCTTCGCTCGATGTGCATGCATTATCAGATAGGACAGATAGGTCTGGGGTTGCAGGTGGGTAGTCACCAAGCTGTAAAAAAATTGAACATGTTTACTAATCAATTCTATTTACTTCTAATTTCAGTTCCCTACCAGCGTGAATGAATGGAAAGTCATCGCAGAGGAGTTTGAACAGCGATGGAACTTTCCAAATTGCGGTGGAGCCATTGATGGCAAACATGTCCGCATAGCCCAGCCTATCAATAGTGGTTCATACTACTTTAATTACAAGGGCTATTTTAGCATTGTACTAATGGCTGTGGTGAATGCGAACTATGAGTTTATCTTCCTGGATGTAGGAAGGAATGGCCGTGCATCGGATGGTGGCACTTTCAAGGACACAAAGTTCTACGAAAGACTCATAGCGAACACCCTTCACTTGCCATCTGTCCAGGAAACTAAACAGGGGCTTAACTTTGTGTTTGTGGCAGACGAGGCTTTTGGCCTGCACAAGCATGTCATGAAGCCATATGCGCAAAGGGGTCTGACTCATGACAAAAGGATCTTTAACTACAGGCTATCCAGGGCACGGCGTGTTGTGGAAAATGCTTTTGGCATCCTGGCTAGCCGGTTTCGCATTTTCCACACTGCCATTAACCTGAGGGTGGACAAAATTGACTGGGTTGTCACGGCGTGCTGTGTCCTGCACAATTTGCTCCGCAGAAAAGCCACACAGCAAAGGGCTACAGGCACAGCACTCCAAGAAGACCAAGATCTGCCAGAGGAGGTAGTGCAGATATTCTCCTTGCAAACCCCAACACAACACTACACAGGGAGTGCACGAGCCAAACAGGTGAGGGAAGAGTACATGGCCTACTTTAATGGGGAGGGGGCTGTGGATTGGCAGGAGGAATCAATTAGATAGCCAAAAAAATAGACTCACCGATGCAGACTGCGAATTCTCCTCCTCCTGCGCCGTGACTTCTTGGTTTTCCTGTTCGACCATCAGGACTACTCCTGTCCTCATCGACTCCTGGCTGAGGGTGAACGTCAACCTATCATAGTACCAGAGAGATGTTTGATACATCTCGTCGACTCCAGCACCAGACTTCTTTGCAGCCTCCACCTTCTTGTGTTCCTTTAAGAACACCGTGCGCAGATTCTGGATGCGTTTCCGCACCCATTCAACATTGGCCTCTGGGTGAAATGGGAGACTGTAGCGAGCCAAGTCCTCCAAGGCTTGGTTTCTTTTCATTTTGTTCGAAAACTCTTTTGATTTTGTTCGCCACAGGCATTCATGGGAACGATATTTCTCAATAAACCCTTCTAAAAACTCTTGTTCCTTTGCGTTGGACATTGGGACTGTAAAAAGATAAAACCATTTTAGTTGTTATAGTTATATCCATGTTTTGTTTCATATTTAAATTTTTATAGTTATAGTTACCAGTTTACCTAGTTCTTATGTTTTAAGTATTTAAAATGTTAATAAACTTTTATGAAAACCACTATACATTTTATTGTGCAGATTGCTATTCACACACACAGGTGAATGGGGCCTAGCAGAGAGGAGTGCATGGAAAACTGCAATGGTGGACAATGGTTATATGTATATATCTATATATACACAAACACACACACACACACACACACACACACACACAGGTGAATGGGGCCTAGCAGAGAGGAGTGCATGGAATACTGCAATGGTGGACAATGGTTATATGTATATATAAACAAACAAACACACACACAGGTGAATGGGGCCTAGCAGAGAGGAGTGCATGGAATACTGCAATGGTGGACAATGGTTATATGTATATATACACACATGGGGCCCACCCGAGCAAACAGTGACATGGTCGGGTGCACGGTTGACAAACCAGTGCTCTATACACACTATATACATTGGTGGCAACAGTGGGCATGCATAGGAGAGCATTGGGAGTGCAAACATACCAGGTTGTTGTTCTGGGAGATGAGACAAGAAGGAGAGTCCAACTGCTGCGCCAGCACTGTTTGCTATGTGGAAAAACATGGCGCCTGGGGAGTGTTTAGGAAATGCCACTCAAATAGGCTGGATCAAACGACGGACGCACCGACGGACGGACGGACGGACGACGGAGGCGGCAAAAAACACTCACGATCTGCATACGATTGACGGTCGGTCGGCCTGGGATTGACGGATCCTACCTGCAGCACGTAGGACCAAAGATGCGACCAAACGAGTGGCGTGTACGCGCATTGGATCGGAATCAGATCAAATAAATGTCAAAAACACACGATAGTACATACAATCTGCATACAACCGGTCGGAATTGGATCTAAATTGACAGAATCGGGCCCTAGTCGTCCTGGTGTGTACCCAGCATTAGCTGGAAGCAGCACAGTGCCAGGAGTCTGGGACAGCGGGAGGAGCAGAAGCAGCGCAGCGCCAGGACAGAGGTACTTACAGAGCGGCAGAGCGGGGATGGACAGGAAGATGCAACCCTGAATGGTCCCGAAGCAGTAGCACAACCTGCCGTGGAGAAGGAGATGGCAGCCGTGGGGAGCGCTCAGTCACCAGCAGCCTGGCACATCCCAGCAGCAGCAACGCTTAGTATTGTGCACACACAGCAGCGGTGCTGCATTACCCACTGGGCACGTTGTTACTCACAGGACAAGGGGGATGCCCACATGCAGGGATGGGGAGTGCAAGGGGACACAGTTGTGGAGGCTGATGCTGCTACTGGCCATAGGAGACAGGTGCTGAGTGCACCTTACTAACAATGGACCCTTGGGCAACTGCCCATTGAGCCAAATGGAAAAGACTGCTCTGTTGGGAAGGGAATACCATCACTCGGTCTACAGCAAGTTAGTCGACAAGCATTGGGTCGACACCGTTAGGTCGACATGGGGATAGGTCAACATGGGGATAGGTCAACATGGTTCAAGGTTGACATGAGTCTAGGTCGACATGGGTTTAGGTCGACAGGACATTAGGTCAACACAAGCATTAGGTCGACAGGGTCTAGGTCGACAGTCAAAAGGTTGACATGGGGTTTTTCACTGTTTTTTGAGCCGACATTTCATGCCCTACCGTCCACTATAGGGTGGTGGGAGAACAAAATAGTGTGTCGAGCACAGCGAGGCACCGTGCCCAAAGCATCGCAAGTGAATGCGGTGCACTGGAAACTGTGTACATGTGGACTGTGTCGACATTCGGGTAAAAAAAACTGTGAAAATCCCCATGTCGACCTTTTGACTGTCGACTTATTGCTTGTGTCGACCTATTGACCTGGCAACCTTTCCCCATGTCGACCTAACGATGACAACCAGATGCTTGTCGACCAACTTGCTGTAGACCAAATGATCCCAACCCTTGGGAAGTAGCAGCAGTCAGAAAGCTGGAGCATTGTTCTACACTCATACACCTACAGTCATCACCACTGCCAACAATCCCACCAACCTGTTCAGAGTTACTGCCTCCCTTGCCTTCTGGAGTCAGAGAGAACACAGCAGCAGAGGAGGCGGGTGAACGGATGCTGTGAACGGATGCTGTGAACGGATGCTGTTTGCCGTGTCTGGACTGTGGAAATTATACAGGGGGGAACTGTAACCAGGAAATATCTATGATCTCTGCTAAATTTTATGAATGAAGAATGAGGCCATAAGCACTAAGCTTCAAAAAGTGATAAAATGGAGAGTGATAAACAACCAATCAGCTCCTGCCTGACATTTTTCAAATACAGTTTGTGACATGACAGGTAGGAGTTGATTGGCTGGTTGTTTATCACTAGAGACAGGATTATATGCCTTTGCATATTTGCATATGCATTTGCATATTTTGCCCATTCTCACTGGTTATTGCATATTTTACCTAAAATCTAGTGATGGTGCATATTTTAGGCCCCGCCCTCTTCCCACCCGTGAGTCACAGCACTGCTTTGCCCTGTTGCTGCTAGCCAGGTAGTGGTAGAGTGTGCAGCCTGGGGCAATATGTGCGCAGAGTAGGGAACCTTGGATGTACGCTATGTCTGACACTGCTCTAGGCTGCCAATCCATGTTGATAAAAGTCAGTCAGGGCGGATGCCATTACGAAGCTCACGAAGCTTTGCCTGCCCCTGGCCTGTGACTTTACACCAAAAGACAGACTTCTGCAGCAGAGGAGGAGGGCAGAAGGGTTGTGACATCACACGACGCAGAAGAAATGCTGTCACAGTGAGTATGCGGTGCAGGGAGGAAGCCTTCCACCGCGCCGCCCTCACACGCTATGCTGACATTTGATCCATCTGTGCTGGAGATGAGGGTCTGTGCAGTTGATGCAAGAAGAGCTTTGGATGCTTCAGTATGCTGTAGCAGCCAGCATACTGACATCTGCAGATGCTGTGGGCCTATTTTTGAGGTTTATTTGCAACTAATTGTATGCTGATTTTTAAACAAATAAGTTCAAAATGACTGTTTTTTATTATTTAATGTAGCATATTTTAACACTTTTCATGCATGTTTTAAGTATGTTTCATGCATATTTGCATGCATATTTCAAGCTTTTTTTGTTGCATATAATCCTGTCTCTAGTCATCACTAATAATGGCAGGACAATTAAACTATAACTGTGTCATCAATTTAAGGCAAACTATAAAAATACAAAAAGATATTTATGTAAAGCCTAGAACATCAGTGTGGGGTATAACAAGACAACAGTGTAACATAGGAATCCACAATGAGTGCAGTCAGGAGATCTAAATAAATATGATCAAAAGAGCAGGAAAAGTGGTAGGAGAAATCTCAGGTACATTTATAAAGAGAGAGAAGGGGTTCTTCTTTATGGTAAATTAGCCACCCTCTATGGTTCTTCTTGGAGATTTGCTTTGCCATCAAATGCCGGGGTAACATCCTTTTAAAGAAACGTAACCAGGTCAGATAAAGCAATGCAGCCGGCACCTGTTACAAGTAGATGGTGGTAGGTTTATTCTAGCTCTATTAACATCCGTGGTTTCATACTGTTAGGTGTATAAGGAGTACCCACCCGTTCTCTTTCTAGGTGCTTCAGCACCATCAAAACATCCAACACAATGGCGTAACTAGAATTGGGGCGCCGCCCCGCCACTAAAAATTCTGCGTCCCCACCTCCACACCCCCCTCCCGCCCTTCCTCCTCCCACTCCCCCACTCCCCACCTTCAACCTACTCACCCCCTCACTGCTGCCTCTTCTTCCACCGCGCTGACGATCCCGGCTACCTGGACCTGCTGTCAGTCCCAGGGCTCCTGCTCCTCTTGTCAGAATGTCCCACACAAAATGTACGCCACCTTACAGCAGACCATTCTTTAGGATGCAAGAGGAGGTCTCCGTCTCCTCTAGCATCCTTAATAACTGTCTGCTTAGAAGGGGCGGCCATTTTACAGATTACAGGAGGAGCAGCAGAAGCACCGGGACTCGGCAGAGATGCGGCGACGGCCCCATTAACAATAGCTTCCGCAGACCCTTTAGCGCCCAAAGTTACCTTGCACCACCAAGCAACCACGGGGTCTGCAGAGCTATTGTTACGCCACTGATCAAACAACAGGTTAGTCAGATACTGTAAAAGTACAAAGGGCATGATTCACATACAATCGATGTCAGGCCGAGCGATTATCAAACGGCCACGCATGCACCCAGTACGCAGTGCACATGCACAAGCTGTCTTGCAATCACAGACATGGCTCGCAGCCCAGCAATCAGGTCTGAATCAGCTCCAAAAAGCGGGAATCTTGTAGAATTGATGAAGGCCAAACAGTCGATAATTATTAGGAAAGAGCTTTTCTTCAGGTCATACATTTTAGCTAATACCCGTTGGTACAAAAGAAGAAAATTCGGCCACCTGCTGTCCAAGCTCTGACGTCCCATGGATATGTGTCCCTATCTGGGCCCCGATGTGAGATAGAGCGCAGGTCTCAGTCACAGCCATCATGAACGTACTGGCATTAATGGTCCATAATGATAAATTAGGTAGCAAGGCGACTAAAAAGGATTTTACCGAGGGGAGATGTATCAAAGAGATAAGGTGGAGATAAAATACCAAATCAGCTCCTTTCATAATACAAACACAGGGGTCTTTTTACTAAGCCTTGGAGAGAGATAAAGTTTAAGAAAATAAAGTACATGTCAATCAGTTCCTAACTAATGTTACAGGCTGTGTGGAATATTTATCAAAAGTAGACGTACCGGACTGGAAACAGAGGACACTGGAGACAACTGGAGCAGGAGAAACAAGTCGGCTGGAACCAAGGAGATGCGGTTAGATCTGACTGATGATGACCATCGATTGTGTGTCAGAGACAACAAAGGAGCACTGCAGGTTAAGTATGAATAGCTCAGGCTGATATCACTAAAGCTGGCCATACACTACTGCAATCTCTTGTAGCATTGTATGGCCAGCCAATCCCCTGCAAGCTGCCTGGGACCTTCCCGGGTGGCAGGGTCGCATGCAATACATCACATACGGTCCGTTCACATGTGTTGGATCGCATGTGACCCCTGTTCCCCGCCACTGGGAGGAGGTGCCAAGATCAGAGGTCTTACCTACATGCTAGTCCGACCTCTGTCTCAGGTCCGATGCCCACAGGACCGCGCATTGGACCTGATGGGACATCACATGAACCCGATTTGCATACCTCCCAACATGACCCTCTCCAGGAGGGACAAAATGCTCTGTTCCTGGACCTTCCTCTTAATGTATGATTGCCATCACTTGTGGTGAGCTAGGTCATTGATAAGAAAGGGGAGTCCAGAAACAGAGCATTGTGGGTCATGTTGGGAGGTATGGATTTGAACCGAATCGGGACAAATCATAGTAGTGTATGGGGACTTTACACAGGCAAGGGGAGGTCAACTGATGATGACAGATACCGATGTTGGAACACCGATTGAGACTTATATCAAGGTTGACAGGTTGTATATAAGGGGACCTAAATTAATCAAGTTCTAAATATACAAATCTCATTGCCTTTATAATGAATGGAACCTTGAGCTTCATTTCTACAAAAGTAGGTAAAAATGTTAATGAATAAATGATAAATAGACCCCCTGGACTTGAAGGATCAGGGTCTATGGCTATGGGGTTCATGAATCAAGCAGTGAAAAAAAGAGATATGGACCAATGTAGATGGTGCCCAATCAGCTTCCAGGTAGCATATATCAAGTACAATCTATAAAATGATTGGCACAAGGGCCCTTATTCTGATCGGTGCGGATATATCCGCGTGCGTTCGGCCCGCCGATGTTTTGTGTCTGCGCATGTGCAGAGGCGTCTCTGCGCATGTGCGAGCGGGGCGTACGGCGAAATTCCGCATGATATGTGAACACTCCGAACAGGGGGTGGAGAGGGGTGTGAAGGGCTATTTGGGCTCATTACCATATGCATACGCCCCGCGTTTCATGGGAGTTCCCATGAAAACGCTGGGCGTACGTATGGTAATGCGGCCGTGACGCACGTGTAGGGGGCGGACATATGACATCGCCGGATGTCAGCTGCCCGCCCAGATCTCTGCTTTTGCACGGAAAAATGTCCGTGTGGTCTGAGGTTGCGGGTGCTGGTGGAGCACTCGGTCCTGCATTCGATGGTCTGCGACCATCGAATGATGGGGGAGGTTCCCTTAGATGGAGGAGGCGAATTCCGTGAAAAATACATGTGCGGTCCGTTCGGACAGCTTCTTACCGCATACGGACGGAGTTGGCGATCCGTATGGAAGGCGGGGTTTCGCACGCACGGTCCTGGCCGCATAATCGGTTCCGACCGCACCGATCAGAATAAGGGCCAAGATGACTAGTTGCTATGGTCAAGGGCCTTATTCTAGTTCACTCTTTCTGACAAAATCCTTCTTAGATGGACAAAACCATGTGCACTGCAGGTGGGGCAGATGTAACTTGTGCAGAGAGAATTAGATTTGGGTGGGGTTTTACTTCAAAGTAAGATCTATATTGCAGTGTAAAAATAAAGCAGCCAGTATTTACCCTGCACAGAAACAAAATAACTCACCCAAATCTAATTCTCTCTGCACATTTTACATCTGCCCCCCTGCAGTGTACATGGTTTTGTCCATAAGAAGGATTTTGTCAGAAAGAGTGAACTAGAATAAGGCCCCAAATACTAGAATAAGGCCCTAAATACTGATTTGGCCGAGTTGTTAGTGTACTGCAGGCCCAGTAAAACATAGGTATTCACATGTGTAGCTGTTTACATTTGACAAGCACTATGGCTGATTTTAATTGCAGAAAAGTATTACCATATATGCAGGTCACTAGGGTGGATATTCATATTATTTCTTAACATCATAGCGTTCTATGCTGATGTGTCAATGCTGCAGGCTGTGTGAAATCACTTCCTTAATGGTTTGACTCCTTAATTAGTAAACAGGTTAAATCTTGCCAGTTTGGAGAGTAAATTGCCATCTTTGAACTCTTATACCGTAAGTGATGCAAAGTGATATGTAAATCGGGGCCTTGTTTAATTTGGGATGATTCACAAGTGTGTACATTGATCCATAGCCTAGTCACTGTTTCTACATTTCCAGATAAGTCCAGTTTGGTAGACAGTGCACTGATTATTGTGAATGCATATCACAGCCTCTGTGCTTCCCTTAAGGGCTGGGCCTGGGGACGGTCATTGGGTCTACAGCAACTAGGACAACAAGCATTGGGTTGACACCACTAGGTCGACAGGCAGTAAGGTCGACATGGGTTTAGGTCAACATGGGTCTAGGTTGACAGGACATTAGGTCGACACAAGCAGTAGGTTGACATGGGCAAGGTCGACAGTCAAAAGGTCGACATGAAGTTCTTGAAACTGTGTCCATTTCGACAGTGACGACATTCGGGTAAAAAAACTGTAAAGAAAAAACCATGTCGACCTTTTGACCGTTGACCTTGACCATGTCGACCTAATGCAAATGTGTAGCCCTGACAATTATTGGAGGCTCACGCATGCGCATGTTTCACAGTGCGCATGCATGAGCCCTTTATGCAGTCACAGCCAGCAACAGCAGACCATACACAGACTGATAGACAGCTGGCCGGTGTTTGTGGGCAGCACCCCAGCATTTCTGGGAGTGCTGGTGAAAAATGGAGACGGGCCTGGTCATTGGGAGTGTGGGAAGCTCCGGTGGAGAACACTGGCGGTCTGTGAGATTGATGGACTCTGCGGGGACGCACATTGCTGTCGCTATAGCCCCTACACACACACACACCGATGTAGGGGCATTTTCTAAGCAACTTTGCCAAACTAAGCAAAGTCGCTTAGAAATTGCCATAATATCAGCATTGGTGTAGGCCCTATAACTCACAATTGCTCAAACGGCAAATACTATGTGATGGTTCGGGAATTGTGTATGGATTTTCGAGTGGATGGGCAGTATGGATGGTGTAATGGTTAGCATTACTGCCTCATACAACTGAGGTCATGGGTTTGATTCCCACCATGGCTCTAACTGTGCGGAGTTTGCATATTCTCCCCGTACTTGTGTGGGTTTCCTCCGGGTACTCCGGTTTCCTCCCACAATCCAAAAATATACTGGTAGGCTAATTGGCTCCCATCAAATTAACCCTATAATGTCTGTGTGTGCGTGTACATGTGGTAGGGAATATAGATTGTAAGCTCCACTGGGGCAGGGACTGATGTGAATGTTCAAATATTCTCTGTAAAGTGCTGCGGAATATGTGTGTGCTATATAAGAAACTGTTACTAAATAAATAAGTAAGGGATCCATTTGCAATTTTCTCACAATTTAGCAAGGGTCTTCTTCTCGTTTTGTCTGGGCCAAGGGGAAATCTGTGGGGTGGTAATTAAAGATTCCATGGGAAAGAGTTTGTGTGCTGTGAAGTGTTTATTGAAAGGAGAGGGGGGAATTAATGAAAATGCCAGGGGTGCTGTGAAGTGTTTACTAAAGGCTGGGGGGGGGGGTGATTTTATGGGAAATGTAGGGGGAGGGGGGAGGTGAGGGGGACATTGAAGTGGGGTAGTGCTGTGAGAGGTGAAAAGAGGGGGTGCTGTGAGAGGTAGCCATTAAATAGGGGGTGCTGTGGGAGGTGGACATGGAATGGGGGCAGTGCTGTGGGAGATGGACATTGAATGGGAAAGAGTGCTGCAGAAGATGATATTGAAGGGGGAGTGCTGCTTGAAATGGATTGAGAGATGAATTGGTGTGAGAGGTAGAATTGAAGGGGCTAGTGAAGTGCTGGAAAGTGCACATTGATGGGGTAGAGGTTGGGAAGTATAGTGAGGTGGTTATTGAAGATGGGTTGTGCGATGAGGTGGTTATTGAAGGATCTGGGGGTGCTGTGAGGTGATTGCAAGGGGTAGTGAGTTCTCTGAGGGGGTCAGTAAGCACTCCGAGGGGGCAGGGTGGTAAATGTGTGCCTCGAGGTGCTTAGGCCTTAGTTAATGCTGAGCTCTATAGGTGAATTGAGTATTCTGTAGCAAGGTGAAGGGTGTGAATTGGGCTGCCATTGCCGGTACTGCGCAACGCAATCTGCCCCCTGCGTCCATAATTACTTAGTATTTAATCAAAAGGAAATGGCAGTGAGAGACAGCTATGGAGGGGCAATCAGGGATATATGCTGGGGCAATTGATAGCATTTACCCCCACCCCAGGCTAAATGCTGCCAGCCAGCCCCTGATTCCATGATTACATCAGGTCTGGCCAAAGGTTCTGCCCTTCTTCTATCCAAGGCTGTAACAATAATAAAATTGAGTAATATGAAGCTAATTTGATGCCTCTGGTTCGGGTAAAATTGTATGTACCACACACTGCCATCAAGATGAGCTGTGGATACATTCATGAAAAATATGCATTTCTTCTCCCAAAACTTTTTTTCCCTGCATGTACACATTTTTGTTGGGGGTGGGGGTGGGGGGTGTTATTTACTAAATAAACCTCCTTGCTGGAACTCTCCTTTAATTCAATCCAGATTAATTTAACATAAATGGCAATATGTTGTTTAAAGGGAACCTTGGGTTTGGCTGACATAGCAGAGTACCTCTTCATGGAAGCTAAGCACTATACAACTACTGGAGTCCTCATAATCTCACTCATTGAAGCAGATACACTTTTATATGACAGGTTAATCTTTCATAGTCGCAGATTGTTGAGAAGTTTCTCCTACGTGATTATGGAAGGGTTAATAAGTTAAAAGATTCCTGTCCCCTCCTGTTTACACAGATAAGCCAATTAGAGATCAAAGGCAGTGTGATTAATGTAGCACATCAGTTTTAGTGGGTGAAGGAGCACAGTGCAGTGGGGCAATGCAGAGAAAGGCTCTCAGAGGGTTTTATATTCCATAGAAAGGGCGTGAGAACCTGAGACTATCTTGTCCCATAGTGCATGACAAGATCTGGGCTCCTTTTGCCCCATCCTGGTACTTAAAAAGGACAATCTCATCATGTAATGCATGGCATGTCCCAGTCTGTCTACTTTTATACAATTCAGTCCTGGTACTAAAACTGTCGCCGTCTACTAATGAAATGCGTGGTTCCAGCTTTATGTTTCTGCTGTCCTCTGCTGCTCCAGAGAGGGGCACAATACATCAGTGTGCTGAAATGGGCATATTACACACACATTTATCAAGTCAATAACAATGGCAACAGGATTATGAAGTATTTTCATTTATTTCTAAAGCATTACAAACACGTTCCCTGCAGGTAAAGCCATACTGCTGGCATACGGTCATTCAGCTGTGGTTGGATTTGCTACATAGCACTGTTCTGTAATACAGCCAGAGGCATCTATGCAGACAGGATCAGCACAGAAATCTTGGTGCCCCATGCACTGTTATCTCGGGGCCCTCCACCCCATCCAACACTATCAACCACTTCCCATGCTGGAAGATAAACTGGACGCACTCCCCCACCCTGTGGCCTGCACTCTGTCACACTGACCCTCACCCTGCGGCCTGCCGGGTATGGGTAAAAACCAGACCGGACGTCGGAACGCCGGACAGGACAGGCTCCATTCATCAATATCTGTAATTCTGGAGCTTGTAGTGTCCGGTCCAGAGGGTGCCTGCCCGGTGGGGTTGCTGTGACACCTGTCACCAGGGAGAGGAGAAGGGGAGAATACAGCCTCCCTGCATGGTCCGGGGATGTAATAAAAACGGGAACAATCCAGACCACAAGGGCTGTAGTCTCCCCTTCCCCATGTCCCTGGTGAAAGCCATCACACACATCCCCCCCGGAAAAGACCCCCCCCCCCCCATTCTGGGGTTTTGTCCGGGGCTCTATCACATTGATGCTCTCCCTCACCTTGCGGCCTGCCCTGGGCTCTATTACACTGACGCACTACCTCACCCCGTGTCCTGGGCTCTATCACACTGATGCTCTCCCTCACCTCGCGGCCTGCCCTGGGCTCTATTACACTGATGCACTCCCTCACCCCGTGGTCTGGGCTCTATCACACTGATGCACTCCCTCACCCCGTGGCCTTGGCTCTATCACACTGATGCTCTCCCTCATCTCGCGGCCTGCCCTGGGCTTTATTACACTGATGCACTACCTCACTCTGTGTCCTGGGCTCTTTCACACTGACGCACTCCCTCACCTCGTGGTCTGCGCTCTATTACACTGACGCACTCCCTCACCCCGTGGCCTTGGCTCTATCACACTGATGCTCTCCCTCACCTCGCGGCCTGCCCTGGGCTCTATTACAATTCCCCAATTCATGTGGTTTCCGCCAATGCAAAATAGTGCTGGTGAAAAATTAGTCTGGAATTGAATACCCCAAAATCTACTGCAGTACTGGCTAGAGAGGAGGGGGCCCAAACGGAGTCCGCACACAGGCCCTCTCCCTTCTTAATACGACCCTGTGTAGGAGCCAGTATGCATTGTTTTACACCCACATTTTGTTATTGCATTTAAAAAAATAACCAAAAATGCTTACCATGCAAGCAATGCAATTTACACACACTTAAATCTTACTTGAGAACTCTTTACAATGTTGTAGGAGGCCCAGCAGGTCCCAGTCATTCCTAGGCAACCAGGACACCGCATCACACCAGCTGTAATGGCCGATAGTCCCAACAGTTGCTAACTATGGGCCACCTTCAGTAAAGTAAAAAAAGCAAGTATTTTGTGTCTGGAACAAACCATGTTGTTCTGCAAGTGGAGCAAACCCATTTATATTTGTTCTCTGCAGGGTAAATGCTGTCTGCTTTTGAATGCAGCTAACAGATGTTAGGGTTTTTTTTAACTGCAGTTTAGCTTTGAGTTTGAACACACCCCAACCCAAACCTATCTGCACATTTTAGATCTGCCCCACCTTCATTGCATGGTTTTGCCCATATTAGTACTATATTGCTATGTTAACAAAGCGAATCAGGCAGGCCCAATAGCCAGGGGCGCTGATAGATTGGCCGGGCCAAAATATAGGGGGCGTTTCTATCCGGAGGTGTATAGCTACTGGAAGGGGGTGTGGCCACGCCCGTGAGAAAAAAAAAGTGTGATCGCACACCTGCCTCTCTCTCCCCAGCTCAGCACTGAGCAGTGTGTGCTGGGCTAGGGAGAGAGGCTGTGGCAGCAGCCTGTCCTCTCTCTCTCCCCGTTGCCCTGCTCCCTGCAACGGGGGAGGGGGGAGCAGCACCCGGGCCTGGGTAAAAAGTACCCACTCTATGGCTCCCCCAAAATCAGCTAACTGTAATAGCTTCACATAAGTAAGCGTGCAGACTTAGCTACATGGAAAGCATTGCTTTTTAATGCAAAATAAAGTTGGTCCTCATTAAACACATTTTATTAATAGCCAAAAATTGGGCCTGTCCTAGGAAAGTTGGAATTGCTTATTCAGTATTTATTACATACTTATCCACTGCCCTCATGTGTCTGGGGGACAACAATTGCTGGTAGTTCCCATTGGCACCCGGAAATTCCCAGAGGGCAGTTGGCAAGTATGATATCTGACAATTATAACCTTGCCAACCATAATCTTAATAAACTGATGACATCTAATCTGGTCGGTGACAAATGTGGTATAAATGTGGTAAGAGGAGAGAAGAGAGGGAACATAACAGCCCTCAGGGACACTGGGTGTTTTGGAGAACGGTGCTTGCATGTAAGGTACAATTATGTTTTCTTTTAACTCTTTGAACTCCATCCAAAAATATTTCTAAATTTTTATGGGTGGGGTTCTCATCCACTAATCTAATATGTGACATTAAACTTGCATCTTGTTTTTACATTCCTTCAGTTTATATGTATCTATTGGTAAGACAAAAAAAAACCCTGTGCATTGAATAAATGTAAAAGTACAATTTGTAGCTTTTGCACCCTTAAAATTAGGCCCAGTGAATCCTTCTAAATCCAGTGCTGATGAGATATTTAGATTTCACTGTATGTTTAATCAAACTTTTAATTGATACAATCATTGGGCAGGCCATTATCGCGCCCCTTCGCCGGCCACCACATTTTTAATAATGAATATTGCACTGGTTTACATAATGTGGAAGAGGAGGACCCGCTGATCCCACCTCTCCTAATGCTTTCTGGTGCTGCCATGCTGCTCTGGAATATCCAGGTGCCACTGACCTGCAGGAAGTCCTGGCGCTGCTGTGCTGAAGTGCCGGGAGACCCTGCCCCACTGACCTGCGGGAAGTCCCAGCGCTGCTGAAGTGTGGGGAGACCCGGTCCTGCCGAAGTTAATGGTGATGGGGCACCCGCAGTGTACGCTGGGTTGCTAGGCAACCGCAGCGCAGAAGAAACCCCGACGCAGCACTCAAGGGGTTAATGACAGGGGCAGCGGAGGGCGCGAAAAGGAGCCCTCGGTTTGAGGGACAGGAGGCAGGAGCCAATGAGAAGGAGAGCGGGTGCGGAAGTGAGAGGACGGCGCAGGAGGGGGAAACGGAGGGTGGAGAGAATACCGCAAGCCGCAGGGGGAGACTGAGCGGCGGAGCGGTGATGTCAGGGTGACCCCCGCTGATCCCCAGCCACACGCCGGGAGCAGTGACGCGGCGCATGAAGCGCGCGACCCCCGCTGACCCCCAGCCAGACGCCGGGAGAGACTGCCGCACACAGCCGAGGAGGGAGCGCGGAGAGGCTGGTAACCCCCGCTGACCTCCCTGCCTGTCAGCCGGGCCGGCCACGCACTTAGGGGGCTGAAGAGGGAGGAATCCCCCAACGCCTGAAGAGAGAAGCCTGACGCGGAGTGCAGCGTGTCAGGAGAGGCGCAGTTGAGTGTGGCAACGCAGCAGTCGCAGCGCCCACACTAGCATGCCCTCCTGCAGAAGAGGGGCCCAGCACCAGCCGTCAAGACGCCAGGGGGACCCCACCGCGAAGGGCAGGAGCCTGCACCTTGCTCCTGACTCCAGGTATCGCATGTCATGTGGTTAGCCCCAGGCCTGCCTCCCAGTGCCCACTCCCTGCCACCAACACAACACCCCTACACGGGCACCACCTGCTTACCTACCCAGGAAACCTCTAGCCCCTTAACTGGCCAGTGACTACCTTACAGATATCAGCACCCCACTAGGAAGCCCCAGTGGGGGTAGGGCTACCAGCGCAGCGGAGCCCCAGGAGTATTAGACACCTAGGGGCACCTGAACAGGGTGAGGTTAGCCCCTGGGCACCTGCAGCCCCGTGGGGACTCACGTTGGTCCCATCTAAGCAGGGGACTCACCCCCTTCACCTCAGAGGATCTCCGTTGGAAAAGCCCTACCTATTGGAACAGTGCTGCTATTACATTGACTTGATCTAGGGAACACGGCCATCTTGTGGCCAGAATCCAGGAGGCAAGGAGTTATTGTTTAATTCATTTAAACTATCCAGCATTCACCTTTTTACTCAGGGACAGCATCTTGAAGTGTGTTCTCAGGGGGGGACTTACTCAGGATTAATATTGATAAGATATATTTGATTGTCCTATTGTACGTTATTTGTTCCTGCGTTTGGTATGCATTATCTATGTTAGATTGTTAGCATATGTGAATAGGTGGCTAGGCCCACATAGAGTTGCCAGTATCGCCAAGTGAGGGCACTATTTTCCCCGACCCAGTTGACGGTCCGCGGGTTGAGTGCTCCCACTTCCAAAGACGCGGAAAGACCGCGGCGCACTTGAATGTAAGATTTTTTATATAAAGTCGAAGAAAGGAAACCTGCTAGGCGGGCGCAAGTCGAGCTTTGTAGTGTTAAGCTGTCCCAGGCCGTTTACAGCTGTTAAAGTACATGATAATTGTATTATTCACACTTTGCACTAAAGAAAACGTAAGTAGTTGTACTGCTGAGCGCCTTGCTTGAGTTCCTAGGGTGGTGTGTTCTCTGCGGCCGACACGGCGAAGAACCGGTGTGGAACCAAGAGTATCCAGCGACTCAAGGTATTTGTCTACCCCCACTGGCGGCGTATCACAGTGACCCTGCGCCCCTGACTTGCAGGAAGTCCCAGTCCCACTGACCTGGTGAGGGATACTCGGCGCTGACCTGTGGCTGTGGGGTACCGGGACGGGTAAGCTGCTGCCTCCTCCTCGCACTGCAGGTGGCCAGGCGCGCTGTGTGATAGCGCGTGGAGGAGAGGGAGGAGATTGGCGATGGCACCAGGCGTGTGTGAGCGTGACATATGAAGTGTAAGAGAGTGCACGGGGCAAAGTTGGGAGGTATGTATGTGTAGTCAGCAGACAGCACATACATGGCAGCAATGTGGAGGCACCAAGTGATGGGAGGAATCTGAAGTAACAGACAGTTCCACAGATATTTCGGACTCCTAGAATCACTGACTGGGATGAGAAAAGTCATCAGCCTGATGGTCAGTAAAATGGAGTCGCGACCCCATGCTCAGAAGGTGGGGACCCACTCTGGGGTCAGGACCCAGAGTTTGAGAACCGCTGCACTATTTCATTGTCTTACACTCAAACAAACAAAATTCTGCACCAGTACTTCATCTACCACCCATGCCAGGAATTGTCTAGCCAGCTGCTTTTGCAGGATAAATACATGGTGGCATATTTATCACATTTTAAATACAATTATGTTAAAGAAAAACTGAAATAATAGCATGTTCTTTTTATCCAACCTGGATCACTGGGAAGTGTGCAGGATGGTGTTATGTAGGGTTGTAATGAGTGGGAGGCAGGGCGATTGGGGAGGGATCTGAAAATGATCATTTTCTTGTTATCTTAGAAACATTTTTTGATAAATATAAATCCTAGCACCTCATTGCAAACTGTTAACATAGAAAACTGCTGGATGCTTTATCCCTGTGAGTATTATACCCAATACACTAGTGTTTGTACTACTTCAGACAATGATAGTCTATTGGGACATCAATATTTATATATCACTCATGCTACTGAGCAGTGGATATCTGCGTCTGTAAGAGTTTAATGATGTATGTGCATGTTATGGGCCCCATACATCAGCAATCACAATTTATGGATTTTCAGATATAGGGATATTTTGGCCAGATAAATGGATTCTACAATCTATCTGACTTGCCCACACATTACAGATTTATTTCAGTGATCGGCAGATTTTTCCATCTACAGATTGCATCTTCATATCTGGAAATTGCCCAATCGATTGCTGTTCATAATGTAAATAGATGAAGAAGACGAATTGGGAATGCCCACACATATAAAAAAGATCTGCAGATAATACCAGATTATTAAACATGTTTAAAAACCTGATTAAGCAATCAATTGGCGATTTTGATTGGGATTGCCAAAAGGGGGAGCCCACACATCTAAAATTAATTGTGGCAATCATCTCCATATCTGAAAATTGTCACAATTAATTGCTGATGTATGGGGCCCATAAGACTGTCAGAAGGATCCCTCTCTGAAACAAAGTATAAGATGGCATTAGCTGATGATGTCACAATCCAGCCAGTTTATGGCTTGGCAAATACAGTCCGCAATGAGAATAACATTGAGAACAATAACAATGTTAGGTCTCTGATATCTCTTGCGTTAGACTGCTTGTTAAATAGCCCCAATAATCAAAATCATATGGAATCTGTTGTCTTTGATAAAAGGCCCCTTAATGTATAGCGTAAAGACATGGCCAATTTTAAGGTAACTCGTGTTATAGACACAATGTTATCTTGACTAATAATTGTTCTTATCACAATAAAAACCAATGTAAAGGAATTTTTTACATCAACATCAGTACTGTCAATCTATACCATTCATCAACCCAAACAAAAAAAGTCCATAAGCAGGAACTGGGCTGTCTTTTGATATGAGCTTAATGGGTAGTTGTCTAAGTGCCCCACCATCTCTTGCACACATACCCCCCACACAGATTGCAGGCCCTGAAATTGAAACCCCCCCCCCCCCCCTCCTCATCACAACAGAGTGGGAGGTGTGGAATGGGCACACACCCTGAAGCTACGGGGAAACGGTTTCTAGTCTTCCATATTGGTGCCTGACAGTGTCTAAAATAATATGTCCATCTGCATATTAAAGGGGATCAAGGCTGCTCAGCTATCAACGAGAGTAATTATTCCTGCGGGTCCTGTAAGATGCCTGTAAGAGGGAACATCTCTCTGTCATGCGCCAACTGATTTTGGGCTGTTCTCGCTTTGGTGGTCCAGCAGTGGATCACTTATTTATACTTACTTATTATAATAAATACAATATTAATTCTATTAAATGGATGCTCAGCGCTACCTGCAGAAAAGGGTCAAAAGTGCAAGCACATTTTTATCCCAGAATCCCTGGATTGGAGGAAAAATTGGCCAAAAGCTGGATACCCACTATAAGATTATGTTTCCAAGCTGACTGGTTGGAATGAAAATCCAGTAATTTCTGGGAGCAAATGAACATTTGCTTCAAAACATGGAAAACAGACAAAAACGGTTATTCAGACATACCTTGTATTTTTTAAATCAATTTCAACAAACAATGTCCATTTTTCAGCTTTTTAGAGAAAATGGTTGATTGTAAAATGTTTTTACTGACAATTACCAGATTTTCTTTCAACCAGCCAGATTGGAAAAATAATCATATAGGGCCTTATTCTAGTTCACTCTTTCTGACAAAATCCTTCTTAGATGGACGAAACCATGTGCACTGCAGGGGGGCAGATGTAACATGTGCAGAGAGAATTAGATGGGTGGGATTTTACTTCAAAGTGAGATCTATATTGCAGTGTAAAAAGAAAGCAGCCACTATTTACCCTGCACAGAAACAAAATAACTCACCCAAATCTAATTCTCCCTGCACATTTTACATCTGCCCCCCCCCCCCCCTGCAGTGTACATGGTTTTGACCATCTAAGAAGGATTTTGTCAGAAAGAGTAAACTAGAATAAGGCCCATAGTGTGAATCCATCTTAAACCTTAGGATCCCGGCGATCCGGATTCTTGTGGGAAAAAAAAATGTCTGGTATGTTTCCAAACTGTTCTTATCGAGTTGTAAATGTGTCATTTATGGTCCTCCTCTCATCCTGGATGATCAATATAATAGAGTGTCAGCATGCTGAGTCATATTAACCCTTTGATTGCCAACGTTGCTGTGAGAAATGTACAAAATATCCGCTAAAAATGCCACGGACGAAGTCGAGGAATATGAATCGTTTTAGTTATTGCCGACAATGATCTGAAGTCAATGAATTGTTTTGTTAAACAATGTTGGCATTTTTAGCAGATATTTTGCACATACCTCACAGCAACGTTGGCATTTAAAGGGTTAAAAGTATCCCAAACTATACTTAACTGAAGTATTTCCAGGTTTGGTTTGCTATCCTAATCCTCCCCTGGGGTTGCCAAAATTATGCCTTTAATCTGGACAAAGTAGGCACAGTCCCTGTGTAAATCGTAGGGTCCTGGATTACAGAAATATTATGGAAACCCCATATAAAGGTTCTTGTACAGACCTGAATTTAGAGAAATGAAATGGTTGTTTCCCAACTGTGAGTTAGCCAGGTCTGTTATCACATTGCCCTGGCACATCAGGGAATATGAAAATAAAAATATGAATCAGTGATTAAGTGAATTGTGTGGATTTTTCTTTCCCTAATTTTACTTGATTTTGCTGTAATATCAAACCAGATATTTGTCAGGAACTTACCATGTTTTCAGAAAAACCCTTCACTGTGTGTGGGCTGTGATAGCAATAATTCCACCTATCTATCAGTAAAGGCATTTGCAGTTCTGCATAGTCTATGAATGTCATTGTTTGCCCAAATAAATAGAAGATTTTGCAATACTATGAATAATCTTGCAATATGCAATTCTCCAATAATCAGTCATATTATCAATATGAACTTTGTTTCTCCAAACATTGTAATACTTCAGTTAAGTATAGTTTAGGATACCTTTAATATGACTCAGCAAGCTGGCACTCTATCATCCAGGATGTGAGAAGGGCCATCACATCTTGCTTAAATTAAATTTGTGATCAGTGGGATCCCAGAATTTAAACTAGATGCACACTATAAGATTATCTTTCCAATCTGTCTGGTTGCAACGAAAATCTGTTAAAGTCTGAGAACAAATTACAATAAACCATTTGCTCCCAAAAGCTAAAAAATGGACATTGTATGCTTAAATTGATTTTAAAAATTTGTCTGAATGACCATTTTTATCTATTTTCATTTTCATTCCAACCAATCAGATTGGAAACATTGGGTGAGATTTAATAGGAAGAGAGATTCAGAAAGTGAGAGATTTGGTAAGAAATCTACAGTTTTTTTTAAAGAAGCAATCCTTTACACTGCAAAATCAAACTGGTTTTGCCCTGTAAATGATTGCCGTTTTAAAAAAACTGGGTATTTCTTACCACATCTCTCACTTTCTGAATCTCTCATCCTATTAAATCTCACCCATAGTCTTATAGTGGGTATTCAGCTTTAAGGCAATTTTAGGATTTCCATCCCGGGATTGGAGCCTCCAATCCGGGGATTTTGGGATCAAAATGTTCATGGTCATTTGACCCTTTTTTACACAGTAGAGTTGTGCAGCGTGATGTTAGAGATTAGATTAGTGCAACGGGATTGAACAATGTACCTGGGATTGGTCCTCCTAGTTTGTATAAACCCTTAAATAAAATTTGCATTAGGCTATCACAATTTATGCATAAAAGGGTTAATAAATGAGTTAGTTATTGTTTTTAAAACATATCACAATTATTGCATTCATTGAGTTTTTTTATATGCAGCATCCATTGAATACAATTAATATTGTATTTATTAAAAATATAAAAGTGGCCTGTAAATGTGTTTGTTGTCTTTTAATGTTTGTCTTGTTTTCCCAGCTTAAGGTCCCATATAAATGATTCTTGCTTGTGACATACCTTTAAAAAAACCCTAGGAAGAGTTACCACGTGTGTTTGGTGGGGATCTCATATGATGACTGTGACACAGTATCGAGCATAGGAGGATTGACCCAGCCGTGGATCAGAGGCTGACAATGGAAAATGACATTTAGTCATGCTCTTAAAGAACTGGTAATGGTCACTTGTCAGCTATTTGGGGACACACATATTACAGAATGTCAATTTGTGTTATGTCATTGTATTGTTTTGTATTACACTATGGGGGGGGTATTCCATCTGGGTGACTATTTACGAAGGGGGAAATAGCAGCGACCGCCTATTCAATGCTGTCTTTCCCGACAGCATTGAAGAGGCAGATCGACAGAATGGGCCCGACTTTAAAAGCAGTCGGGTCCGTTTTGTCGATTTCGGCCATCAATTGTCATGATCGCGGCCGTATATCAACAATCCATGGCCGATTACGCAGACACGCCCCCTTTTAGCAGATCGCGAAGTGGGACATTGAATCGCGCCTGGCGATCTGCGGTCGAACAAAACGAAAACAGGCCAGGGTCACGGCTGTCAGGCCAGATCGACAGTCGTGAGCCGGGATTGAATACCCCCATATGGGGTGATTCTGGTCGGCTCGGTAAACTGCGATTCTTGTAGCGTACTAAGTCAGAGATCACCGCCTCACTGAGGAGTACAATGGACCCTATTGTAAGTGTAATTTCTCTATATGCACATGGACTCCTGTATGAGCGTTTCAGCGTCTTTGTACGCAATCCCTTTCCGTGACATGCCCACCACACATCTTTTACACTCCCATTAAATGTAACAGCTCTAAAAACTAAAAGAATAGCTTAATCCGGAGAAAGACCAGGACCTGGACCAGAGTAGAAGAAACTGCAGGGACTATGTAAAAACCAGACCCGGACTAGACTCCGGACCGCCGGACAGGACATCAAAATCTGCAGTCCGGAGCTTGTAGGGTCCGGTCCAGGGGGTGTCCTGTCCAGGGGGTGTCTTGTCCGGTGGGGTGTCCCTGTGATAGCTATCACCAGGGACATGGGGGAGGGGAGATTACAATACAGCCTCCCCGGGTGGTCCGGACTGTCCGGTTTTTGCTACATGCCCGGACCATACAGGGAGGCTTTATTCTACCCCTCCTCCTCTACCAGGTGACAGGTGTCACAGACAGCCCCCGGACAGGACACCCCCGGACAGGACACCCCCCGGACCGGAGGCTACAAGCTACAAAATGCAGAGTTTGATGTCCGGTCCGGCGGTCCGGGGGTTTTGTCCTGGTCCGGTTTTCACCCATACCTGAAACTACAGAATAACTTGATATGGAGAATAACCATGAACTTGACCGGAGCAGAAGAAACTGAAGAGTAATTCGATCCGGCGAATTACCAGACACTTAACCGGAGCTGAAGAAGCTACAGATAACTTGATCCGGATAATTACCAGGAACTGGACAGCTACTGAAGAAGCTGAATAGAGAGTAGTGCTTGTTCAAAGACCTAGCTGGAGTTAAGGACACTGATCCTATCAGCAGGCAGATGGCAATGTACTGGCATGAGCCTGGTGTCAGTGCAATGAGTTTAAACCTCCCAGGCTCTGCCAATTGGCCCAGGGTGGAAGAGACCGCATCCTATTGGCAGGGCCATGAGAATATGCAATGCCTGAACCCAGACACTGCCATGAGATGCCGTGCCTGCATACAGCTGGAGAGAAGCAGTGAAGCATGAGTCCCGGTATCTGGCCACCAGAGCAGGGAGAAGGTCAGCCCGGCGTTCAGAGCAGGTAAGATACAGGACTGCCGGGCTGTGACAGGCTGTACCCAATGAAAAGCACAGTATCAGCTCTCCAAACCAAAGTTGATGTCCTGTGCACACATGTTGATGCCTTGAAAAGGAAGCCGGATGAACTTTCTCATTTCCAACAGATGTCTAGACAAGACATCAAATCCGGCATAAAAGTCTCCTCTTAACTGATAAACAGGAGGATCTTAACAATTGAAGGAGGAAATAAAACTAAGGATATAGAATAATCTTCAGTCTGTGGAGTCTATGCTCCTGGAGGATTACCTTCTTTGCTTTTTTCTCTCTGACTTTTATGCTCAAGATGATTTTTTTTTATCTTGGAGAGGGCTCTTTGTGGTCAAGACTCTGCCCAACCAAATGATGTTATTTTATGGTTCCACTACTCCAGGTGAAAGATCAAGTCTATTGACAATCCACAGACTACATTTTCATCTCTCAAGATTTATCAACTACTACACTTGTAAACCTTAGAGAAATTAAGAACATTAGCAAAATCATTTGAAATTATAATAATAGAAATAGTTGTCAGATGAGATGGTAAGGTCCTGTAACAAGATGAAGTTCTTCACATTCTTCAGACCCGTAATTTTATAGTCCCCTCGACCACCCAACAAGCTTTCTCCACTATACCAATGAAAATGTAATTACTTTGTGTGGACCTGGAGGATAATAACATATTGGAAAATATCAATGAAAAAATACCTATAAGGCAGTGGTTCCCAAACTGTGTGCCGTGGCTCCCTGGGGTGTCTTGGGACACATGAAGGGGTGCCCTGGGTTGGTGGTCCAGGACCAACTCAAATTATTAATGGTAAGTTATTTATGAGCAAATCCAGTGCTGGTAGCTACCAATCATAAAATGTGTACATACAGAAGCAAATCCTGCCCTTTACCACATAACTGACCCTAAGAATCGCATTTAAACCCAATCAAATTATTTTTTTTGGGCCTAGGGTGCCGTGTAAAAATTCGGATACTCTTGGGTGCCGTGATTCAAAAAAGATTGGGAACCCCTGCTATAAGGAATCAAAATTCCTTTCAAATGAAACAATAGGCCAGCTCAAGTTTTTCCTTACAGTGATCTGCTTTGCAAACCAGCATGCCTGCAGCCTGATAAAACCCTCTCCCATTCAAGATGCAGCGAGTTTGCAAACTTCTTTGCAGATAAAGTAACCACTGGGCGTGAACACCCACAGAGCCACCAAAGGAGAACCAAACTACCAAGCCTGCCACTGTAAGCCACTTGTCTACATAGAACAGCTATAACCAAATGGATGTAAAAGACACAGCTGAAATTGTCCCACCACTTGTGATCTGGACTCTGCCTAAACCAAGCTTTAATAGTGTACAGTATATGGACATAATTGGCCCTGTATTTGCAAAAATAATTCCATGCTCTTTTCAGACTGTAGTGTAGCCATCCAACAGGACTTGCACTTGGTGGCTCAGAATTACAAAACACTCATCATGTGTGGAATGTTGGCATTGGCCTGGATAGTGGCTTGACTTAAATCATCAGGTATCAGTCACAATCAAATCCTCATCTGAGGAACATAGCCACAATCAAGCAATTCATTCCATCTGAAGAACTTCCTAATGTCATAAATGCATTTGTGTCATCGTGCCTGGACTACTGAGATGCCTTTTGTCTTGGTCACATCGCAATGCTTACAGATACTACAAAACACAGCTGTCAGGCTGTTAACCAACCATCCCCATTGCAGCCACATAAGTTCATAACACCCAATCTCTATTACCTTCACTGGCTACCTACATGATCAGGACGTAAAGTACCTGAAAGCAGCTTCTGATTCCATACTTACCTACTCAGTTACAGCAATCTGCAGATGAAGGACTATTAACAGTACTCGTAATCTCCTTTAATTCATCTGGGGCTGAAGTAAAGTGCTATATAAATGACTTATTATTATTATTATTATTATTGTCATCATCATTATCATCATCATCGTCATTTGCTGATAGGAAATTGCTATGTTTGACTTGTGATGTTATTTTAACTTTAAATTCTGTCGTTTATTTATTGGTTTCTCTTCTCCCTTCACTCTTAGGTTTAATGATTAACTATTATTATTGCCTCCCTGTTTCCCTACCCTGTTATCTTATTCATGAGTAACTTTTTCCCTGCACACATATTCATACAAGTTCGATAGATCTTGGTTGGCTTTTTGCCATCCACCCCCATACAATCATTATTGGTGTGTCTTTGGACATTATAGTCTTCCTAGCCTTCCTAGTACCAGTATTTAGAGAGAGCTCTGAAGCTCTAGGCACCGCGCAGCTTGGTGGGCATGTTCCCCCCTATGTAATGTCCCAATGTAACGTATGTAATGCCACCCCCCCCCCCCTTCATCCCTGCTTGATGCTGCACTGAAATCCACAAAAAAAATTCTAGTGTGCGCAAGCACACATGGCCAATAAAGTTGATTCTATTCTATTATATTCCTTACTTTCTCCTTATCTTTCCCAATCACTCTCCTGCCATTGCCTCTCTTGCTTCTTCTCACAGTGCTTCTTTTTTGCCTCCACTTATTACAAGCCTTAATGGCCCTTAAACTAGTCTCTGGGAATATTTGGGGCATCAAGAGCCCCCATAAGAGGTCTACACTGTTTCTAACACTTAAATAGCTCTGGGTGATGTAGGGTTTCTGCAGGAGACCCACTTGTCAGGTGTTCATTACCCCGAGTTTAAATCTAGATGCTATCCCAACATCTACTGTTCATGAGACTTCAAGTTTATACAGACTTTTTGTTATACTAGTTACTAGTCACCTTACTTTTATTCCTTGTAAATCATAATTAGAACCAATCTTGTCTGTTTATGCGTACCAGATACTGTCCTCTCCCAGCTTCACAAATTATTTTGGCAAATTGTATGAAAGAAGAGAGTGATTTCCAATGAAGGTTGAGTATTCCCAAATGTTAAATTACATTATTTGGCTGCACGCCTCCTAGGTGACTGGACTGGAAATGGAGAGGCAACCAGACTGTAACCATGCATGTGTTAAAATACTGAGTCTCTGTATCCACCAGGCCGGATTTGGTACACTATGGAGTAGCAGATACAATAGGATACTAGACTGGAACATGGACTTCTACCATATCTGTGCCCATGTCTATGTTTTAGAGGTAACTCCAGCATCACTATTGACTTGCAGTGTGGATGCACATTGGCACTGTGGAGAAGGTAATGATATACCTTTATAAGACATTTAAATGTTCCCAAATATGGAGCCCTTGGTGTACTTTTTGCCAATCTCTCTTTATTGGTGCAGCTTCCCAGAATCTCCTGTATATCGTGTTCTAAACTTCTATGGACGTAACTTGATGCACACCTTTAAAGCTGATTAGAGCTCTGTTCCTACTTTCTTTGACTTTTTTTGTTTTGTTGTGAGTTTTTTGTTTTGTTTATACTGTTATTCCCTCCCCTCTCTTCTTCATTTGTTGTTTTTCTCATTACCTTACATTTTAATCATTGTTGATTCCATCAGATGAATGTCTTCTGTATAATTTTTATGTTTGCATCTATTTCTCAATGTGCATTATTCCTGTTTTTGTTTGTTTATTTGTTTGTTTTACCCTCTGTAATGGTAACTCTGTATAAATAAATTTGAAAATAAAAAATACAACTTTTTAATAAAAAAAAGAATATCTACCAAATGAGAACAAGAAAAATTCTTGCAAGTTGTTGGAATGAATTTTTACCTTTAATTAGATATATGCCTAAATAAGCTTGCCTCCTTTCCTGTAGGCATAAGGCATTTTTAGGTAATGAGATACGTCAACACTAGTGGGCATCCATGTTGGTTAAAACGGCCATATTTGGTTAAAAGATATTGAGGGTTTAACTAAGTGAATTTCCTTTATTGCCTGACAAATGTGTTTTCATTGTTCATCAGTGAATCTAGAGACATTTCCCAGATTCACTCTCCAGAGGGTGCCTGTTAAAATCCAAGAAATTGGAGGAGGTTCAGTAGCTTCCCCCAGCTATGCAAGTTCCCAATCCAGCAAGACATTGTTATCAGAGACCAGCCAAATAAAGATCACATACCTACGAGAATCAGACTGGCCATAAAAGAAGGAGCTCAGCTGTCCCATCCTTTTTCGGCTTTATACTTCATTCTGCCTACTGGAGAAAGCTTCTAAAAATGAAAATTAGATTCTGTCGATCATTTTCTAGGATGCTAGAGAGAAATGCTAGATAGAATCTGATTGACATCACCTCTTTTTATTTTTAGAAGCTGTAGTAAATGTACCCCTATAACTCCTGTTCTGTTGCCCATACACTTATGCAATTGGATTTGATGCAACATTGAAGTGCTCAGCCAATCAGAGGGCTACCCAATGTTTTACACAATACTGCCGCCAATGCTGTCCCTGCCGCCCACTAGCGCTAAAGTTTGCGGGTGCTGGGAACCAGGCAGGGCACACAGGTGCCGAGATGAGGACAGAAGTAGCGCTAGTGGGCAGTTGGGGTCAGCGGTGGTGGCAGAATTGTTTAAAATGCTAGCCAGCCCTCTGATTGGCTGAGCTCTCTCAGCCAATCAGAGGGCTGCCCAGTGTTTTAAGATTCTGCTGCCACCACTTACCCCCGCTGCCTGCTAGCGCCACGCTACTCCTCTGCCCGTCCTCTTCCACGCCACCAGTGGTCCTTCTGGCCCCCTCTTCCCAAAACTCACTCTGCCGAAAGCATTCCCTTTTTCTGTTATATTTAGATAAGGTGATTATAGTAGGCCTCTAAAGAATTCAGCTCTTTGCTGGACAAGCTGGGAACTTTATGACAAGAACATATCACACACTGGTGTTTTTTTTGTTCTTCTGTCACCAGCCCATCCTGTCATAGTCTAGTGCTGGTTTAGGATTTTTGAGGGAAAAGCCACCTTCTGTGATACTTCCAAATTGGCACTACCAGTCCAAAGTCTCATGGTAAATGCATTATTATTTTTTTATTTTCACAGAAAGATACATTTAATCATCATCATCATCATCATCATCATCATCATCAAATAGAGGGAATATTGACACATTTTAAAAGTATCATGATGCACAAGCATTTAAATAAAAAATGAATCCTGATGCCAGAGAACATTTACTCCAGAAACCCCATGTGCAGAGCCGGCCCTAGACATAGGCATACCAGGCAAATGCCTAGGGCATTTGCAATGCCAAGGGGCTTTCAAGCCTGCCTAGCATAGGACCGGCTCTATGCACTTGCAGGGGCTATTTCCTCCCTCCTTCCCCTCTCCCCGAGTCACACCTCTGTCAACGCTCAGCAGCAGCATGAGGTCAGGTCACACCTCCCCCACGGATAGCGGAGCCTGCTCCTGGCTTCTCCTGCAGCCAGATGCTGTTTGTTTTTAGTGCTGTGGTTGAAAGGGGCATGGCCATGGGGGTCTGCGATTAGGCCATGCCCCCAACTTTACCTAGGCCTATGGATGGCCATCGGCACATCCCCCATCAATGGTTGCCATCGATGGCTTCTAGAGCAGGAACCATCAATAACTATAAACCATTCTACCTCACACCATCGATGGTTCCTGCCATCGCTTAGCCGCATGCGCAGAAGAAACTTTAGCCATCAATCCAGTTTAAGTTTCTTTTGGGCCACCTGCAGCGACGCCGCTGGACGCAATGATGCAAAGTGCGCATGCGCCCCCAACTTTTACCATCGGAAGCCATCCATCGATGGCATAAAACTATTCGACCATCCACTATCGATGCCCAAAACATCGAGCACTAGGTCCCAACCATTGATGTTTTGGGAACATCGATAGTCAATGGCCATCCCTACCTAGGCCCAGCCAGTCTGAGACTCTGAGTGCCACGGCAGCCAGCCTGGTCCTTGGCCACTGGTCCTTACTATTGCTGGCTCCTGCGGTCTCTGGAGCAAAAGGTAATGCTTATTTTGGTACTAGGAGGTCAGAAAGTGGTGTGTGTCTGTGTGTGTGTGTGTGTGTGTGTGTGTGTGTGTGATATGTGGGAGGAAACAGGCTGTGTATGTGTATTTGTGCAGGGACTGAGGGGAACAATTTGTGTGTATTGTGTAGGGACTAAGGGGAGCAGGCTATTTGTGTGTACTTGTGTAGGGACTGAGGGGAACAGGATGTGTGTGTGTGTGTGTGTGTGTGTGTGTGCGCGCAGTGGCATAGCAATGAGCCCCGCAACGGCTCTTCCCACCCTCCCTCCCGAGTGCACTGTTGCATAGGGATGGCCATCAACCATCGATGATTAGAAATCATCGATGGCTTATGGCCGATGTTGAATAGTTTTGCCATCGATGGGGGAGAACCAGATGGTTTCCCACCATCGATGTAAAGCTTAAACAAATAGTTTTGTTTTTGCTTTTTCCCTAAAGTGCCAGGACACTGAGCATAGCTCCGCCCCTGACACCCATGAAGCCCCGCCCCCGTATTTTGATTGGCCCACAGGCCACTCAATCAGAGAAAATGGATGACCATCGATATGCAAAAACATTGATGGTCATCCATTGAATGGTTATACACTATCGATGGCCAGTTGAACTTTGGCCATCGATGGCAAAGGCAACGATGGCCATCCCTACTGTTGCGCAGTTCTGCCTTTAAGGGGATACTGCCACTACATCTTTCATGGGCCTGGACAGCAGCATTTTAAATTTGGAGCCAACACCAAGCGAATCTTCCTGATTGGCTTTGAGTCTGGCTCACTGTTGCACTGGGAGATTTGTTTCCTAGCTGCAGCACCCTGTTGGTGCTTGTCACCTTCAAGGCCAGCCTGCACTTGCTATCTGCCACTCCGACTGCCCAGTTCCATCAGTAACAGAGACAGCAGCTTTAGCAACTCATTCCTGACCTCTCCCAGGCTAGGACCAGCAGTATCAAGCAGGGGGTGCAGCACCTCTCAGGGCTGGTGCTACTCAGCACAGCCTGCAAAGCAGTTAGGCGCCGGCCCTGAGAGGTGCCTTATATTCGGGCCCTTATTTTATGAAACTTTCTTAATTGAGACTGGTCTTGTCTAATTAATGTTATATATTGTCAATTAATATTTTTTTTTTTTTATCCATGTCAATCCTATGTCTGAATAGCACAGAGAAACGGTTTACATATAGACCTGTATGAACTTGTCAAAGCTCAGCTTGAGCCAGACACTGCATGGTCACGAGGTTTCTGAGGGGGGTGTGGAAAAAATCTCACAAGCCACCTTCCCACACTACCAGGACCAAGTCCATGCTGCAATCAAGCCAGGAGTCACATTGGCCTGATGTCAGGGGGATACGTCACTAGGTCTACAAGCATTAGGTCGACACCACTAGGTCGACATGCATTAAAGTCGACATGACTGAAGGTTGACACGCGGGAAGGTCTACATGACTGAAGGTCGACATGGGTTAGGTCGACAGGTCATTAGGTCGACACAAGCATTAGGTCGACATGGTGAAGGTCAACAGTCAAGGTCGACATGGAGTTTCACTCTTTTTTTGAGCTGACAGGTGGTATATCATGCCCTACCATCAACTAGGGCGTGGTGGGAGAAAATGATAGTGTGCCGAGCGTAGCGAGTCACCGTGCCCAAAACATGGCAAGTGCAGCGAGTCATGCAAGGGGACACAGTGCTATGTTTCTGTGTCCATGTCGACTGTGTTGACATTTGGGACAAAAAAATAAGTGAAAACCCCATGTCAACCTTTTGACTGTGGACCTTCCCCATGTCGACCTAATGACCTGTCAATCTAACCCATGTCGACCTTCAGTCATATCGACCTTCCTGCATGTTGACCTTAATGCATGTCGACTTTGTGGTGTTGACCTAATGCTTGTCGACCAACTTGCTGTCTACCCAATGATCCATACCCATGTCAGGTTAGCTGTATATCCTGGGTGTTATAAGCTACTGTAAGACCACCTAGGGAGCAAGCCCATGTGTTCATAAATCGTCACCACACCAATTCCAGCAAAGTGCAGATGGTTTGTTATGCAAGCCAAAAACATCATGAGCATTGTGGTTGACTGTCCGGGCTTTTTCCTTCATACTCAGTCAGTCATCCCTGTGTACTAAGTTTGAGGTGGGAAAAATGCCGGAGGGATGGATGACTGATAAGTACACATTCCTCTGGTTACTTCCGCTTCTACACACCTGCAAATGCTTTCATGCTAACCTACACTTATGTTTTTATTACATTACAGGGGACTTGCATACCTCCCAACATTTTTACCTTGTAGATCAGGACGCTCAAGCGGCACAGCCACATGCAGAGCCGGCCTTAGGCATAGGCCAACTAGGCAACTGCCTAGGGCATTTGGAATGCCTAGGGGCATCAGCAGCTTCTGCTGATTAAAATGATATGCAGCATGCCTATATTCTGTGTGTGAGTGAGGCTGTATCTGCATATGAAATAGTGTATTCATGGAAATTACTGTAACATAGCATTCCGTATGCAGGTACAGCCACAGTCGCACACAGAATATAGGCATGCTGCATATCATTTTACTCATCAGAAGCTCCTTGTGTGTGCTGGTCATAACATTGCAGATAAGATGAATTTTCAGCTAAAAAGGCACCAAATGGGTGCGCTGGTTCTATTTAAAATATTGCGGGTAGGGACACCAAAATGATGACTGCTATGATGAGGGTTGATGGTGCTGGGAAAGGGGAGCAGGGTCAGAGACGGAACTAGTGGCGGTGCTAGGGGGCAACAGTCAAAATCTTGCCTAGGGTGTAATTTAGGCTAGGGCCAGCCCTGGCCACATGTGGGCCCAAAAAGAAGGCGTGGCATCTGCAGAAGGGGGCGTGTCCTCATAGGGATGTTGCAGCTCTATTGTCAGCACTATGAGGTCATAGTCAGAACTGTATCAGCTGCTGGCCATTCCCCCAGCCCCACTGTTTCACTGAATAGACTCCATTGTCCCGCGTAGTCCAGGACTTACACAGGGACTGCGAGGAAAACAGGCATATCCGCGCTGCTGCTGACATCACACACACCCTCCCTTAACACTATTTGGGACGCATGCGTTTTCTCCCAACGTTCTTTTCGGCATGCCCTGGTTTCATCTGGTGACTGAGCACAGAGGGTGGGAGGCAGGTTAGGGAGTTAGCGAGTTTACTTCACAATAGGTATATGACCCAACATTACTATTTATGTCTAAACTTTAAAAATGACTCACCCTCCTGTATCCATTTTACAAAGTGTTCACTGATTTGTTTCTTTCCTTCACTCTAAAGAAATGTTTCAAATCACCTGTGGTTAGCCACTTATCCTAGCAAAATCTACACAGGTGATGCCCCTCATAATTCAAGTTTTTATTCCAGGTGCATAGCATTTATTCCCAGGGCTGTCACTGGCCGTAGTGACATCTGATACATGAGGTTGACTCCATGAGCATGCCCTAGGTGCCCGTTGATAAAACAATGAGGGTGTGACCTCCTGGTAAATAGGTGTGACCTCACTGCCCGACCCCTGTTTTTGTCATCTCAGGGATCTCAGAGATGCTGGGCTGCCCATGGCGATTGTCTTTTTGCAGTGTCCGCTCCTGCACAGTGACAGGAGCCAGTTGATGCATGTAATGTTACAGTGCAACACCCAGCTCCTATCACTGAGCAGAAGCTGGCATTTTGGTGACACCGACCCAGGAGACCCCAATCACACCCATTGTGATGACATTGGTTTGCACTAGTGAAATGTGTGCTGTTACCTGTTCTGAAACAGTGCTTAACATAGTGTATTTTCACATTTGTACCCCCCCTACACACACACACACACACACACACACACACACAATCAGCTTACACTTATTCAAGATGCATTATGTTTCCTATTAACAATATATAATTAAATATATAACTATGTGTCAATCCCTGCTGCCCCGCCACCAGCCGCATCCCCCATAGGTTTTAATGGGGAATCGATGCTGCCCAATGTATCAATATCGGGCAGCATCGCAGTGGGTCCCTTGGGCTACCACAATTTTGAACTACGATAGCCCATTGTAGCCTATGGGCAGGTCGGTAGGGGGTCAGCCCTGAGCGCGCATGTGCAGACCCACCAGCACCCCCAGAAAGCAGACTGCAGGGACGGGCTTCTTTCTCAGGGATATACATTTGGGTTAAAGGATCGCATATTGCACTGTGATCCTGGGTGGTAAAGGCCACCCAGATTGCATTGCATATGTGATCCTATATTAGTGTCCTGTTCCCTGATGCAGCTATCTTTATTTACCATGTACTTGTCCTAAATTGCCTTGTACTATAATTAATTTTTTTACTGTTTTTTTTTTTTTTTTGCTCATTTATGTATTGTGTGGCGCCATATAAATAAAGGACTATAATAATATTATTAAGACCAGTGCTTTGTAATCAGCATAATATTTTCAATGTTTTTTAAGCATAATAAATTAGGACTCACAAAAGAAGATATTTATTGCTTTATTTTTAGCATTTAAAAAAATAATGATAATGTAATTTATTGGAAAAACAAAACCAATAATTGTGTGTCATATTTTGTGTTAATTCCTTTTAGGTGATTGTTTAAAGGGGTGGCAAGGACCACCTCTCAGGAGGGCCCCTAGACTGTAAGGTGGTTGGTGCAGGTGAGGGGTTGGTACTACAACTGCCAGTACTTGGGGTCTTAGGGAGGCAACAGGGGGCTGTTTTGGGTTTCAGTGAGGCATAATGAATTTTCTTGAAAGGCCATGTTTGAATTGGTTAGTGCCTCAAAAATCCTGGACATCATGCAGAAATTTACAGACAAATTAGTTTTGACATTACAGACATTTGCATTCAGAATGGTCACATTTTGACTTAAAATCAGGAAATTGGCATTTATTTCAGAAAGATTGCTGTCGAGATTACACAAATTTGCATGATATTTATGTTTCATTTTTGTATCTAATCAATATTCTGGGCATGGAATGTCGCCACCTTTAAAAACACAGTATTCTGTTTGAGCATGAGACTGTTACTGATTACTACATCTCCTTCCAGGCTGATTATTCACTTGAGAGTTTGTGTGTGTGTGTGTGTGTGTGTGTGTTTTGCACTTTCCTGATTGCAGCAATATTATCCTTATATTTAGTTGGACCTGCACTGCAGAGATCATATGGATGCATTTGCTATCAATCCCTTGGACCCTGCCTCTGCCCAAAGTGCACCCTGGTTTCCGTGTATCTACATCTATTGGATACTGCCATCTTGGTTCCAATCAGCACAACCTGGATTACCAATCGCAATCTGAATCTGAGCAATTGACTTCATCCATTTATTACTAAGCTCCTCTCTACTCCTGACTAATGGTGCCAACAGTGGTGGTGGCACTCTGGCATATGAAGAATGTTGAAATTAAAAAGATAATATTGCTTTGGGAGACTTACCACAACCCAATCCTGGAAATGTACTAACTGCTTTTGGGGTGCATGGAATGCTTTCCTCTTCCCTTTGTCACGGTCACCTGTTATGTGATGTTGACATTGGGGGGGGGGGGGGGGGGGGAGAGGAGCAAAAAAAAATGTTTTAAAAGTTTTTTATGTTTATTATACATTAATGAAATTCAACCAAGTTGAAGTTGCAAAGTATTTACAGATGGCTACAACCAAAATGCCTTTTTGCATTGACAGTAATATAGTTAGATTTTTTTAAACAAATCAAAACCAAGATGGCCTCACAAAACAGTTGTGGACACATATACTTACTAACCTGACTAATTGATATGTCCAGGCCAACATAGAACACTTTAAAGTTTGTAATGTACTATGCAGATTTGTCTAAAAGTACAGTTGTTCAAATTTGAAACAGTCACACTTATCACATTATCACATGAAACTAACATGACAAAGTTTAGCAGTAGGATATTCCTCACCCTGTTTTGTTGAGGCATCTGTGTTGTGAACATGGAGCAACTCAACCACTTCTGGGTGAAATATAACATGCAATCAGGGCTGCCAAGGGCCCTGGTACAACAACTTTCTGGGGCCCCCATGGAGGGCGCTCCCTGCAGACTCCACCAGCGCTGGCTCTACCAAGCTGCTGTGAGGTCTGCAGACCCGTTGTTACACCACTGCTTCCAAGGTGGCTGCTTACTATATACAGTACTTGTGTAGTTTCACGGTGGCAGGCTACGCTACGTTTTCAGCATAGGCTAAGCTTCGTTGTCAGCATAGCCCAACGGCTGCCTAGCGTAGTCAGCGTAGTGACTCCACGGCAGCCCTGTGTAGTCAGCGTAGTGTCCCCGTCAGGCAGCTAGTCACCGTACTGTCCCTTGAAGCTGCAGCTCTGTCCCCGGTGTCCCTGGTGGACACTGGCAGAGAAGGGATCATGCAGGCGCAGGCGGAGAGGCGCTCCATCTGTCTGAGATGCAGGAGCGTCTCAGACGCTTGTGCGTGTCAGTAATTATTGCGTCAGGGTAGGCCGCATTTGTGGAGCTTACAATCTATATTCCCTACCACATGTACACACACATACACACAGACATTCTAGGGTTAATTTTGTTGGGATTTTTAACAGAAAAGCATCCAAGCGCAGCGAGCCACCGAGCCCGAATACGCGTCCCCTCACGGGCTTCACAGGTGTCCGCGTCCCCTCGCCACGCTTCGGGCTCGCTGCGCTCGCCACATTTTCTATTCTCAACTCCACATCGACGTGGATAGTGGGGGGATGAAAAGGTCGTAGGACGCGTACCGCCGCCCCTCGCGGGCTCGCTGTGCTCGCCACGCTTCGGGTTTGCGTTGATAGTGGGGGTGGTACAGCCTCAAAAATGACATTTGGGGGCCATTGAACATGTTTCATACTAATTTCAATGCATTTGGATGCTTTTCTGTTAAAAAACGCATGCGATTTTGTAAAAACTGTAAAAAACGGCAAAAATCGCATCCAATCGCATGCCATTGCATGCCACTATATATGGCATGCGATGGCAGCCGTGATAATCCACAAGTACTGCAGATTGTTAGCAGATCATGTGCTCCAACAGATCGTGCGACCATCACACAATCTGCTAACGATCTACTAACAATCAGGATCGATCTGGTGTGTACACTGTCATGACACCATTGGTCGCTATTACTCCTATCCCTCTTTCTTTTTATAATATATATATATATATATATATATATATATATATATATATACACACACATACAGTATCTAGAAACCCCCTCATGTGCTTTTGCCCCTAACATCTATAACTGTTGCTTGTGTAGCGGTAGAACACCTTCAGCTGCTGCAGTTGACACAGAATAGAAGAGCCCTGGGAGACGGTCACATGTGTCTCCTGGAAATCACTGGTTCTGTCCATAGGATTTGGGGGTCACAGGTGCAGTCTGTAGGATCTGGGGGTCACAGGTGCGGTCTGCAGTATCTGGGAGCCACTGATAATATGTCTGTAGTATATGGGGGTAACCAATGCTATCTGTGGTATCTGGGGGTCACCAATGCCATGTATGTGTATTTGGGGGGCACTTCTATCTGTGTCACCACCGGGCACCTGGCATGAACTTACGCCACTGTCCCCTACGGTATACAGCTGCTTGTGACCATTGTGGTCACGCTGTGAGTGGGGGTACGCCTGGCCATTTTTATATTTTTATTATGTATTCACATGGCATCTTGTCCCTGTTCTTTCAGATAGTGCCTTAATAAAGTATTTTTGGATTTTTACGAAAACACCCCAATGTGTTATTTCTGTTTGTTCAAACTGTGAGAAGGGTACGCTGACCATTAAGGCCCTTTTAAGGAAATGAGGATGAGTTGGGGTACATTCATTGATAACCATCAGGGGTTGAATCATGGAGTTTGTAGCAATCTTATGGTGTGTACACACTGGGCGATATGATTGCTGGCGATATATTGCTGGGGGGGGGGGCGCTGCTGCTGTCACTTGGAAGGGAGGAGGGAGGGAGCAGCATCACGGGGTGGGGGGGGGAGCAGCAGACGCTGCTGCTGTCACTTGGAAGGGGGGAGGTCGGGAGCAGCGTCACGGGCGGGGGGCAGCATCTGGAAGGGGGGAGCAGCAGCAGAAGGGAATCTGGTACTTATGTAATATCTGGGCTCCCGTTTTTCTTATTAGACCGCGTCCCCTCGCCACGCTTCAGGCATGGTGGCTCGCTGCGCTCGCCACACTATATAAAATCAATTCCATGCGTAGTTGGATAGTAGGGGTATTAAAAAATGGGGTGCATTTAACATGGGAGCCCAGATAATACATAAGTACCAGGAATCCTTCTACCGCTGTCCTCCCTGGCACTGATGGGGGAAGCTGCTGGGAGCATGGGAGAACACACGGGAGCACGCAGCTGGCGAGTTATCGACAGCAGCACTCCAAATCACTGGCAATATGGTCGCTCAGCGACCATATTCCCAGCGATATTAGCCAATATCGCCCCCGTGTGTACACACCTTTACACATATTTATTTGCTCTCATTTTTCCTCCACATGGTACGATGAGAGAAATAAGAAAACAGTGAGATATTAGATGAGTAATTGACTCATCTAGTATCTCCCTGCTTTAGAGAACAGGCACAAGGGGCATGTACACTTTATTGTGCTTTACAATTGGAACTTTAGTGGTATTGCGTCCCATAAGTGGATTCAGGCGGTGGTGGTGGTGGGAGGGGAGGGGTGCAGTAAAAAAATATATATTTTATTTGAATTGCAGCCACCAAGGTGAGGCTGCTGCTGCCAGCCTGTTAGCCCTCCCCCTGCAGCTTTGATTGATCAGCCCAGCTCGGCCTCCAGCTTTCAGCTTTGTGGGCTTGGCATGATCTGTGCAGTGAACGCAATATTAAAGAGGGTTGGCACTGGCTGGTGGCATAAACATTTAATCTGATAAAACATATACTGATAACCAACATTAATACTGCATTAGTAAAATACAAAGCAGTAGAAGGTTGGTGGTGTCCCAAATTGTGCATGGGTGAGTGGCTGTGGAGGCTGACATGAGGGGAGAGGAGGAGGCTGGCATGAGGGAGGGGGAATGCTGCTGAAATAGGGGAGTGAATGAGGGGGCTGAGGCTGGCATAAGGGGAGTGGGTGAGGATGCTGAGGCTGACATAAGGCAGAGGCGTAACTCTCGGAGGCAATGGAGTCATCTGCCGCCAGGCTTCTGGTAGCAAGGGGGCACCTCTCCTCCCCTGCAAGTTTGATCAGTTAATGTCACTTCTGTGGCTGACTTCCCCTCCTCATAGGATAATGGATGTCACACTCTTTTTAATTATAAACATGTGCTGCAAGGTGTACATTATGTTCTGTAATAGGGGGCAATATGTGGGACTCTGATGTGAGCATTGAAGGGGGCAGTATTTGCTGTGGGAAAAACAGTGAAGGGGTAATATGTGCTCTGTGATAGTACAGTATATGGTAATGAGTGGGATGCTCAAACATCCCCGGCCCCACTTTGCCAGCATTCGCCGGCTACTGCATCCATAATAATCGCATATGCACTAACATATGAGATTAGTAACGCAAAGAACAGCTCTTGTGTGTCCCTCTCCACATGTGCAGATTGACGTGGCCAGCCGCGAAGCATGCTGGGAGGGATCCGTGACGGATCCTTCTCACAGCACTGCGGAGAGAAGCCCATAGGCTTCTATAGGGTATTGCCATCTTTAACTGGCAATACCCCCTGCAGTGGTACCGTGGTATGAGGGCTGTGGTACATAATAAAAATGCTTTACTGCATCCCGCCGTATGTGAAGTGAGTCCGTGTGAGCTGTGGGGTGTCAGTGAGTGCTGTGTGTCAGTGTGTACAGAGACAAGGTCAGTGAGAGCTGTTGGAGGGGGGGTGTCAGTGAGTGCTGTGTGTCAGTGTGTACAGAGAGAAGGTCAGTGGCGGGGGGGGGGGGGTGTCTGTGTGATATGAAATGAACAATGAGGCAGCTATTGAGTTGCAGATGCAGTGATAAAAATCTAAATTGTTGGACACTATTTAAATGCAGGTATTTATTCCATATCTCTTTTCAAGACAGTTCCGAAATGTCCCATCATTTAGACAACTACAAACAAGCTTAGAATACCAGCTAGCAGGTAGGACATAAATTTGTATATTGGATATTGTATGTACTGTAAGTACTCAGTGATGACCCCAGGGTTATGAATATGAGGGTGTGCCTTGTTTCTACGGTATTCCCTGTGAGGTCATGCCCCTTGTTATGATAACAGGATAACAGACACAGAACTCAAACATCCGGAAGCACTGCTTATAGTGATGGGCGACTTCAACAGTGCCAACCTGTCCCAAGAGCTACCGAAGTACAGACAGCAAGTCAGATGCCACACCAGGGAAGGACGTACCTTAGACCACTGCTACACCACTATCAAGTCTACTTACCGGGCTATCCCCCGGGCAGCTCTGGGCCTCTCTGACCATTGCATAGTCCACCTTCTACCAACTTACACCCAGAAGCTAAGGTCAGCTAAACCAGTGGTCAGATCAGTCAAAAGCTGGACAAACGAGGCAAAAATGAAGCTCCAGGCCTGTCTCGAATGCACAGACTGGGGAGTCTTTGAATCCCCCGCTACAAACCTAAACGATCTGACCGACACAGTGACAGCCTACATCAGCTTCTGCGAGGACCTGTGCGTGCCAATCAAAACAACACGCACCTTCAACAACAACAAGCCATGGTTCAGCGGTCAACTCAGGAAGCTCCGTCGGGCAAAGGAAGAAGCCTATCGCAGTGGTGATATTGTCCTGTACAAACAGGCCAGGAACTCCCTAACACGGGAAATCAAGCTGGCAAAAAAAAGATTCTCAGACAAGCTGGCGAACAACCTGTCAACCAACGACCCCGCGTCAGCTTGGAGAGGCATGCAAGCTATAACCAACTACAAGATCTCTCGAACCCCCTCCACCATGCACCAGAAACTAGTGAACGAGCTGAACGATTTCTACTGCAGGTTCGAGAAGGAAGCTACCTGCATAAGTCCTACCCCTGACCGGGGCAAAATGGCTTGCCCACCCTCCTTCCAAAACTGCCACCCCCATACTCTCCGGGTGGACCAAACAGAGGTAGAAGGAATGTTCAAGAGGGTCAACCCTAGGAAAGCTGGAGGCCCAGACGGAGTGTCTCCATCTGCCCTCAAGACCTGTGCAACACAGCTCTCCCCTATCTTTACCAGGATTTTCAACACTTCACTAGAAATGTGCAAGGTCCCCACCTGCTTCAAAGGCTCAATTATCGTCCCGGTTCCCAAGAGCTCAACTGCGAAAGACCTCAATAACTACAGGCTGATTGCCTGTAGTGGTCATGAAAGTGCTTGAACGTATGGTGCTGAACCACCTGAGAGTTGTTACAAATGCTCACCTCGACCCCCTGCAGTTTGCCTACTGAGCAAACAGAAGTGTCGAGGATGCAGTCAACCTAGGGCTGCACCACATTCTACAGCACCTGGACAGTCCAGGCACCTATGCAAGGATACTATTTGTTGATTTCAGCTCGGCATTCAACACTATCATCCCTCACATCCTGGAGCCAAAACTCCGTTCACTAGGAGTCCCTGAACCTACATGCTACTGGATCACTGACTTCCTGACTGAAAGGAAACAGGTGGTGAAAGCAGGCACATTCATTTCAAACACATGCACAATTAGCACCGGTGCCCCTCAAGGATGTGTCCTCTCCCCCCCTGCTCTTCTCCCTCTACACAAACGACTGCACCTCAGGAGAACAGTCAGTAAAAATTATAAAATTAGCAGACGACACAACGGTTATCGGCCTAATCATGGATGGAAACGAGTCGGCATACAGACGGGAGGTGGATCGGCTAACTAAATGGTGTAGCGGAAACAACCTTGACCTCAACCCCCTCAAAACGGTGGAGATGGTGGTGGACTTCAGAAGGAAACCAAATGCCATGCACCCACTCATACTATCTGACAGAGTAGTGTTGAGGGCCGACTCCTTCAAATTCCTAGGAACAAAGATTTCCTGCGACCTCAAATGGGGTCCCAACATCATTACAACTGGCAAGAAGGCTCAGCAGTTGTTGTTCTTCCTGAGGCAACTCAAGAAATTCAACATCCAGCAGGAGCTGCTGCTCATCTTCTACACTACCATAGTAGAGTCTGTCCTTTGCTCCTCGATCACAATCTGGTTCGGAGGAGCAAACGAGAATGACAGACGAAGGTTGCAAAGAGTGGTGAGGATGGCAGAAAAGATCATTGGGGCGGAGCTCCCCACTGTCCAAGAACTATACCTAGCCAGGGTCAATAAGCGTGCAGGAAAGATCTTGGCGGACAAGCTACACCCTGGCCACAACCTGTTTGAACCCCTTCCGTCAGGCAGACGTTTTAGGTCCATCCCAGCAAAGACGACAAGAACTACAAAAGGCTTCTTCCCAATAGCTGTCCACCAACTAAACCGTATTGAACGTACCAAATACTAAATACTAACTCAAACTTTTCTAGATACATGTGAAATGTATGTGATGTATGTTTATGCCTCTCTTCCCACCCCCTTTGTGTTACCTGATTGATGCTGCACTGTTACCACAAAAAATTCCAAGCATACGCAAGTATACCTGGCCAATAAAGATGATTCTGATTCTGATGAGGTTATGTCCACTTTCCCAGGAACATGTGCGCTGGAACATGCAACAGAATCCTTCCTATCCTGGTGCCTTCCTTTCATTTCCTTCTGGATGCACCCCTGTTAAGTCTCCTTGTAGATTAGAGAGGAGTTCTGTCTTGTTATTTGAATTTTAACAAGGGCTTGTAATAAGTATGTTATGGTGGAAAAAATGATTGCCATGAGCATTAGAAGAGAGAGGAGGTCACGATTTGGCGGCTCAGGTGCTTACCCATCCAGACGATTCGGCAGGTGTTGCTGTTCAGGGTCCATATGACACTTAGATGGGTGCTGCCATCTTCCTGGATCACATGACAGCACCAACAAATTCTATCTGCAGCCATTGTCATTGTCAGCCAATCAACAGACACCAGGGGGTATAAAGGTGTTCAATCCACAAGGATCTGCTGCTAGTGCAACCCTATCCTTCAGCTTGACTGCAGCGGTGTCCTGAGCTCTCATCAACTGTTCTGAATCAGCTCCAGTTTGGTTGATCCGGTTTCTCTGCTGGAATTATTTCTTCAAGTCTTTGGGCTATTTCACACGCCCTGGCTCCTGCTGGGCAGCGAAACCCCGCACATCGAAAAGCCGTGCCGCACACCGTAGTTAATACTCAACACCATTATGTCCATTCACACGGGATGGCCACGGCCCGGCCGCCCGGTTGCAGCCGGATTCCACCACTAGAAGGGACGGCTGCTGGGCTTTGGCCATCCCCACCATTCTAAACTCCTGAGTGCGGCACGGCTTCTTGACCGTGCAGGGTTTTGCCGCCCGGCAGGAGCCGGAGCGTGTGAAATAGCCCTTCCGCTTTGGTCTGATTAATCATTTTCTCCTCTGGAAATTTTTCTTCAAGTCTTCAGCTCCAGTCCGATCAATCCGGTTTCTCCTCTGGAATGATTTCTCCAGTCTTCAGCTCCAGTCCTGTCAATCCGGTTACTCCTCTGGAATTATATTTTTAAGGCTTCTGTCTTCAGCTCCGGTCAGTATTCCTCATTCTTCGGTTCTGGTCCACTCCTCTGGTAATTCTCTAGATAATACTCTTCAGTCTTTACACTTCACTCTGATCCAGTCTTTAGCTCGTAACTATTCTTTGTTGACTGTGCCAGTTCAGTGAGATAAGGACTAAGGTCCCGCATGTCTGGGGGCTGCTAAAGTCCACACATCCTTGTGAGGTTCTTGGTGAAGACCACCCTTCGTGTTAGAAACTGGTTCAGGACAACCTCTTTCACTAGTTACTGCAATTCCTTCCGTTGATGCACAAGCACTACATAAAGCCTGCAAAACTGCAGTTGTATCAGAACTCAATACTTTCAGCCGGGTCCACAAAAAAAACCCCACTAACGTGACAGGGAACAGCAATTCTATACCTTGCATGGGCTCAACAGGATCATAATTGCTTCAATTCCACTGAGGAGCAGATGTAGGTTTTGCGTGCTTTTGAGGTTGGGACAGATGCGCTAAATCACATAACAATTATCAACCCTCCCATTTTGGACCAATACAATGTATCTTACCCCACTGCACCTCATCCATTCACGTGATGTGATTCACCTATCACTCAAATTGTATGTTGCAGCAAAGAGGCTCTGTTGCTACGAACAGGAGGAAGTGGTGGAGAGGAATAATTGCCCCATTTACCCTCTGGAGCTGTCACTGTCAATTACTAGTAAACATACAACATTGACATGAATGAGTAGACTTGAGACTATTTAATAAAGTGACCATAATGCAAATCTGTCCAAATAACATAAACGTGACACTCAGTACAATTACTTATATAATACCTTTCATAAGCATCACACGCAGTAGTCATCACACCTGATATCTGATTGGCTGCTTTCAGTTAGCCCTTAATGTAAATCAGTCTTATAAATCAGTCTTATTTTATAGAGGGTGTAAATGGTAATTATTCTCATTAACATTTATTAGTAGTTTTATAATAATAATAATAATAATAATAATAATACTATAACGGAGTTAAATATAGTTAAAACCAAAATTAAAATGTGCTGCGCATGTTGCAGTGTAGGGAATGTAGGCTGATTACACATCGTCCTCCTCACAGTGCAGTATAGACCATGGAATGTTCCTCCCAGCAGTGCCAGCACAACACACACACAGACAACTCCTCAGCAGCTAACAAACCGGTTACAACCCAGGGAGGAGTCCCTGACGTCCCGCCCAGGGGCGGGGCCAGGCAGGCATGATGGACAATAGCGGCCCCGGGAGCCTGGAGGGAATATCGCGCGGCTGCTTTAAGAAAAGTCTCTGCCTCGGGGCACAGCGCACCGGGAACCGGCGGCCAACTGATGACCCCCCCCGGGGGATCCCAGCCTGTACACGGTGGCCGCTGCCGGGCCCACAGCAGGACTCCCTGTTTCCCGAGGCATTGCGGAGCATGAGCTCCGGGACTGGCGAGAGGGTGGGGAGAGGGCAGGCATTGCACCATGGGGGGTTGGGTGGGGGGTGGAATAGACATGCATACTTTCTCTATGGACCTAATTCTGTTTCTTTTAGCTAAGGTAAGTGCATTTCCCCCAATAAAGACACGGATGTCCCTGCACAGCTGTCTGTGTGTGTCTATGTGTGTGTGTAATGTCATGTATTCGTGTCAGAGGTAAAACCCTTTTCCATTCCACAGAGGCTAAACTACCCCTCACTGCCTAGGCACCCTGGCATGTAGAGAGTTAAAGGCCAGGAAAAGAAAACAACATTTAAATGCCTGGATGAGGGGGAAAGAGATTAAATTTCGCTTCTCTCTCATCAATTTTCTGTTTAATGTCACTGGGACTCCATTGTGGGAGAGGAGATACGTCACACAGCCATAAATTTGTGATTATACAGCTACCAGCAGCCTCTGCTCTAATTGAATGGATTTACTCCATGCAGGCAGGTAGAGACCCCTGAGCTTAAGATACCTAAAAAAAAAATTCAAACCTCAAACAAAATAATATCAGAGCAAAAACCCAAGCACAAAGGATCTGTACAGTGACCACGCAGCAATCAAGGCCAACTTCCCCTTTCTGCTAACAACAATAAAAGCGGCTGAGGAATCTGGCTGATCAGGAACGGTTCCCCCACCCTGTTGTACAGCTCTGTGCTGCTCAAGCCTTCCCCCCGCTTCATTTTTTTTCAGGGATTGCTAGAAATGAGTCAAGACAACAGTCTTTGTAGGTAGGTGATTTGTCGTGTCTTTGTTTTTTTTATTTTTTAGAATTATAAATCTCAATTTTTTTTTTTTGCTATATAATGGTATTGTCTGACTGGTAATGGACGCTGACTGAATGATAATAAAAACGTAAACAATTATCTCTATGTATAGCTAGAGATATATAGATGGATAGAGATATTAAGATATTATACACAGCGAGTGATTTCTCAGAAGGATCGATTTGGTACAATTTTTTTAATGTGTGGGGGATATAAAAATGAAAATATTTCACACGTAAGGATTTTTTACCCTATCACATAAGGAAGAAAGGATAAAAGAAGAATTCTGCAGTGGAAAAAGTAAGATCACATAACACTGGCCCACAATTCTAAAATTAGAAAACAATCCATCATGGCAGATCTAACAACCTTATGTGTGTATATATATATATATATATATATATATATATATATATATATATATATATATATATATATATGTGTGTATGTATGTGTGTATATATATATATATATATATATATGCAAGTAAAGTGACATTGGATGATTATTTTGTTTCAACGATCATTGTTGCTCATGAGTTTAATACAAGCAATGACTGATTTCGCGTCATGTATTTAATATTAATTCAAGAAGAAAGTGAACGTTTCGTTTAGGAAACGCTCATCCTAGCTTTTTTTCCCCCCTTTCACTAACATCTTATATTTTTAGTAGAAACAATTAATCAGGAGAGTAAATTAGCTCATTTTTTTTTCATAATTTGCATTGATTCCCTACGTATATATCCAGAGCAGAAATTATACTGCTTTAGCTGAAAATAAAATAGATTTTTATTTAATGATTTTTAATTAAATTCATTGACTTTTCACTTTATAATGAAGTCAGGAGAAATGAAAGCTAAATCGTCTTATTTTTTAGCACTTTTTTTTTAAATTTCTCTTAAAAAAAAAAAAAAAAAAGCTTTTAATAATATACATCTGATTCTGACTCTTTTTGAATAACCTCCTTTCCTTTAGCATTTGTTATTGCCCAGCCTTTTTTAACAGGCAGCTGTTTGTTAGACTGTTTCTTTTATATTTCATTATTGATAGGGCTTCTGCTGGTTGCTATAAAGTCAATTTATAACGATGGACTAAATTAGAGAATCTTGGGTTCTAAAAATAAAATATGAGTCTAAATTATGCAGAATGAATTCTCATTTTAAACGAAATTGTTTAGAATGATACAATACTGTGCTTTAAAACCAATATTAGTTCCTTTTTTTCAATATATGTAACACTGTGAAATGGTTACATTTTGCTTTCGGTTTCATAATATTTAGAATGTGTGCTTTTGTCGTTTTTGTGATAGAAGTGTACATTATATAAATCCTTATGTAGAGGATAAATAACTATATATATATATATATATATATATATATATATATATATATATATATATATATAATTATGAGTCTTTATTATAATAGACTTATAACGTGTCTGTTCTCAGGCAGTTTCTGGAGTGTGTGTGGCAACAGAGAGATCGGAATGAGCAGGGCGAGTAGATCCGGGTGTGAGCCGGGTGGGTGCCATGTACCCTGCCTGCGGGGAGTCCTCATGAGGTCTTTGTTTCCGCTCTGATAATTGTATATCTTGATTTGGAAGCAAACTTTCAGTAGAAGGACCAGATAAAGGCGTTATATTTTTTTAATCAGGAAATCGGCTTATGGTGTGTTGACACCACAAACAGAGACCGCAGTATTTCAATGTGAGTTTCTATCCCAGATCAGTGTTACCCGGGTTCGGCCTGAGATGAAAGGGACACACGTTAGGAATATTAAATAACGTAGAAAATATTCCTGGTGTGTGCTCCAATGTGTAAAAATATTCCTGGCGTCTAAATGAATCCATACGTGAAGCTCGATTCCATCAGTATTTATTCTGATGTGAATTGAAGCCACATTGTGACATTTGGGAACGTACACATTATGCTGGACGTACTTCTATTTATTGCCTATGTCTTACAGTGTATTTTTATCTCATCCCCATGTGCCAAAAACGGCTACGTAGAGAATTATTTTAGAAACGCCTTTATTTCTAGAAGCTCTCACTACATTTTTGGGCACAATGGTAGGTGTTGGGGAGAATATTTTTTTATTTTCATTACAATTGTGGGACCCATCGTTTATGCATCTTTGTTTTTCAAATATTTTCGTGAAAAAAAAAAAAAAAAAAAATGAGCAGTTGGAGATTGATTTGTGCTTTGACGTATGAGAGTTTCTTCAGCAGAGGATCACTTAGCTGGCAGGGTAGATAATGGGTCCCTGGAATCTGGAGTTAGGGGTGTGCGCTCTGCGTAAATGCGCAAGAGGCAGCGCTACTCTTCCCCCGTCCACCTCCCTTTGGGCAGATTTTTAAGAGCTGTTTGGTCCTACAGGGAAGAGGCTCATGCTACATCCCCAGCACGGCTACAGGAAGAAATAGAGGTCTTTCCAGCATGCAATCCCATCTGGGCAGCTCATCCATCACCTAGCTGTCCGTGATTCCAAACATCAGCTGCACTCAATAGCATTGATCTGCCCAAAGTCCGTGTTTGCATTGATAATTAATAACTAACAAGACTGGGCTGTAATAAACCCTCGCTGGATAGACACATGCAGCACATCGTGCCATACCCTCCCCCTAACGTTCTTGGGCTGATCTTATCTGGGCCTCTGTAGGGACAAAAGGCTCCCTGTCAAGGATCTGTGAGAAGGCTAGTCCGAGGGTCATACCGATTATGGATCTCAGTACGAAAGGGTTAACGCGAACTCTTAAACAGTGATATACTGTGTGTGTGTGTGTGTGTGTGTGTGTGTATATATATATATATGTGTGTGTGTGTGTATATGTGCTCTCCCAGCTTTTCTTAAACAACGTGGGAAGATGTAAAGATTTCTCTCCCCCACCCCCACCTCATTTCCCTTCCATATATACTCTTATCCTGTTTTATCTTTGCCTCTTTGCAATTTGCCACCGGATCTAGCGCAGTCCCGCTGCATCCCTTGTTCAGGCAGCCTGTAATGATCACTCAGAGCCGCGTTTGCAAATACTATGAATATTTGGGTGTGTGAAGCAGCCTCTGCTGTCTGCTGTCTCACATCACTGCCACTAATTACCTGTTTATCACAACATGCTCCCTCTGACATGCAACAACTCGCTTCATGGAACCGTTTTCCCAAATCTTTGCCTGGATCGGGAAGTCTTTGGTATGGGGGGATGTGGCAGGTGGGGGTGATAGATTACCATGCAGTATGACATTTTTTTTGTATCTGCTGGGGGCCTCTACGAAAGTGTTATGGCTCCTGAACATGTGTCCAGGCCCTGCTCTGCCTACAGTGCCCTTACTTAGATACATGGTCCCGTGACTTTTTTATTGTGTTTTTCTTTGCTATAGATCAATTACCCGGTGAATGGTATTTTTGGGCCATTTTAATTGTATTATCATTACCATATTAGCATACATGAAAATAAAATGTGATTCAAAACAGATGGGAGCCTAGCTCTGATAACTTCATACAGCCCTGCTCTTTGTACTAAGGTGTGTGTGTGTGTGTGTGTGTGTGTGTGTGTGTGTGTGTGTGTACACTGCATATATTCAGCTTCTACATTTAACGAGGAATTAAATAAATCGTGCGAAAGAGGAAGAACATAGCCTATAAGCATCACTGAAAGCGCAAGGAAGACCCTATTCTACAGCACAGATGTGGATCTAACATGCTGTTTGCCTTGTACATATACGGCATATAAGAGATATATATATATATATATATATATATATATATATATATATATATATATATATGTATAATCTGTACTACCACGGATTACCCAGTATTTACTTTGCCACTTTTGCCACAAAAATAATAATATTGGTGTGTCTGTGTGTGTGTGTGTGTGTACACATCTATCTATCTATCTAAATCTGGTCTCGTACACTGCACTCCCCACTACCATTCCCAGGGTACAAGAGGGGTGTGAACACTTTGTTTAAACCCCACAAAATGAACGAAGCTCACAAATACATCCAACACTCCCACTGAACTCCACGTAATAATAGGAAATGTATGTTTTACAAATTGCAATATATTTTTATATTTTAAATTAACCATCAGCGCCAAAATCTTAGAATGGAATGCATTTTATGTATGTGTGTGTGTGTGTGTGTGTGTGTGTGTGTGTGTATATATGTATATATATATATATATATATATATATGTATGTATATATATATATATATATATATATGTGTGTGTGTGTGTGTGTGTGTATGTATGTATATATATATATATATATATATATATATATACACACACACATAAATTAAGATATTTTATTTATATATATATATATATATATATATATATATATATATATATATATATATATATATATATTATAGTGTGGTGTATAGTATGTGCATTAATATAACAGTGAATTATTATAGTGGATGCATAATGAAGCTACAGAGCAACTTAAACTAGGATATTCTCCTGTTATATTTGTTCCTAAATTCTACAGCAAGGCAGAAATATATTTATTGTTTTATTCCAAGTCTCATTTACAATGTAAACCTGTCTAGACTGACAGGAGAGGAGAAGGAACGCATTATTTTACAAGTGAAGTAGCGGTGAATGGCTTTGATGCTGAATCCCAGGAATACAGAATTCACTACACTTTGTTGGGCACGCAAGACACTGGGGTGTTGGTCAGTGGGGCTGAAGACAGAAGCCTTGCATATTTGAATCCCCTATTATGTCCTGGAAGGCTAGTATACAGTAATACAGTAACACAGATTGGCTGTTTGTGTGGGTGCATTCCAGAGTACAGATAGATAGATAGATAGATAGATAGATAGATAGATAGATAGATAGATTTACAGTTTCTTATATAGCGCAACAGGATAGATAGATAGATAGATAGATTTACAGTTTCTTATATAGCGCAACAGGATAGATAGATAGATAGATACATATACAGTTTGTACAATGTCATAGCTGGTTACTGGTGAGTGTGGGGTGCACATTATATATACCACTGTGTGATGTGTGTGTGTGTGTGTGTGTGTATGTATATGTATGTGTATATATATATATATATATTACACATCTCCGAATTTTGCTGAGTATAATAATTTCTGATCATTTTATTAGGGGTTCTATAAATCAGTAATATAATATCCATGGGTGGATCAATGACTGCTACATGTTGTAAGTAGGGGATGTGCTTCATTTTATGTGCTGAGAATAGTCACCTTTTGGAACCCATGTTGTCGCTCATACGTTTTTTTTCCCCAGTTTATTTGATTTTAATATGTATCCTGGAAGTCAGACAATAAATGTTGTCGTGTCTATTTTTTCCCCATCTGTGCCCGGATGTTAGGGTACATTCCAATAAAAGCCTGGGGGAGGTGAACACAATAAATAGGGACAATGGGCTGTAAGGTGCCTGTCCTGTGTAATGTAACAATACACTCCTGTCCATTGCCCCCATTGATATGCTTCATCTGCATGGGAGCTGTGGCTAGGCCATGTCCCCTTCAATTTCCTGATACAGCTTTTGTATCCTGTCTCTCCTCTCTCCTTATTTTGTCAAAAGTCATTTTGCATGAAGTTGTACCATGTGTGTTTCACACTATCTGTAATGTGTGACCTGGAGTCATTTTGTGAGCACTTGATATGAACAAGGATCGCAGTCCCATTAATTGAAATAAATGGTGTCTTTTTAATGGAGAGGAGTGTATTTAAAAGGAATAATGTAACTTTACTGTACATTTGGGCAACACTGTGGCATAGTGGTTAGCATTACAACTTGAGGTCATGAGTGCATTACCAAAAATGGTCCTATCAGGGAGGAGTTTGTACGTTGGGTGGGTTACCTCCGGGTGCTCATTTTAATTGGCACACTCCAAAAACATACTAGTAGGGTATGACTGACTGACTGACGAAATAAATAACCCTACTTGTATATTCAAGTATGGCTGTAAACTCCAAAGGTACAGAGCCTGATGTGAATGATTACTACTCTGCAAACCGCTGGTGCTATAGAAGTATTCAGTAATTAGAAATGGTTAATAAATGACAACATTAGATTTGAAATCACCTTCGAGTCTAGAGGTCCCTACTCCACATTACAGTAATATAGAATTCTGTAAATTAAGAAATATTCTAATAACGTTTTTCCGTCTATCTAAATACTGTCAATTAATGGTATCTAGCAAGATTAGCGTTTGAATACCGTGTGTTTGTGGGACCATTACTGTAACTTTTCCAAATGGATCTCCGATGCATGTTTAGTATTTATTCAGTTTGTTAAATAGTCTATCCTTTTTTTTTAATCCAAGATAAAGCATGACAATATGTAATAAAAATCTCTACACTGAGAAAGGCTAGAGCAGATCGTGACACTGAATTGGATTTTCTAGTGCTAAACAAAAAATAAATTCTTACTTCTGTTTTTTTGGAATCTGGACTACATATAATGTTCATAGACTGGAATATGCATAAACAATATTTGTTGTTTGTGCTAATAAGCATTTTCTTCCAATGATTCTGAAAAGAATAAATGCTTTATAATATCGTATCTATCTATCTATCTATCTATCTATCTATCTATCTATCTATCTATCTATCTATCTATCTATCTATCAGTAACTGATTGCCACATTTCAAAGGGCTTGGTTTTAGTCATACCTTAATACTGATTGGTCAGTAAAAAAAAATACATCAGAAAGAATAAAACAAATCTCCAAAATGGCTTAAAATGAGCATGATTGTTCCTATATAGAACCCAGGTGTGCATTATGACTGCGTTCTATGCACCTAACAAGACAAAGAAGTCAGATTTGCTGTACTGTACCTGTGTGATAATGGGCATTCTCCCAGGTACTTGGAAGAAAGTGAGAAATCTATTGGGTTCTACTGTTAAAGCAGAAAATTCTCTTCTATTAAGACACAATACATAATGTAGCAGAGTATATGTAGGCGGCTATATGGCCTTCTGAGGGCGGATTGATGGGTGGCATACATTGCGCAATTGTTGGCACGCTTTTGCGCAAAGCTATCTCCTCTAAAGTAGATTACAGCGCAATAACGAAGGGTTAAACTGCCCTGCAAATAGGGAGATTATTCCACCACCCCATTATAATTTAACTCCGTCCCTCTAGAGAGACCCATCCTCCAGCAAACCTCAAGTCCTGACACAAAATAGCTAACGCACTGAATCTGCCAGGATTTTCACGGGGTCTCCCTGCGCATCCATTTAATGCCAAATCACACTTCAGGTTTGAAGCAGGGTATCCCCAGGGCCACTTTAACTGGAAGGAGGGGATTATATAATTTATACTCCATTTGATGTATTTAACATCTGTATTCGGACTCTTCTACCTCCCTCTGCGATAGTTTACTAATACCCCAGAAGTAAAGGTATACCCTAATATTGATAAAAGCACCTCATTTAGCTGTGAGGTTTTACCATAGTGTTAATGTTACATGCATCACGTCTATTTCTTCAGGACCCAAATAGGTGGTGGATGTGCGCAGCACCCAAGAGCGCGGCGCAGTCATGGTGATAATAGTGCGCAAATGCGCATCAACGCAAATCTGCGTGCATTGACATATTTCTGAATAAACCGTTGAGTGCTGGGCACACTCCGTGGCAGAGTGGTGCCAACCAAGCCACACGGAGACAATTGCCCCATGACGTCCAAAAGTGTGATCTTTCTCAATCGTATTCACTAATAGTAATGTAGTGTCCTTTTGGGAGACACCTAAGCTCGTGTTTTTCTATATACCGTGTAATCTTACACAGTGCACTTACCCACACAAATGGATCACACCGAAAACAGTGCCACCTAAAATATGCATGGTGGGTTAAACCCAAATGTACACTGAAAAGTTATAATAAAGTAAAACAAAAATCTGTCTGCCTGCAAATTACTGCCTCACAGCGCTGAGGTCATGGGTTAGATTCCCACCATGGCTCTAACTGTGCGGAGTTAGTATATTCTCCCCGTGCTTGCGTGGGTTTCCTCCGGGTACTCTGGTCTCCTCCCACAATCCAAAAATATACTGGTAGGTTATTTGGCTCCTAACAAAATTAACCCTAGAAAGTCTGTGTGCGTGTACATGTGGCAGGGAATATAGATTGTAAAATCCACTGGGGCAGGGACTGATGTGATTGTTCAAATATTCTCTGTAAAGCACTGCGGAATATATGTGCGCTATATAAGAAACTGGTAATAATAAATAAATAAGTACTGTAGGAGTAGAATGGCAAATATTACTACTGCCCCAGGTAATAGAACTCCATATGAAGGATTTAGGCTAGCTTGCTCAGATGAGAAGAGTAAATATTTACCTAAAACAGCATTATTTGTGTTAGTGGAAGGGAAGTGTACAATATATACTCATTATATTTGGAGTCAGCACAATCCAACAGGAAGGGAGACCTTACTATGGTTATTGCAGCGTGCTGGACACAAGGCTATCTGTACTGCCAGGAAACGGCTTGTACTGAGGGGCACAATGGTATGGGAGTGACCCTCTGTTTACATCATGGAAAATATGATGTTATTTAGCTCCTGTATCTATAAATGCAGAAACACTCGTATGTTAAATATCAGTTGTAAGGAGCTGCGTCCCCAAATATCCCTAAAGCGATTTCTATGGTAATCGTTGACAATGACGCCCTAGATCCATGCAGTTTATTCCGCAGATGTCCTTGGCTCCCCTGCAGTTATTCCTCCAGAACGAGCACCCTTCTCTTCCATAGACATGTTCGGTTTTGGATCTGTTAGAGGAACACAGTCTTAATGTATTATATTCTCATTTACATGTATTCTCTATAGACCTGTCAGATATTGGGGGAAGATGGGAGCTCTTTATATCGAGCATAACCTGGACTGGTCGAAGATATTTATGGGTCATTGTTAAATTATATCTTTGACAATTCCATTATAATATGTATAATATAAATGATATGTACACTGAGTATTGGTCAGTATTTATTCAAGATACAGTAAATCGGTGCCATAAAGAGTAGTATTGTGTTGTATACTTCAGTTTCATGGCTTTATGAAGGGGTTAATATTAGTATACTCACTATTCACCCAGGTCATAGATGTTCCTCTCCAGGGAAACCTAATAGTATGCGAAGGGACACCATATCACACATACTGTATACAACGCATTTAGTACCTGTTATAAACGTGCAGGACGTATAAACTATCTTATTTAACTAAATACGAATACACAGTAATCCCAAAGTACAAACCAATGTATAAAAGTGTTTTGGCCTTGACTGAGACCACCAAGTATATTGTGTTGTCATCACTGTGATGATTCCCAGCCGTGCATTCTGTGTAATCCCCCCTTCCACTCAGGAGTAATAGGGAAAGCTCATTGGGAATCTGTGTGCTCTCATTTATTTGCCAATGGAGACAATATGCTGATCATGCTCATGTACAATTTATACCCACTTTTCGGGGGAGATGGTCCTTTTTTTGGGTAGCTTTTTGTTCCAATGAACTTTTATTTCTATAGGTGATGTGGTTCCCCCATTCCCCTGGCTGTAGGAAGGGTGCGCGGAGGGGGATTAGCTATGCCTCTCTTCTGTAATCCCTAACTTTACCAAAATTGTTCAGATGCAAACGGACTTGGATTTAATGCCTTTGAAATGTCAACGGTATTTGTAAATAAATCATATTAACCCGTTGAGAAGATGGATTCCGAGATTGACGACAATTTAGGTAAAATACTGGAATGAATAATCTAGGTCAGGCTGTCAGTACCTCCTAATGCCAAAAAATCCCTATAAATATCTAGGTAAAATCCTAAACAGAAAATAGGAGAGACTAGGAGACACTGTGGTTGGTATATGGTGACCTCTGCTCCACCCAAAAGCAGCCTTTACTGCAAGATCACAAAGTGTGAGTCAGTGTATGGGTCAGTTTCTAGGGTTCAGCCAGCACAATGTTGTCCAGACGATTTCTTTGTTCTGGGTAATGTGACATCTCATTAATCCAGTAATAGGTTTTTCCGTGTAGTAGTATGACATTAGATGGAAGATAAATATAATTACATTTTTCATTTCTTCCCTGTGTTAACTTATTTTACGGATTGCAATTTACATAAAAGTATATATCACCTGTTTATTTTCTGTAGACTGTCGATTTTTCATGCGATTTGATTCTATAGACTCGTGTCATACATACATTATTCAGCGTTATATCCCATTGAGCCGTTCACCCTCAGTATATTATGTTTGCACTTTGTCATTCCTTCTGTATGGTATTTTTAGTAGAATATATATTTGTATGAAGTGCATTTTTTTTGCGCATTGTGGCGTATTCAATGTACCTCGTACATCCGATAGCGATCTCCAAGAGACATGTCCTCATTATAGACACATACATACCGTACATTTTATATACACTCGTATTTGTGAATGTAAATCTGCTAAACACCTGTATGTTTTTGTAGCCAAGGACTAATTTGCTCATTTTAACAATATATTGAGTAGGCCACATGAAAACCTCTCGCATTTTATATAGTTATGAATGCTTGCCCAAATGAGACATCCGAGAAATTGAATCTGTGTAATAATGTTCATAAATAAAATGAGTTTACATTAGATTGTTTTTTTTTTTTTGGAATATCTTAGAAAACATTAGAAGTATATTTCCTAAACAACGGATTTTTTGAAACCCGCGACGGTTGCCGAGTTTTCCTGCTAGATTTAAAAGATCAAGAAGTAAAAAATAATAAACGAATAAAAGAACACACGTTTTGTAGTCAAGATCTTTGCCCTTTTAAATATGGCAGGCAAAAGCAGCAAAAAACAAGGGTTTCAAAAAGCCAATGCTTAGTAAATATACATAAAACAAAACCGCAATAACAATACTAAGAACACGTCTTAAGGCTGGCACGCAATTTATGGTGAAAACAGTATGCTTTTAGTAATTATTTTAAATAAATTATTTGTTGTTGTTTTATATCTTGTGCAATAGATTTTGCTTATGTATTTTATTTTACTGTTTAGACCTAACCCTCTGTCATGTTCGCGTCCTTTGTTCCGAGATGTTATCTAAGCAGTTGAAATTTACCTCCTCCCCCTCCCCCCCCATCAATCATTAATACAAAAAAAAAAATGAGAATAAAGCCACGTGTTTAAAACCATAGTTTATTGGAATTGCAAAATGTACATATAGCTAAAGTATACTTTCTGTTACGTAATAATACCCACAAAAGTCATCATTTATTCAAGCAGTTTACAAGGCCTGGGAAGCCCTCCCCTCCTGGAGATCAGTAACCCTTGCATCCCTGGAGTGGTGAGAATGATTCCAGCACAGCTCATCCACATCTATATTCTATACTCCTGGGAGTTACAATTCACAAATGTAGTTATAGTATTAGGGAAAATATTCATTCCTCAAGTCATGAACCAGTTTCGCCCCAGGATTCACACAGCTCAGTCTTACGGCATGTTCCATTCAGCCTATGTCGTCCAAAGAGTAGTCCAGGGGAATAAAATATACAGATAATACCCCCTCCTCCCTCTTCAACCCCCAACCCTCCATACCTGTGTTAGGCTGTCGGATACAACTCCTCTCCATACCATCTCGAAGCAGAAGAGACGCTGCAGATATTTCGGCCGCACCGTCCTCACTTTGCATCTACACGTCTATACCGATCAGGTCCTCTGCACATTTTAAGTGGGGGAAGGGATGCAATCCCCCTGTTTTGCATCTCCCCCCTCCGTTTTATCCATTGTAAAAAGCTGTCCCCGTGCTTTCTAGCAGCACGAGATGCACACAAACCCCCCTGTATTATTTTTAGTTTCCTCTAATAGTAAATGCATCGTTTCCCTTTGAAGCTCTCACACTTTGCTCTCTTCTTGGCTCTGGGGCCATGGGGGTCTACCTATTGAGAGGAGCCTTGAAACTGGGTCCAGCTTATCTCCTTTCATCGCGCATTCGGGGGAGCCTGGAAACAGCCAGGCCCAGTAATTGCTTTTTTCAGGCAGCCCAGTGCGGACTGGCCAGCAGCCAATCAGCGCCTTGTTTACAATCGGTGATTGACAGCTGGCTGGCGCCGTGCCAGCCAATCATCTGCGTCTCGAGGAGGAGGGTTCAGATTCTGGATTAACTCTTCATCTGCCATTTAATTGTGGTTTTTCCTTCCCACTGGATAAAATCCTAGATTCTAATTGAATTACTGTAGTTCCTGACAATAGAAATTCATAGAGAAGTCAAGGTGGAAATTCACATTTTGGGGTGTGAATGTCAATAGTGCAATGGTAAATATCACCATCTGCAGCAGAGGTGCTTTAATATTGTGTGTGGATATATATATATATATACATATATATATACTACCATCTATCTATATATATATCTCCACACACACACACACACACACACACACACACAATTCCATTCCTTGCGCACAGGTGATCTGATTAGTACCTCAGTCAGTTTCACTATCTGGACCGTGCAGGTTTTGCAGATATCCAGGCTTGTGCACAGGTGACTTAATTCGTATCTGAGGGATTCTGATTAAGCCATCTGTGCTGAAGCCTGGATTACACTAAAACCTGCACTGTTGGTGTGCCTTGAGGACCGTGGTTGGGAATGCCTGATCTGGACAATCGCTGGATGTCCTTAAAACCTGTACTTTAATAGTGGTGTTTAGGAAACCGTGTTAAGGTGCATACACACGTACAGATTTATTTGTCCAATCTACCTAGTGGGAACAAAAACCTGGAAATGTATAGGAGCATATGACAATCAAAATGTTCCACCCAAATGCAGGAAAACAGAAAAAAAATATATGCTTTGATAAATGTGTTATATCAGAATGATTTAAACAATTTGTCTGACTGATCACTGTCTGTTTGGGAACATTTTTTTGATTGTCATTTGCTCCCATACATTTCCAGGTTTTTGTTCCCACCACATAGATTGGACAGGTAAATCTGTAGGTGTGTACGCACCTTTAAACCATGATATAGTGCATACACGCGGTGACGTCACACAGCCCCTTCTTGAACAGTCAGTCGTTGACAATACAGTGAACATTGAACTGCATGTACAGGTGACAGTAGATATCATTAACAAACTGCATGTTAACAACATTGAGCTTACACACTGGACGATATGAATGATATATCATTAACGATATTATTATTGTGCATATTGTTTGGGGCTTTATGGCACATTCACAGCTAAATTCTAATTATTTTCCAAAAACAAACCCCTCCGATTTATCACAATTGGAACATAATGTAAGTTGAGGATTTGCTACTCCGCCCCTTCTACTGGAAAAATCACTGTACACAATACACATGGCTGAGGGTTATACATAGTACTTTCTTATTTGATCTCCCATACCTGTTCTAACAAGCAGTATCCGGCTCCCCCAATATCCAGATGTCAATGTATATTGCACGCAGACACCCATCCCCAGGGTCTACGATCCCTAATTCACACTGGAAGCCTATCACTGACCACCCCAGGAGAGCAGTGCTGATAGCATCCACCGCTCCCCTAGAGACTAGTGCGCCTGCACCCAGCCTCACATGCAGCACACACACAGGGTGGAAGCTGCTGCTACACTGCTAGCTTCAGTAGCACCTACCTGGGGAGATTACTGGGACTCGTAGTTACACGACTGCTGAGACTTGTAGTACACCTGTCTCTGGCAAATCACAAGTTACCTCTCCCCATGCATTATTACACAGGGAACGATGGTACATGTCACACTGCAAAACACCCTGCCTGCCCAGTGCTGCTGACCCCCACCCATTTGATCCATTAACCCTGCGGTGCCAGTGAGCATTCCCATGATGGAGTGACTGACAACCAACCTCCCCCATCACCCCCACATAACCCCTTCCCCTGACCCTTTCCCCTCTGCCCCTCCCCCACCAGCCGATGCCGCCGCCGCACACTCCCCCACACTTGAATTAGGCGCCATTGTGCCGAGCAGCAGAAACGCCCACTCCAGCGCCGTGATTGGCAGCTTGAAGTCCCTCCTCCCTCCAGCAGCCGTACATGGTGATTGGCAGTTCACGTTCCTGGTGTTGTCCAATAGCGGCGCCTGTTTACGCCAGGAGAGCGGCACGAGTTGCATCCCCGCCGACCAATGGGAGCGAAGCAGGGCCCGGCTGACTGGCAGCGGTTCATTAGTATGCGGGAGAGGGGGGCTGCTCTGGAGAGCGGGGGGAGGGCTGCAGAGAGGCTCAGGCCGGAAGCGCCCAGTCCAGTCACTGCATGCAGAACCCGGGGAGAGCACTGCGCCCAGCCGCCCGCCGCTGCCCTTGCACCCACCGCAGCCACAGTAAGTAGCCTCCTGTGCCCTCCGCTCCCCATTGCTCTACCGTCATAAAGCATCCGTGCTGCATAGTACGGCGCAACGCCGGCCGCTCACCGGAGCCTGAATAATAAATATATATGTATATATTCTAGTAATTATACTAATAATAATACTGGCCCCCTGTATTACCCTCCGCACACAGTGCATCCTCCCCACCGGATCCCGCGCCCCCCGCACTGCTCCACCCGGCGGCCAGCGGCTTCCGCAGGGATTATTATTATTTATCAGTGCCGTGGCGCCGCTCCGGGAGGCTGGTGCGGGTGAGCCGGGCCTGCCTGTAATAAATCACTGTGCCCGGACATCGGTGCAGCCATCCCGCGGCGGTAATTAGGACCGCGTAGGGGAGTGCGGTCACAGGATGGGGGCGGCAGGGGAGCCCCGGGGGCCGCTCGCTCATCTCCTCAGGCCGCCGAGGACCGCGGTATACCCGCACTAAAATATATACGGACAGAAGGAAGAGAGCGGGCGGCAGTGTGCGTGGCTGTGCGGCACCACCGGGGAACACACGCCGCGGTGTCCGAGCCGTGTGCCCGCTGCCGCCGTGGACTACGTCGCGGGGTCGGGGAGTGCGCGCCGGCTCCCGCAGCAGGGCCCCGCACAGAGGATGGCTCCGTCACTCCTGCCGGATCGTGGAATACAATTGCCCGCATGACGCCCGGGGCCGGAGGCTGCTCTCCTGCTGGCTGGGGCCTGGAAAGGAAGCCCCTGTGCGGGATCCACTCATCCGCCCAGTACCGGGCCCGTCACCCCCCTAGGATGGCTGCTGCTGGCAGCGCTGGGTGATGCGGGAAGTGAGCCCGGGGACTGGAAGACCTCCCCGGCACATGCCCGCTCTCCGGGCCGGGATTACGCCGCGGATGGCTGCATCCTGCCGCAGTGACGCCTGCCTGACCCGCACTATAATACACGTCTATATATACAATATTATTATAATTATTATTACTAGTAGTAATTAATAATAATAATAATAATAATAATAGTATTTTTGATTATCTTCTACATATTCTGTTCCATATTCTGTATGACTTGTTAGTGTTTGGGTGCCGCGCTGCATCGTGCAGTGACTGTGTATACAGTGTGCGCTCCCATTACTGCCCTACCCGCACAGAGCTCTCGTACACAGGCGGCCGCTGCTGGGAGAGCCCCGGCCATGTAATGCTGTGCTCTCCTATTCTCTGTCATTGCAGGGAAAGGGCAAGAAAACAATAGGTTTCAGAGCAGGGGGGTTGGGGGAAACTCCTCCTGTAAAACAAGACTTAAACAAAATAAATATCAAACCAGTTGTGAGTGTGTGTAATATACAGTGACGTTTTGTGTGTGTGTATAAATGTTTTCCTCTGAAGAAAGGTTGATATGCAGAATAGTGCGTGCACTCAAGGCTTGGTGAAAGTTGTGACACTTCCGCTGTATATGTCCCTTTCCTAAGCGATACAGTGTGTGTGTGTGTGTGTGTGTGTGTGTGTGTGTGTGTGAGATAGATAATACATTTTGAACGTTCTGTAAATTATATATTTAGCTGAGTTTGCTTTATTGTTTTTGGAATAATTGGATTGATTTGCCTAATGGTGGACAACAAGCAGAAATTCTTATATATTTTTTGCATTGGCTATTGTGTATATTGGCGATGCATCGTTTCTTTATTTCCTCTGTGCTCCAATAAATATGAACACAATGCAGTCTGAGGATCCTACAGAGATTACATTCTCACTGGCAGGGATGTGTCACTTTACATCAACTCGCACAATTACAGCGGCCTAGAGGAGGACTAGATCTGGCTAGAGCACCTGAAATAGTAATTATATTAATATAACACACACATATGAGGGCCATCCTATTCCTGCTCTTCTAGGAGGGTGCAGACTGGCTCCTTATTGCATACATGTCCCCAGTGCTGGCATTTCCAAAGCCAAGGCTCCTAATAACTGGCCAGCGGTGGCCATCAGGGAGATCGGCTGCCTTCTCCTTCTCATGCTTGTGCTGATAGCAATGACAAAATCATCTCTCTATTGCCTCCTTTTGTCCAATAATGCTGCAGTTCACACACACACACACACACACACACACACACACACACACACACACACACACACACACACGCAGTGTATTATATTCTATTAATATTTTCAGTCCTTGTTTGCATATTATTGCTAAACTATTTTTATGAAGACATTTTGTAGAGGTTTTTTGTTGACGTTGCATCCATTTCAGTCATGTAAGCTTTCAGGTGACACCCTGAATGATTTATTCATAGCACTACATAAAACAGATACACAGAATAGGATGTGTGTGTGTGTGTGTATATATATATATATATATATATATATATATATATATATATATGTATGTATTTTTTTTTTCCTTGAGTAATGGCTGCAGCTGTGACTTTTACAACACAGCAAAAGCCCTGTTTTTGTACATATTTTGATCATATACCTCCAATACAGTTTCTTTCCTGTACCCAAAGAGTATCACCCTGGCTTAGTAACCATACCATTAGGAAAGCAGGGTGAGCTTTCACTGTATAACGTGGGATTGGCTGCACTCCTTGAATGAGGTGTTCCTAGGTGGTCAAATAGTCTCCCCTGCAGGTACACAAAGGGTTAATGCACAGTGCTGACTTTGTGCTAGATATGGGGCACAGATAATGGATTGTACATGCTAGGGGGAAGCTTCCCATTACCTTCCTATCAGCCCTAAGGACAAAGAATTATCAGTATTTCTCAAATCTTTCTTTAGTACACATTTTGTACCAACCTGTTTTTATGTCAGTTACAGTATACAACTACGGTATTTATACATGATTGTACACCCCCCCCCCCCCAAAAAAAACCCCCGATATATCACTGTCTTTTTTTTCTTTCACTTCCAGTTATAAAACACATTGTAAATAATTTATTTATTAACAGCTTTTTATATGGTGCATACAATAATATTATAATAGACCGATCTGAGATCTCTGCAACATATTCAAGTTGTGTTAGTGTCAGCCCGGTTCTGTTGTACAACTCCTGCAATAATTGGGCAATCAGGGTGGTGAAATTCATACAATACATGAATGTGTTCCCTTTTTTTTTTGGCCTAATTCATGATTTTACATATCACACAGCATCATGGGCTATACATAGACATGCACTAGAAGCACAATGAAAGATTTAAAAAAAAAAAAAAAGTAAGGTGGGGTGTGTGTGTGTGTGTATATATAGTGTTTTTTTTTTTTTTTTCTTGTGGAAAGCAAATGTACAGGTTATTCAGATTTCCTGGAGAGAGAGTTTCTATTTGGTATCTCCTGAAACGAGTCTTACAAATTCATAGCATTTGGCATTCAATTCAATAAATATGAATTTTTAGCGCAAGTTTAGTCTATATGACGTTACATATGTGCCAGATAGTTTCATACCTTTTTATTACGCTCACTGTCAGAATGTCTGTAGTTTTCCAAATTTTATTAAATAATGCCATTGTCAGTGTGAGTAGAAATGATGGCTATAATCTTCATCCAGTGTATGAAATGTGTGTTATGTCGTTATTAAATGTTCTCCAGAAAGAATATTAAGATTACACTTCCTATGTATACTGGGTATATTTTCCCACTGCCCTTACAATGATATAAGTGGTAAGATTATAAAAATGAGTATTGGAAACAGCTGAATATGTCCCAGAGGTACTTTATGGAGCAGTCCCACAGTAAGGCAGCGTATCTGGAAACGAGTGCAGACCTCGGCAAGGGGAGAGGAGGCAGGCCAGTGAAATATACCACACCAATAGGCCAGTAATTGTTCCACATTCCCTGGCTACTTTCTGGACACATAGCATATAGATAGATATCCATCGATATACATCTCATATCTGGGAAATACGAAAACGCCATGTAGTGTATAATAATAATAATTTCCATTTGGTCATCCATTCATTCTTTTTTTAGACACTTTTATTAATTTTAATTACCAATGCATGTATTTAGTTGTGTTCCCATTTGGGGATCATAATGTCAGATCAGCTGCTTAATTTGTAATTGCAACAAAAAGCAGCATACATTCTGTTTGGAGATTTGTGTATGTATGTATTCAGTAAATCAGAGTATTATGCACTATAGATTATGGTTTATCTAGAAACTGTACTGTTTGTATACAGATTTAATATGGGACACCTGGCATCATGGTTAGTGAAAGCAGTAGTTTATTTCCCCTCACAAAAATATTATTGTATGTGTACATTATATTTGAGCTTGTACTGTGTAGATGTCCAATGCTGTATGCTTGCAGTTTAATTCACAAGTTGTGTGTGTGTGTATATATGTGTATGTGTGAACATAGTGTGTATATATGTGTATGTGTGAACATAGTGTATTTGAAGACAAACAGATATTTGCAGAGTTTTCTTGGTAGTGGTAGATTTTTTTTTTTTTTTTTTTTTTTTTTATATATAAACAATAGTTATAGTGAATATTTTATTCTCTCCATGGAATATAATGCAGGTAATTATATGTGTGGGGTGGAATTTCCTGTAATCTAATCCTGATCAGATGCACTTCTTTTGAACATGGGTAAATAGACGGTTGATAATCAAAATTTGTTCTTGTGTCATCGCAGCATTGATTGGGTCTAGCATAATACATTTCGGAATGATCCGAGAGCAATTGGATCTGCTATTTTCCCTGATGTAAATGGATTAATTGTGTACTGGTTCTATTGTTTAACTTTCTGGTCACTTAACCAGATCTGAGAAGTCTGATCAATTTGACTGAATTATATAAAATAAGGGAGATGCGCAGTTAGTGTATTTTAGGTGGAAAACCTTTGCATCATACAAGTTTTAAAACAAAACAAAAAAAATAATTTTAAAATCGGATAGACCCCTATTGCTGTTTCTATTTTTTTTTTTTTTTCTTAATGCAAATTAAATTTTTATTGGTTTTAAGTACAGCAAATACAATCTCATTCAGATATTATGTTGACAAGTACAGAATAGTATATTTGCATAGTAAGATACACAGATATTGGTGCAGAAATAGTGTTATGTATGAAGAGGAAGGAAGAAGAGTCAGGAGAGAGAATGAAAAAGGGAAGGGGTACTCCGGTACGCTTTTTTTTTTTTTTTTTTTTTTTTTTTTTCTTAATATGGATTGAGATTTTTTTTTTTAACACACTGAATTATGCAGTGCTGACTATTCCATGATTTAACCACTGTGTGGCACTGTTTAATGTGTGTGTGTTTTTTTTTTAACACATTATTTACCTTGAACAGTGTAAATTGCATGTCAGCTATGAATTTAAAAATATGCATTATGGTTACAAACTTAAATTATTTTATTCCTAAACCTAGTTTACAATTTTTTTTTTTTGTATGTTATGTGCTCATCTAATTTTCAAAACCATTTAAGTGTCAGAGACAATAGAATGGGCCCTACTCATTAACACTTATAATTGTACAGTACATGGGCATCTCTAGACTCCTCCTATGGTAACTAGGATACATTCTGTATTTTGTGTCATGTATATTGGCTTGCCCAGTAATACTGTATTCACTGTGGCGTAACGACTGTTCCATAGTTGCCCTTCCCTCAAGGCGTAGAATGATATTTTGTGTACTACAGCCTCATATGTAATGCATCTGGAGTATGCGTACTCTCATAAGAAATTCAAAGCTTGTCTTATTTATGATCTTAGTGATCCATCTCAGGGGAGCAAGGGTGGGATCAATCTAATATTAAAACACAGTTGTTAAGAAGCATCCATTTTCTGGGGCAGATTCCGGCACTCTCTCTATTAGTTTAGATGAAAAAAAAATCATGTTTAGATATAGATATATATATCTATAATTTCTTATTTTTTTAAATGGTTCACAAGATAACCTGACTATAATGGAAAAAAAAAAAAATCACATTGTTTGACTTGTATTCAGTCATACATTGTGCTTGTGTGTTAACCAAAATGTAATCTGTTCAATGCTCTATGACGCAGTGTAGTCACTAAGGCACACGTAGAATGAATCTAAAATGGCTGCCTTTTAGTAGCACTTACTGCTTCTGTGTATAATTGATGGACCAGTGTTACAGAAAAACTGGGGTAGCCCCTCACTCCCTTATCAATGTATTTATGATGTACATGAGCACTAAATCCAGACCAAGATCTAGCTATTTAGCAGCAGGTGACCCCATGGATCACAAAGACACGATATGGGTTGATGTGTGACCATTTGGCTATGGGATTTGGTAGACCTGCTGATCCATGCCTTAACTGTCCATTTTAGAGGTAAATTTTACAGTTCAGCTAGCTGAGGCTTAATGACGTTTTAGTATAGGTGCTTGATCACATGATTGGCATGTCTTAAGTACACAGTAGAAATATCAAACTCCGCAACTTGGGTTTTTCTAATGGCATTAGCATAATTTAAGTAAAACTTTGCATAAACCCCACTGCCGCTAATCAGTTACACCTGTCTATAAAGTGATCTGGAGTTAACATCACTTTATAGAACATTTTTCACTTTTACCCTCCTTTTTGCATTTGTCAGTTTCCCTGTCTAGTACCCATCACCTATCGCCTGCACCTCTACTCCACCCCCCCCCCCCCCTTTTTTTTTTTTCCTTTTTGTTAACTGTAATTACTCATAGAATTTTTACTTGGTTTTGCTGAAGATTTTAAATGTTATTCTGCAGATGGAACATCAATTTGCTTTTTGTAAACAGGATTGGTAGCTGCAGTTTTATGTTCATCTCATCCCAATAAAATAATGGTGACTAGTTGGCAAATATTTAGTTGTTAGTAATAGATAGGCAATAACTTTGGTAATGTGTGATATTTGTGTGGTAGTGGCTGAATACATGTTATAACCATAACTATATGGGCCTGTTAAATTCATTCTATGGTCTCCATGGAGGTTGTCAAGGAAACATTCACTTCACAAAGGAGCCCTGGAGTGCTGTATTGGGCCTGCAGGGTTTCAGTTGGTCAGACCTGGTATAAGGTTCTTGTATATGACAACTATATATCAGCCTATAAAACATTGTTTTGTGAGACTTTTCTAAACGGAGAATATCCAGAAATGTGTTTAATTTGTGTTGCAAATGTTTCATGTACGAGTGTACTAATTATTTCATATCTCCTTTTGTAACTCTTAGTACCCAGATTCCCCTGTCCCGATTTTTCCTTTCAAGGTGTCTGTGCCTTTATAGGTCTGATGAATAAATCAAGATGTGCTGCGGAGAGTAACATTGATCTCTCTACATGAGTTAGTTTTATACCAAATTAAGGTGCAGGGGATAGGGACTATATTATTGGTATAACTTGGCTATCTTAAGACTTTTACCTCATGTTCAAAGTACTGTATTGCTGTTTCAGAGAATAATGAAATAGGTGCCATTTTTTTTTATTTATTTTTTTGCAGGTGACATTTGTCAACTAATAGGTGAACCATTAACCAATACATTAAATACATTAAATTCCATATATATCATCGTTATGCTCAAATTTAATTGGCTAAATCTTCTATTAACCCTTTGAGTGCCAGCGTTGCTGTGAGATGTGTTAGGGGAGCAGCGCAAGGGAGATGGTGCTTACTGGCGGGGGCAGCTGCAGCCATGGTCGGAGGAACGCTCTCACCCCCCCTGGCCAGGCTCCTCATTCCCGGCAGCGGTCCCTGGCTGGCAGGCAGCTACATGACTGAGTGCGGCTCCCTGTGATCTCACAACAGCAGCAAGACAGGACAGTCGGATTTCGGCGCTCATTGAATAGGATCCATTCTGACAATTGCCTGTCGGAATGGATCCGGCTCTAATTGAATATACCCCTTTGATTTCTAGTAAGTGAAAATGTACAGCTTCTGCCAGCTTTCCTATAATTAAGTTGTAAAATACATATCTTTTTTTTTTTTTTTTGTCTCTCCTTATATACCTTTTTCATGTTCATTTAATTCATGGGTGGCTATATAGTGTATTGATTTTGACTGCTCTACATTGTTCTTTACCCATTTGGAGAGTCTCTCTAGCAATGACAGAGTTAATACAGTAGATTGTATTAAAGCTGCATGTAGCACCCACCAGCCCCTGCTCCTTCAAGTATTACAATAATATAGTTAATGTGGATTCCGTTAAAACAAATAATTGCAGTCTATATCATAAGTGGGTTAGAGGTGACCATCGTCTTGAATTTGTGTTCTAATTGGAAAACTTGGCTTTAAATATAGATAAAATTTACAACTGCTATATTTTCTTTTCACCCTATCGCCCAACCTTTTTTATCCTCTATTACTGCCACTGAACTTGCTTCACTGCTTTGCCAGTTATTACCATGCAAGGATTGTATGTTTAATTGTTAATAGCTGTCAAGGAAGGCTTTGCATTTTGCTGATATGTGAAATGCTCAAATGTAAAAAAAAAAAAAATTTTTAAACTAAATTAATTTTTGTTTAAGCAGGTTTAATGGTCGCTTTCGCCATTCTCCCTGATGCCTTTTATAGTTGCTAGGTAGGCCAGAAATGTTTCAGCAGAGTTTGTCTCTCTATACATAGGTATAAGTGTATGTGTGTGGAGATATGCAGCACTCCAACCGATAACTTCAATCGTCCACTTTTATTAACAACCTTTCAATATCATACACTCTAGGTTTTTTTAGGGCAGGGCACTTTTTTTTCAATGGGGAGGTCACATTTTATATTAGAAAAAAAAAGATATAAAAAATTGCATACTGCACTAGGATTACGCCCATTAAACGTTGCTCATTACAGATTTTGTTGTAATGACAATGACACATTATGGCACACACTGTAATACCTCTTACACATGATGGCACACACCGAAAGTTCACAATGGCATATCAGCACGGTGGGCGGCAGCGTAAGGGCACACAGTGCCACACACAAGGCAGGGTGCATTTTGAGGTTTTAAAAACGGGCAGGGTCCTGCACCCTGCAATAGAAGCTTAGAGGCAACAATATATATCAAGATATATATTTCTAAAGCTGTGGACACACTGATTTTTGGCTATTGTAAAAAAAAAATATATATATATATATTAAAAATTTAAGAAATTTAGTCAGAATTGCAATATTCAGTCTCATTCGATTCCGATTTGATCTTAATGTATACCTCCATTTAGTCAGTATTAAATAGAAAAATAGACTACATATGCACGTCTATTTTGACTATCTTGTCTGTGGAATTTGGCCTAGGGCCAAGTTACAAGATAGTCTAATGCTGAGTACACACCTAACGATGTCTGTAAGATCAAAAATCTGGCAATAAAAGGGAACAAATGACCATCAATCATTTGCTCCCAAACATTGGAAAACAGATAATCCATTGTTTGGATATATTTATGAAATCAAACTGCTCTAACCACTTTGTCTGACTATAGTTTGCATTCCAGCATTTGTGAGTAAATTATTTTCATTTGCTCCCACACATTAGCAGATTTTTATTCCCACCAGGCAGATTGGACAGAAGTATTTGGGGGTTATGCAATGTGCCGCCGCTATTTCCGACGTGGGAAATGGCGGCGGCTCCCTATTCAATGCGGTCATTAACGACAGCATTGATGCGGGATCACGGCAGAACGGGCCCGAGTTCAGAAGCTGTCGGGCCCGTTCTGCCGATAACAGCCGTGGATTGTCGTTATGTGGGCCGCAGATCGACAATCCACGGCCGTTTTCGTGGCTGCGCCCCCTTTGCGCCTATCGGCAGACGGGACATTGACCGCATAATGACAGGTGGGATTCAGTCTGACCGCAAACGGGCCAGGATCACGGCTGTCGGTGGGGATCGACAGCCGTGGTCCCAGATTGCATACCCCCCTTTGTGTGTGTGTGTGTGTGTGTACCCTGCTTAAAGCTAAAGTGCAGTTAGTCAAAATCTGCCATGAGGCAGAATGGAACCATGTGTACATGCCTTAAGAAATTGTTGTACGATGTAGCTACTAAGCAGTAGTTCTACTGTCATATTTTTTTTTTTTAGATTTTCACACCTGAAACCAAAAACATAAAATTCTCTTAACAATAAATTATATATCTTTTGTTTACACCTATCAAATGGATCAATCTGTGCTTTCAAGTTCCAAAAATGAAAGTTTCCGTATCACCGGGCGGTACAGCGATATGTGCTCAATCTAATGAAATGGTGACAGAAGAATGGCATTTTTTTTTTTTTTGAAGGGGGTGCTGAATTGAAACATTGTGAGCATTTACCAAATTCCCTGATGCCATCTTGACCCTGACAGAGAACATGGGCTGTAAATCAAGAAGTATCTGTGCACACAAACAAATTAAAATGGTTTACACTTATGTTTATAGAATGTCTAACCTAAAAATAAGTGATTTACTTTGTTCAAAAATAACTTTGCTCCCATAGAGCTGGAGACTTTTAGGCACTAGTTCTTTGAATGTAATGTCTTCACCTTACCATTAGGACTGACTCGGATTCATGTTGCCTGCAGGATTAGCTGGAAGCCAGTGTATAAAACAAAAAAAAATAACCAATTCCATTGCGATGTCTTTTTTTTAAATTTATTTAAAGTTTTCCTTATTTTATCAGTATTGCTATTCCAAGGCTTTGGTGTACATATATATATTTTTTCCTTCAGTTATTTCAGGTCTTTGTATTAGTTATTTCTGTCAGTTACTACAGTTCATTAAAGTTTTCATCTAAATCCATTCAGTGGCATGCACAGAACAGACTCCCTGGGTCAAAGTACTTTCTTTTGCATTCCACCTTGAGGTCTAATAGGGACCCTAAACATGGCCATTATCCAACTGGGCCAACCTCATGTTATTTTCATCCCAGTCAGTGCAAGGGTGGCTGAATGCATAACCGGCAGACAAATCTACCACTGATCCGGGCTTGATTTCTTTTGACTGTTTAACCTGCTTAAATAAAACCAGTTATCAAAATGTTTTTAAATGTGAGACTTTCACATATCAGCAACATGCAAAACCTTTCTTGACAGCTAATAACAATGAAACCCATGGTAACAACTGGCAAAGCACTGAAGTAGCTCAATATTCAGTGGCATTAATAGAGGGGAGAAAAGGGTGAAAAGAAAATGTATAGCCGTTCTAAATTGTATCTATATTAAAGCCAAGTCTTCCAATTAGAAGAAAAATTCAAGACGATGGTCACCTCTGATCCACTTATACGCCAAATATTTGTTTAATTGTGATCTAAAATGTGTATGCATGGTTGGCTCATTATACCTAAATTAAGATGTGTGTGTCCAGGTTTGGCACTGAATTTGCTCTGCAAAGTAGGTATTTTAGAAAAATTTGGAGGCATATTTGGCGTTTCAAAAGCATGTGTTGGAAGTGGTCAATGAAAGATCGCTTATTGTTTAACTTCTGATAAGTAACTGTAATGTGCTAGGCTTTTCAGATCAGGATTTTTGATTTAATACATTTTTTTTTCTTTTCTTCCCTATAGAGAATGATCCCGGAGCTTCAAGAGGAGCCCGGAACCGCCCCCGGGACTTCCCACTAGTTAGTACCTCCCTTTATAACGTTCCCTCCCGGGATGGACGGCCGGGAGTTTGTCCCCCCTCCTCATTTGAGCCACCGTGGACCTGGCCGGATGAACCCGCCTGCAGGCCACAGTGCGGTGCAGCACCCTGGACACTTCCAGGCCACCAAGTACTTTTCCTCCCCTCTCCCAATGGCCACCCACACTGGTAAGAATATTGGACATTATTATGAACAGAATTGCCATGGTAGGTCAGATATTTTATGACCTCTTCCAGAATAGCCTGTTACAGTTATATCTCTTGTATACGGCAGCAGTTCTCAATTTTTGTCCTCAAATACACAACAGATTTGTGGTGGTCTTGAATCCTGCTGTTTTGAGTTAATTACAATATAGATTATTGCACCAGCTTCCACAGATAAAAAGTATTGAAAACGTGACCTATTAGGAAAGTTTAGGATAAAAACCACTGATTTACCGTAAGGCCAAAGTTGCTTTGATTCGGCAGAGAACAAATGAGCAAGGGAATAATCTGAAATCTTGGTGACTTATCTGCAGTTGTGGGTCAACAGATGCAGCAATTCTCTAGAACAGGTGACCAGAGAGATGGTCTTTTTGGGGATACTTAGGGATTGGAGTTGAGAATTGCTTGCCTATGGCTAAAACTTGAGAACCTATGCTCTGGTTCTCATGGAATTTATATAGTTGTTAATTTTAATATTGCAGGAATCCATTTCCGCCAACCTTACTATTTCCTAATAAACCCCTTTTGTTTATACCAGTCATTTCCAAACTCTGTTCTCAAGGACCCCAAACAGTGCATGTTATCCAGATCTCCTCACAGGTTCACAAGTAAATAAATTAGCTTTTGGATTTTTTTTTTTTTTAAATTAGTCATTGAGTGCACTTTCCTGGTGACCTGGAGGAGTGACCTGTTGGGGGGTTTGGGAACCACTGCTTAAGACTAATGGATATAATTATTCTTTGTTTTGATTTTTAGCTATTTTTCTTGGTGGTTTTGGATGCTTGTTTAATTGGTAACGGTTAAGTGATCACTTTGTTCTAAGTGACTATGTTCCAAAATTCTTAATTTGACAGGATTTTTTTTTTTTTTATGTTTGGATTTAATTTTTTAATCTGACAAGTTTTATTGCTACAGATGTCAGAGCCCATGTGATCTAGATAAATAATAGTGCAATGGGCAGGCTATGTGTCAAATAATAAGGAAAATCTAGTCGTGTCTGTCCTAAAAAAAAAATATGTTGCTTGTCTGTATAGTTGTACTGTAAAGTAAAAATGAAATTGAAGTGATGTGGGATCATGGGGTATTCCTGAGAACACTGAATTGGCGTTACTTTTATATTTCCTTGTAATACTGATTTACTAATGCCTGGACATTGTGCACTATATATAATTATTATATTTTTTATTATATATTGCATTTAGCTAATTTTTTTCCCCTCGACTCCTTTTTCAAGGGCAGGATAGAAGGCCGTGCTCTGTTGGTGGACAGTGCACTTGAATTTGATAAAGATAATTGCCATTTTTTGATGTTGGCAAACCATGCACTGTGAAAATGGCAGGGAGCACTCCTTTCTCCTGATTGCTGCATTGGTAGTAGCTCCATTAGTTCTATAAGCAGGAAAATGTTTTCTGACTCTCATGTGTAGTGTATTTATCCTGACAACCTGGCTTACCACATGTCATATAAACCGTTACATCAACAATCTATGAAAAATGTTTTAAAAGTTACTTTTGCAATATCTTTTACATGTATGCTTCAGGCAACCATTTCTAAAGGTGCCCACTCATGCTGAGATGTGTGCTAGGTGCAATTTGGGCTGTACACTGGGTGCGATTTGAACTACACTACAATAGTCAATTACAGGGTACATGCGAGCTAGTTAAATGCCTGCACATACTTTTTTGCCTTGTGATATGGACTACACGGGGGGTGCACATCGCATCACAAGGCAAAATTACACAATGTGTGCATGCTAGTGTTCATTTTAGCACCCGCTATCTTTGAAAGCCCATGCAGTTCCTCTTCCCTGCCTGGGGTGTCGCTGTCTGCTGTACTGCTTCTATCACAGTGTGGTCTGTATATCAGCACTGATATGCAAACCCCAGACCTGTGCTAGAAACACTACAACAGACAGTGACACCCCAGGCAGGGAAGAGGAACTGAATGAGTTTTCCAAGATGGCGGGTGCTAGAATGAACACTAGCATGCATTATTGGCTCTGTGTGTAGGCAACTTAAGTGTGTGCAATGCTCAAAGATCACTTGTTTTGCATATTCATTCTTGTGTAGGTTTTTACAATATGTTTAGATGAGGAGGCAAACTTAGTTGATGTACTCCAGTATTCTGGAGGTTCTGTTATTTTAATGGTAACATTTAAAACTCCTTGGAATCAGTATTTCAGAGGTTAACATGTGCAACTTATGAAGCAAAAGGGGTATCGGTCATTAAGTCGGCCCAACGTGAAGTAGGCCGTATAGATTTGTGCCGGAACAGTGTGCTATGCAAATTGGACTGTACACAAGGTGCGATTTGCACTACATTAGATTTTGACTACATTACAATAGTATGTAGTACAACAGCATGTGATGCAGTACAAATAACCTGCATGCACATATTGTTTTGCCTTGTAATATTGACTCACCAGTGCACACTGTGATGTGATATGAACTAGACACAATGCAATTTGAACTAAAAAGATCAAATCACACGTGATATCACCGCGTATGGGCACCATAACGTCTGTCGATAAGTATATATGTCTGTCAAAAAGTATGGTTCTACTTTTTTCTTCTTCGAATGTATGTTGCACAAATTGACAGTCCCAATCTGCCAAATAGTAGTTGGCATTAATAAGTATATTCTGACTATTGAAGCAGGCAGAATGAGCATGATGGGCCAGTACACCTTGCGACCATGTGGGAAAAAAAATGTAGGCGATTGTATGAACCTACAACTGAGTTATAAAAATATTATAGTCTCCTAAATCCCATAGTTTTATATTTCTGAAAAATACATGCTTTTTCATTCTATTCTATGGTGGACTACACTGATGACACCAATCATTGTGACCCCCCACCCTTGAATGTCAGCAGATACCCAGATTTAGAAAGAGATATAAATGATGTATGTTATGTACAGATAAATTGTTTTATAAACATTCTTTCATTTTGAGTAAACGTCCTCTTCACTTTAACTAAGAAAAGCTGTCTGTGCTTAAAAATAACTTAAATACACGTCTCTACTTAACTCTGCTTTCTAAATGTTGCCTTTCCCACCCTCAAGCTCTACTTTAGCTCAGAGCCCGACACCCCTCCTGAGGTACCCTCAGTCACCCTTACAAGATTACATGGTGCTGTATACACACTGTGCATATACTGTACACATTCTCATTTAGTTTTGTTCTGATTTTTATTTATTTTTTGCCAAATTTGAACCTGCTTCTTGTTTACTGCTTGCCTTTCACATGCTTGTCAGTTTTAGAATAACGCACTAACTATTATTGCTGCTAGCTTGATGAGCTGTGAATTCTAATGAATTTCTCTGCTATAATGGGATTACAATTAGCACTTGGATTAAACTGTGCCATGAATATCACCAACACTGTATGTCTGACAATTCCCTGTGACAGAAGCCAATACATGTTGGGCTTCCATTGTCCAGGATATAAACTGTGCAAAAATCTGCATGGCTGTCCTGATTTCATCTGGATGTTTGAAGAAGGTGAATAGGTGTTCAAGGTGGTTTTGCTGTACATTCCTAATAAAAGGTGCTGCATCACAGTGTGTGTGTGTGTGTGTGTGTGTGTGTGTGTGTGTGTGTGTGTGTGTATATAGAGATATCTATCTGTATCGCTCACATCTGAGAAATGTCCATCAACTGGGATGACGTCCACAATACAGAGAAAATTAGGAAGCACTCACCAGATTCAAGAAATGCACTTAAAAACCGCTGTGTGTTTATTTATGAAAAAAGCATCCAATCCATGATGTATAGGTACTTAACGTTTCTGTCCTCTCGGGACCATCATCAGGAGTAGCTTAAGCTTGCAACCTTGTACACATAGCCCAGCTTAGGCTCTCGCTGTAGGTGATGCTGCGTGGTCTAAGCTGTGCTATGTGTACAAGGTGGCAATATCCTATCGCCCACCTGCACATGTGTACAAAGAATATATCTGAACGATGCCTTTCGCAGATATATCGATAACATTGTATTGTGTATACAGACCATCAAACGGCTGCTCCGTATTTTAGTGCAGGGCGTGCTGCCAATTGGTAAGGGTCTGTGCACAATATAATTTTGGGAACACTTACAAAGTTCTGTCAGACAATCCGTCACTTTAAAGTGTACCCCGCAATACTCCTCCGGGGATTTTCATACACTTAACATTGCGTCCACATTTATGAAAAATTGTCCAGTTGTCATAAGCGTTTGCCTTTCAAATGTAAAAATTCCTGGGGAAATGCCCACTATATTGTAAATGATAAGAATATTAGTAGTCCCTGAGGCCATCTAAAAGCTGCAGGTGTTTAATGAACACCGAAGTGATCCGATCAGAGTTCTCCATTTATACAGAGAGGTATATGTATATAACTGTATACATATACCACTTGTTTTAGTAATATACTATGGCTTTATATTCCTTCTGGTTTTAGTATTTCATATTTACCTAATTAGGAATAACTTTCAGGATAGGATGGGGTTAAACAAAAACAAAAGTTGTGAATGAACAGTTAATTAGTTTGAAAGTGTTGCCATGTGTATGAGAGTCTGAGATTCTGGCATTGTTCCATACATTTTAGCCAGGAAACTCACAACCCTTTTTAAGCCTACAGTGATCTCTAATTCCACTGTCATATTCAGCTGAGCTATCATTGCTGGCAGTTCTCCATGCTTCACCTGACCTTTACATACAGACAGCATTCTTCCCGGTGTCATGGCCAAATCCAATGTCTTGGCAAAGAAGAGGTGTGTGTGTGTGTGTGTGTGTGTGTGTGTGTGTGTGTGTGTGTGTGTGTGTGTGTGTGTGTGTGTGTGTGTGTGGTCTGCAAAACAAAGCTCAGTTTTGGTGCATGGAATATAACTTGCAGTGTACAGTATATTTGTGGGCCGCATTTGAGACTTCGATGCTATTTTTTTTTTCTAGATCATTTTCAAAATAAGTATCTTGGCAAAGTGACCTCACCCCGAGCATAATCATGTATTTATACAGGCATTGATGTCGTGTGTTTGTAAATAGAACTCATCCGGCAGTTAATTTCTTAGTTTACGTTCTTATGACAGTAGGGGGAGCCAGTGCAATTGCTAAGTTTGGGGTTATCTGTCCTAATGCAATTCTGTTAGTACAGCGATGGATGTGAATACCATTATAGTAATATTACTTTACTTTTTTGTTTGTTTTAAATGAATGTACTTAAATTGATGTAGTTATGTAATGTTATACACTTTTATTCATCCTTTCAAAACCTCTATACAGTGTTAATATTTACTGACCATTTTGTGGATTGCTCTGACCTGGTGCCAGATCTGAGTATAGGTGTTGCAGGTCATGTGGTCAGCAGCCTACTACCATTGTGATGGCGGGTTGACACTCTTAAAGATTTGCAGAGGTGGGTATATGGGCATTGGATGGATGGTTTTCCTTAGGTGTGGCGCCTAAAGGAACATACTAAAGCTTTTCCAAAACAGATGGGGAAGATATGAATAGTGCCAGGAGAGAGATGCCAGAGCTATTCAATTGAGCGTGCTGCTAAATCGAAGAATGCTGGTACTTGCGGATGCTTAGTCGTGGCTACCAGCATATTTCAACAAGTGCCCCATGGTTCTAGGGCATATCACCGCCTTAGTTTTGAATGATTTCTGTTCAAACCCCAGGACGGGTGCAAGCCGAAATCCATTTGCCCCTACTGCAGTGATGGCTAATCTTGATACTCCAGCTATTCTTGAACTTCACATCCCAGCATGCCCTGCTACAGTTCTACTATTTGGCCATACAAAATCCTTCTTAGATGGGCAAAACCATGTGCACTGCAGGTGGGGCAGGTGTTACTTGTGCAGAGAGAATTAGATTTGGGTGGGGTTTTACTTCAAAGTGAGATCTATATTGCAGTGTAAAAATAAAGCAGTCAGTATTTTCCCTGCACAGAAACAAAATTACTCACCCAAATCTAATTCTCTCTGCACATGTTACATCTGCCCCCCCCTGCAGTGCACATGGTTTTGTCCATCTAAGAAGGATTTTGTCAGAAAGAATGAACCAAAATAAGGCCCTAAAACTGATGCAGGGCATGCTGGGATGTGTAGTTCAACAGCTGGAGTGTCAAGGTTAGCCATCACTGCCCTACTGTTATTTACCTATTCTGTTCATATATGAGGAATCCCTAGTGCAGAGTACACACTGGGCAATATATTTAGATAGATATTAGTGCAAAATGTCTAGTATGTGTGCTAAATGTCTACGATCCAAACTCACACATCAATGACCCCAGTGCCCCCCTCCCCCATCATATGTACATGCAACTCAATGTTGATACTGTATAGTCAATGATGCATGTACTGAGTGGGGGGTGGGTGACATGATATTTTTACCTAGTATTTACAATTGTATGCAGCGCCCTTACGTTTTATGCCAGGCATTTTTACATTATTAAATTATACTATTTAAGTGACCGATATAGACCAATAGGGCCCACACATGGTGCGATTAGTGCATGCGGTTTGATTATATTAAGTTCCTATCGCACGTGTGTATTTGGCTTGCCATGCAATGTGCGCTCCCACTTGTGGTTCAAATCCCACAGTGTGTGCAGTCCAGATTGCATAGCACACATTGTATGGCTCAAATCGCGCCTAGCACAACTCTGTATGTGCGCCCCATTTTTATGTTGTAGTGCTTACTAGCGTATGAGATGGTTGTACTGCTGTGTAATAGACCACTGCACTTGCACGTATGGCCTCGTGTTGGGGAGTCAAAGGTTCCTGTTATGGCCTAACTGGGGTTGTTGGTGTTTTTAAATATTACATTTTGTAAAAATACATTTTTACCATTTGACACCATTCCAGTGTCCAAATTAAAAATGAATGTTTTTAACTTTAGCATTGTATAATGAATTGTGTTTTGATAAGAGGATACAGCCCACTATGTTGTTTATGATACTTTTTACACTGCACACTTTAATTCCCAGACCTGCAAATGGTAGTGCAGGCTGTAGTTGAGCTCAGACAGAAAACCTTGCCAAGAGGTAATGGTACAGATAGGTTTACAGCTACTATGGCGGGGTTCCCCCTGTCATATGATAATATGCACCCCATGTGTGCACGGATCAGTCTGAAGCATGGTGCTTCCTTTAGCAGAGGAGGAGTTAGTTGTGTCCTTGTCTAATCAGCCAATGTTATAGCTGCAGGGGAGGGGCAGACAGGAGCCAGATGAGACCAGGCCCAAGATGCATACAGTACACACATCAATGTATGGTCACTCCATCGTGTGCCCAGGGAACACCACCTCCTCATGTGAGCATGCAGCAGAGGCGGTTCTTCTAAACATCACGGAGTCCCCGTAGTGCTGATTTAGGAATTTATACAAGTTAACTCTTTATTTTGTGTGGTATAACACATGGGTATGAATTTTCTATAATTATGTCAATTTAAAACTTTGTACTGTCTACTGGTTTACAGTTCTTGTCCTATACTGTAGACCTGTTATTTCTAGCTGCTAACTTTTGAATCCTCCAAAAAATATCTGCTCTCTCTCGCTCCCCCAACTTTGCATGCCACCCCTGAATTTATTTGCAATATATTAAGAAATATAATCAATGTTTAGAAAGGGCAGATAGATTTATTCCATTAGCATAAACAGATTGAGTGGATGTTTAGCCGATATTTCAGCATGTCAGGCTACTTTTATTGGACAAATTGATTTATGACTGAAGAACAGCAGATTGGAGGAGACCCAGTGCTGATGTGAAGGAGATTTAGAGGGACAGAGGACAGTAGGCAGAGGGAAGGGGTCAGGGAGAGCTTGGCTCATTCCAGTATTTGTTCTTTACTACGTGTGGAGGGAATGCTTGCAGCCCTTTGGTACTAAGAGAAGCCTCATATTTAGTCTTCTATTCTGCTTTTCAATTCTTGTTTGTAAATTCTGGCCTATTGCATTCATTTTCTTACGGGTGTTGACTTTTTTTTCCATCATTTGTTTGAAGACCATTGATTCTACTTATGTTAATAAACTGATCTAGTGGTTTCTTTTTAGACCATGGGGTTAATTCAATACAGTGTGCAGCGCTGGGAGGGAGCTCTAAAGCTGTGTACACACGGTGCGATTTGGTCGCTGAGCAATTTTGGATTAAAATTGCTCAGCAATATATTGCTCAGTGTATAGTTTTTTTTTTTATTATTTTGGCTGAAAATTGCAAGCTATTCTGTCTTTACCTCATTTTGACTAGAAATCGCTGGTCTCTGGTGCACAGTGGATTGTGCACCAGCAATTTTTAGCCATAATCTGAGGAGCATGCTCCTGCAACCAGCGACGGAGCGCTCCCCAGGCAATTTATCTCCCACAGCACATGAAATCATTGGCAATATGGTCGATCATATTGTGAGCGATATGTGCTGACACCGCTTTAGAGCTATTCTAATCAGGGTGTTGCGAAGCTGGAGGATACCAGTACTCGCGGGCTTTTTAGGCACGAGTACCGTCCTTTTTCCAACTTAAGTGCCCTGCAGTGGTTGGGGCATCGCTGCCCTAGTTTTGTTTGCATGTCTGCTTGCTTCTTTAGTAGTTAGTGGCATGCTGATTAGAATAACTGCGGCAATAAGTGGCCAGTCCTGCCATGATCATTATTGCGAAGTCTTTGAACTTCCTGGTGTCTAGATCACCTATACAGTATGTATAGTAAGTATGTGCTAAAAAGCACACTCGATGTGCCGCTGATGGGTCCGATCTGACAGATTGAACCTGCAGTAGGTTTGACCCGATGCACACGCAACCGTGCATCGGGTCAGATGAGGTCCAATTTGGGCTGATTTTGCAGAATCTGGCAAAATCTGATTAGTGTATGGAGGCCCTTAAACTGGTACACACAAGCCTACAGATTTATCTGTACAATCTGTCTGGTGGGAACAAAAATGTGGAAATGTATGTGAGAAAATGACAATCGATCAAGTGCTCCCTAAGACTAGAAAATGGATAAAAATTACTTGAACCATTTTATCTGAATTACTATTGTCTGTTTACAGCATTTGGGAGCAAATGGTTCAGTCTCCTATGCTCCCATACATTGCCAGATTTTTGTTCCCACCAGATAAATTGAACCGATAAATATGTAGGTGTGTACCCAGCATTACGGTTTCCCAACAGATCATGTTTTGAGGATTTCAGCTTGGGAAAGCAGGTGGGATAATTACCCAGCAACATAGATTAACTCACAGCTGCATGACTAAATAAATCCACAGAACATGGTCTGTTGCCGGTACTTGGAGAATCGAGTTGGGAAGACCACCTGTAATCCAGCAACTTCAACAAATATTAGCCTGACTTGCTTCCTGACCATAAATGCTGATTCTAGCAATTGATCCTCCATATTGTCTCCTTTTGTAAAGCGCAACTGCTGCGCTATATAAGAAACTGATAATAAATAAATAAATATTCAGTGCTCCATAACACTCTTGTGTAGACCCGACCATTAAAATTACCAACACAACACAGCCTTGCTTGCAATTAAAGGCTTGGTAATGCAACCTATGAAGACTGAGATCACCCTAGTCCTGTAGATGTGATCCTGCATGATGCACTATCCATGATTCTGTTCTCTCCTATAGTTACTCTGTAAGAATGGGTCAAATGTGAAAGTCTGCTGAGTCTTGAAAGCTCTCCAGTTTGCATACCTTTTCTAAAGTCATTTTAAACAGGTGATCAATTTCTAGTAACTGCTTAGTTGTAGAAATAACTAATTGAAATATGACAGTGTGTAAATTTTATTGATAATCTCTGACATCATTACATATGTTTTAAATGATTGGCTGCTTTTTCAACTAGTCCATTAAAATGTTTTCTAAGTCTAGATAATGTCTGCCTGGCTATGCCAGTCAGTGTGTGGATTGCAAATGCATATTGGTGTGTGTGTGTGTTTTTTTTTAATAATTACGGAGATCACTTCCTCTAGATTGCTGGCATTCACTAAATGGTCAATGCAAAAAGGTTTTTGGAATACATACTTCCCTACTCTTCCTGTATGCAGCAAACTCCATGAAATAATAGTGGAGTCCCTGATGATATATACAGCAATCCCTCTGCTGTTGTGCTCGATGTCCACATTGTTATTGTGGACCTAATGGCTACGTTCCCTGAATAGACTAATGAATGATAGGGTAAAACATAATTTGATACTATAATAATGTTTTCCTATCATTTGTGTTTATTTATAATCTCACTGTAATTTAATGGTGCATCCTGGTCTTATTTTTATTTTGCATTATTAAATATATACATTAAAAACAAAACTTTTCTTGAATAAAGAGAAGCAGAAAACTGTTCTGTTACAGTGGGGATTGAAAGTTTGGGAACCCCAGGCAAAAAATTATTTTAATGTGCAAAAAGAAGCCAAGGAAAGATAGAAAAACTTCCAAATGGCATCAAATTACAGATTAGACATTCTTATACCATGTCAAAAGTTTGATTTTATTTCCATCATTTAGACTTTCAAAGTAACCGGGAAAAAAAATGGCGTCTGCAAAAGTTTGGGCACCCTGAAGAGTTAATACCTTGTACTGCCCCCTTTGGCAGGTATCACAGCTTGTAAACGCCTTTTGTAGCCAGCCAAGAGTCTTTCAATTCTTGTTTGAGGTATCTTCGCCCATTTTTCCTTATAAAAGTCTTCCAGTTCTTTGAGATTCCTGGGCTGTCTGTGGCGCACTGTTCTTTTAAGGTCTATCCATAGATTTTCAATGATGTTGAGGTCAGGAGATTGTGAAGGCCATGGCAAGACCTTCAGTTTACCCCTCTTGATGTAACCCACCATGGATTTTGAGGTGTGTTTAGGATCATTATCCATTTGTAGAAGCCAACCTCTCTTTAACTTCAGCTTTTTCACAGATGGCATCAAGTTAGTATCCAAAATTTGCTGGAATCTTATTGAATCCATTTTTCCTTCTACTTGTGAAATGTTCCCTGGGCCACTGGCTGCAATACAACCCCAAAAACATGATTCATCCACCTCCATGCTTGTTGGACAGAGGTTCTTTTCATTAAATTATGTGCCCTTCTTTCTCCAAACGTACCTTTGCTAATTCCGGCCAAAAAGTTATTTTAACCTCATCGGTCCACAGAACTTGATTCCAAAATGTATCAGGCTTGTCTATATGTTCATTTGCAAACTTCAAACGCTGATTTTTGTGGTGAGGACATAGAAGAGGTTTTCTTCTGATGACTCTTCCATGAAGACCATATTTGTACAAGTATCTCTTTTATAGTGGAATAGTGTACCACAACTCCAGTGTCTGCCAGATCTTCCTGGAGGGATCGTGCAGTCAAACGTGGTATTTGACTTCAGTCTGATATTTTTCTTGGTCTTCCAGATCTTGCATTAACTTCCACTGTTCCTGATGACTGCCATTTCTTAATTACATTCCAAACAGAGGATATGGGCATCTGATAACACTTTGCTATCTTCTTATAGCCTTCTCCTACTTTGTGAGAATCAGCTATTCTCAGTTTCCGTGTTCTACACAACTACTTAGAGGATTTCATGGTGCTGATTGTTGGGGCAAGGTCAGATGAGTCTGGCCTTTGAGATTGACATCACCTGGACTTTCCAGACGATGATTGAGAACAATCCATGACACTGCCAGGTCTCGGCTGTCCAAAGGGGACTGTGCATGCTATAAACTCTGCAGTGTGCCCAAACTTTTGAAGATGCCATTTTTTGTTTTCTGTTATTTTGAAAGTGTAAATGATGGAAATAAAATCAAACTTTGTTTGACATGTTATGAGAATGTCCAATCTGTAATTTGATGCCTTGTGGAGGTTTTTCCATCTTTTCTTGTTTTATTTTTTGCACTTTAAAATGAATTTTTGCATGGGGTGCCCAAACTTTCAATCCCAACTGTATGCATATATGGGTACTTGAAAGATGATTGTGACCATTGTGTGCTACTGCTAAGAGGCAGTGTGTGATTAGATGGTATGTTATCTTTAAATATATAATTGTGACTTATTGTAGAGAATGCTTTGATTTTTAGTTTTGGGCTGTTGCTTGACAAAAAAATGAATGAAGTGATTATGCAAAAATGAAGAAAAACCAGATTCACAGGCATTTGGGAGAAAGGTGAGGCCTCCTTTTTTTTAACTTTTTAGAGACTTTGGTAATGTAAGTCTACTGGTGTAGATTTTCTGATAATGAAATTTCTGCAAAAATATTTTTGCATTAAGCAAGTGATGGCAAGTAGCTCAATTTGTTCTGGGGATAGTTGAGCAGCTCTCTGTCTTCATATGAAAGCATGGTAATAATGAATATGGGTAAAAATAAATAGCAAGTTTTGTTTTTTATATATCTACAAACAATCCAAATACGATTATTGGAGGTATTTAATTAAATGCAATGAAACCATGAAGAGCGAAAAACTAGAGTTTGTTGCAATCGTTTTCCAATGTTTCACCAATATTTTACTGTGTATTCATTAGAATATTATTTTTTCATGTGAAAACACTCAAGTTCAGTGAAACCATGTGTTTTCACCACCACAGTCCCAAAAAAGCCTGCGATTATCTGTGTTTTTCCTTCCCCCCCCCCCCCCCAATAGCTGCGGCTTATGCAATCTTTTTGAGGCATGCTCCGACTAAAGCAGGCATGTCCAACGTTGGCCCTCCAGATGTTATGAAACTACACATCCCAGCATGCATTGCCACAGTTTTGCTATTAGAGAATGCTAAAACTATTGCAAAGCATGCTGGGATGTGTAGTTTCAAAACATCTGGATGGCCAACGTTGGACATGCCTGGACTAAAGAATGGGGGTGTGCTGAGTTCAGTTTTTAGATTCTCAAACGTGTGCAAAGCGGTTGCTTTCCAGCTGGAGTGGTTGAGTGCTGGACTGTGGTGCAGCTTCCTACAGCCATTTGGGTAGTTGTACCGGTAGAAAATGAAATACGGGGGAGAACACTGCAGACATTCCAGGTATTTGGTACCCATTTCCTTGGCTATTACGTTATCTGGGTCATTGTTTTATGGTCCATTCTCCTCTACTCCATTGTAAGCACGTTTCTGGTCCCATGATTTAATATTTTTATTCATGTTCTCAAACTAGTTATATGCATCGGCAAAAAAATGTTACCCGTCACCAAGTACCGATACAAAGTATAGATTTGGTGTAATGGTGGAGCCCCTCAGCCACTACAGAGCATATCGGGTCTTCCTAAATAAAGGTTGATGGAGTAATATTCCATCTATAATAGCCTGTTAATGGGAATAAGGAATGCTGTGCTGCGGTTGCTTCACTTTGCTCCCTGACTTACATTCCTTGTGCAATAAACAGTGCTGATGTTATAAGCATCGAGTTTTTCTGCCATGGTTTTTTATGAGGCAAGTTGCAGCCTGGCACTGCCAGCTCATAGCTGTACGTGCCTTCCTGACCCATTACTTTTTAGGCTGCCTTGTTCGCATTAACCGTGAAGGGCAGAAATGATCCAGCAGCCCCCACTTAGGGAGATGAATTTGTGAAGCGGAGAGTGTTACCAACTGATTTAAGATTGCAATTCCCAGCTCAAGTAGAGCTTTAAATGAATAAATAGCATCGCAAAGAGAAAACAAAATCCGTATTAATGGTTCTATTTTATTACCATTAATGCATTGGGCTTTTTTTCATTTATTTTGTGATTGTCATGGGAAACCTAGTGTATACAATCAAATTCTGTGTCCCCCCCCCCCCCCAACACACACAGACAAACACCTTTCTCCTACCCTTACCTTCCTACATATAATTCTGTCTACTATTGGTGGTACTGGAGTAGTACACCCTTTCATACTGCAGTTATTTTGGATGGACCTAATCCTCACATTTTGCATTTGACTGCATGGATAGTGTTAACAGCATAGGTGACTCAGTGGAGAGTTTAGGGAATCTCCGGCTGACGGGATAGTCAAGAATGTCTGTGTAATGACAGCTCACTCATTCATTATTATCTGGCACAAAACTCATTCATATGACTCCACAGCATTACAGGCAATCATAGCAACACTATAGGAAGTACAGCGTTGGCATCTTGATGCGCACAAAATTATATAGCCAAAATTCTGATTACATATGTTTTTTTCTCATAAATTTATATTTGCCAACATTGTATGTAAGTGTAGTGTAACCCATATATGTGACTAAGTGGCTCCCATTAGAGACAGGCTGGTGCACAATGACTCTTTGCTGAAATAAATGTGATTCAGGCCCACTGAAGCTTAGAACATTTTTAATCTATATAAATACCTCCCATTTCTTGTGTGCTTTCATGCCCTGTATTGATATAATGAAGTGGAAGCTTGTGTTTTCATGGTACAAAACTTAAATAGCAGTGTAACAATCCATTGAATTTTTCAAAAATATATTGCATGAAGACAAATATAGGTGAAAGTGGATGCCGTTGTGTCCATGCCCTCAAAGCATTTTTATCAAGAACCGGGGAAAATTGTCATAACTGTCTGCAACGGGCATTTATAGTAGCCCCTCCTGGTACGCCCGGCAGCTCAGGCGCAGTGTCTGGTCCAGGAAGCACTGTCCCCCGCTGCTGACGTAGTCTAAGCGAGTACATTGCTATGGCAACCTCCAGCATCTCTCGATGGTATCCCTGGCTGCCGAACATACTGGCAAGGGCTCACCTCACAAAGTTATGTAATGAGAATGGTGCATATTCATGTGAATACTATGCGATCATGTTAATTACTTCTAGGCATATATGAACTAAAGTGTGTAACTTAATTAAATGAAACACTGGAGTGCAGCTACATCAGAACATGCAAAGGATCATTCTGTTGCCTGTTATGCCAGCTTTAATTTATACTAGCAGAGAACTGTGTTTGGAACAACTATGGGCCTTATAAAGACTAGATTTTTGAAAAAGATTAATTAAATCTCTCAGTCCATGTGGATGAACAGTTTTCAGTTGGTGAATCCATTTGGCTTCTAATCATCAGATCCTCATGTCCCAATCACCTCCTCTAATAGGGAGAGGGACATGGTCTATGAGGCTTCAGATCACTTAGCATGTGATCGGCCTCAAAGAAACATCTAGCAACCGGTTGAACAGCTTTTCTGGTACATAGTGCTGTACTAATCGTGGTCATATGGAGAACGTAGGTTTGTCATGCGGATGCTGGAAGGATTTGCACACTACCACGTTCTTGCATGTAATGCATTTTAGACCAGGGTAGCAACCTGGCTGTTTTAAAGACGTTTCAGTCTGTGAATCCTCATTAGTAAAAGTTGCCTTGGGCGCCCTATACATGGCAACAGTGTTATCTGAAAATACTGTCACCGCTTTTGATTCCTCTTTTTTAAATGTATTCCAGAGCACTGGAACCTCCTCTAGCAGCCCTATCGTTATAATACACATTGTGTTATAGAATACAGTTGGTTTTGTTTTCCGCACACACTGTTCTGGCAGGACATGCATTCATGTGTGTTTTATCAGCCATGGCCAGAGAGCAAGCAGTTAATAGGACCCACTGTGTTTTTACTATTAATAATAATGAGATTCCTTCTATTTGGGATAGGCCTTCCCCAGTGAATCTGACACACCCGCCCACCGCCCTTTTTAGTCTTTGTTAGATTTTTCTCCCTATTATGGGTACAAATGTGCAACCGCTATTCCCATGTGTGTTTTGAGACACTTTAAAAGGTAGGTACTGCAATAGATACATTGCCAAATAATTATTAAGAGCACTTGGTTAACCAGCTGTATCGCTTTGGTGTGAGCTAAGAATGGATGAAATCCGTGCTTTTCAAACAAGTTGTCGTTTAGATGTAAATTCCTTAATATATTTTCGTTCCCAAGTGCTTGCGTACAGACCAGCAGGTCAGGCTAGTGCCAAAGGTAATAATAATAGGGTGTACACAGAGTTCGATGTAGTGTATTTTTCAATTATATTTTGCTTTTTATATAAGCAAAATTGATTCAAAAGCTTTTGATTCGATCCCGATGCGCATCACCAAAAATCGGTTTGACAAATAGGCTGTGCAGGCAAGAATATATAGTCTCAATCGAATGTGTACATGGTGCAGTGCGATTCGATCCTGATTAAAATGGGATCAAATATGGATTGAATAGAATGCTTTTGCACCAAATTAATTCTTAAGTTGTATACACACGGTGGGATTTGCAATCAAATATTTTAAAATGTTCTTCAGTCTCAAAAGATATTTTGCTCCTGACAAGTAAACTGGTCACTTGCATAAATAACAATGCTTATATAATGCAAGGTCAAATACAAAATATTGATTTTTACTAATAAACAGTTTTTTTTAAGTTAAAATAAAATAGTAGTAATGTATATTAATACATTAATCAGAGTAATCCCACCATCTTGACATTAATAGTGCTCAATTATAAGGCTTCAGTTCACCAATTTATAGATTGCATAGGCACCAATGCCCAAGGTATTACTCGTAAAGCCTTTGTTATTTGCATGTCAAGTCATATACAGTATTCAGGATAACAATCGTAATATGCTGCATCCACACAACTGAGCGGAAAGCCTTTGCTATGTTTGACCTCTTCAGTAGGCATAGTTTCTCACCCATGCAGATATCATCCAGTTGTCCAATTGTAATAGTCAGTGCTTTAGCCCTCTAGCTAGGAGCCAGCACTGAACTGGTCAGGGGAGGGAAGAGTTGGGTTACAGATTTTTCCATGAAATCTACTTATGAGGTCCATTGCAGAGGATGTTATCTGAGCCCCAATGTCAGTGTGATAGTTTCCTCGCTAGCATGGTCGCTGACCATCAAATGATGTTTCCTCCATTCGTAGATAAGTTAGTTTATACTTTCCACCAATAAATAGTAGTTACCAACCAGATATTTCTATTGCTGTTGGGAAATTGACAATCACTACTACCACTCAAGTGAACTGCCTAGGTGTCTTCCTTGCGAGGCTAATCTTCCTAGTCAGATGTTCATCGTCTGCAAAGCTACTTTCAGTCACTTCATTGGTTACATGTATTCTACCATATTCAGTACAAAATACTTTCATTTATACACAAGGCCATAAACCAAACTACACCAACATACATCTCTTCTCTCAAAATATCTTCCAACTCGACCTTTGTTCTTCACAAGATCTGCGTCTCTCATCCACACTCACTACTCGCTCCCATTCCCGATTGCAGGACTTTCTTCGGGCTGCACCCACTCTGTGGAATGCTCTCCTACAATCCTCCATTCTCCAAACCTACAAGCGTTCCCTGAAAACTCACCTCTACAGGCAAGCGTATCAAATTCTAGAACCAACCACTTAACCTTCATATACCGTTCCTATCTAATCACATCCCCACTGAACAGTACACACACATTCACTCTTTCTTTTTCCCATTTTCTGTCCTGATCCCTGGCAAACTGCTGGGTCACCATACCATACCATGCAGCACACCAGGAATATTTTGTGTTCTGGTACACTTTATGCAATACAGAATACCTATCCTTGTGTGCCAATGCTTATTTCCCTATAGATTATAAGCTAGCAAGCAGGGCCCTCCTACCTTTTGACTGTCTGAATACCCAGTTTGTTGTATCACAGTCTCCTATTGTAAAGTGCAATGGAATATGTTGCATTATTTAAGAAACTGTAAATAAAATACATTTATTCTTGAAAAGGGGGGTGGGTGCTGACATCAGCAATGACGTGCAAAACTGAATCCTTCTAATTTAGCACTATATAATATTTTGTATCCATGCATGCACTGCTGCAATGCACGCATCGGAAAACAAACTCTATCCATTCAAAGTTATACGGCCGAATAAAGTTTAAATTCTAGAAAAACTGTAAAATGACGACTTTCATTCAGACCATTGGGTGAATAATGTATTCAACCACATTAGCAACTTGTGCAGTCTATCTCTCTCCCACAAATGACGGGTACTCTGGTTTCCTCACACAATCCAAAAATATACAGGTAGGTTAATTGGCTTCCAACAAATTAACCCTTGAATGTCTGTGTGCGTGTGTACATGTGGTAGGGAATATAGATTGTAAGCTCCACTGGGACGAGGACTGATGTGAATGTTGAAAAATATTCTCTGTAAAGCGCTGCGTAATGTGTGCGCTATATAAGAAACTGTCAGTAAATAATACTAGATGCAATGCGATCTACATAAAACATTTGCTCCGTGTATGGGCACCTTAAGGACTTGCTTTATTTATTTTTGCTCTCAAATGCTTCACGTTTTTAATTCTGTATTTGCTGCCTTTTATGAGGTGTTTGTCCCGGGTTTCCATGTATAGAAAACAAAGAAACCTGTACCCTTTATTTGTGGGCTAATCTAACATGGGTATGTTAAACGTTTATGTAGCTGAGGTTATGACTGATTTCTGCATTCTCCGTAAGCATGTATGCGCAGCCAACCAGCCTGGATTTGATTTGTGACCTAGTGTGATATTAATATAGACTGTAATCTGCAATAACTGCAGGATCCTTGGATTGTATCTGGCAAAAGCCAGTTGTGCAGGGGGAGCAGGTCGTGTGAAGGGGCAGAGAGATGTGTGTGTGAACTGTGCGAATGAGCCTGGGAAACTGATCGAACGTTCAGGCTGGAGGAGAGCCTCTGGGACTGGTCCTTCTATGCAGCAAGGGGGGTGTTTAGTGCTGGGTGTGGGATCCAAAGTTTCAGCTTTCTTCTCAGGAACCCGCAGACGAGCCCCGTGGTTCCCTGCTTCCTTCACAGCTTCTCCTAGAAGGGATTAGTCCCAGAATCCTCAGGCTTCTCCCTGTAACTGAAAGCAAATGTGATGTCCTCCCCTGTGCCTAAGCTTTGGGGGGGAGCTGGTCACATGGTTGTCACAGTTCTACTTATTACGTTGCAACTGTCATATATCATTCTAGATAGTTGGTATTTCTGTATGTGTAAAATAATATCACATAAAGTGTAATGTATGTGACCCTGAAACTATGAAACTTTTTTAATATTGATGTACCATTTTAATTGCGGATGTACCAAATTGATGTACCAAATTGCGGATTTTGAATAAATGCCATTTTTATCTGTGTGATCATATAACTGTGTGACTGTTATTAGAGCCACTTAATTGTGACCTGGTTATAGGCGCCAAACCACTATTACCTTTACATTTTACTTTGCGATTCCTTACAACAGGGAGGAAGTGGTATTGAGCTGCCCATAAAGAACACTGAATTTAGCACAATACGGGGTATTGTCTATAGCATGGGTCCTCAAACTTCGGCCCTCCAGATGTTGTGAAACTATAAATCCCAGCATGCCTTGCCACAGATTTAACATTCCCTTAGAGAAAAACTGTGACAAGGCATGCTGGGATATGTACTTTCACAACATCTGGAGGGCCGCAGTTTGAGGACCCATGGTCTATAGCAAAGGTAGCCAACTCTATTCCTCAAGAGCTACCAACATTTAATATTTTCCAGGTCTCCTCACAGGTGAAGAATTTAGCTCCACCTGTGGATCTTTTAAAATGTGTTATCAGTAATGAGTGCACCTGTGAACCAAGGAGGTGAGCTGGAAACCATGAACTGTTGGTAGCTCTCGAGGACTGGAGTTGGCTACCCCTGGTCTATTGTGTGTGTGTGTGTGTGTGTGTGTGTATGTGTGTATACCTGGGTTGGTCTCTGCATTTCTGGTGTGAAAGGGCTATAAGTGAAGTTCTTGGCACACATTTTAGACAAATACGTGGACCAAAGTCCAGATGGATCACTGACATTGCTAATACATTATTTAATTCTATCCAGGCTGTAACACTTAAATACGTTTTTTAATTTGTTTTCCTTTTTATTCCTATAATTCTTTCTTCTAACTAGTTGAAGAAACAGAAATAAGCTCATCCATACTTGCATCTTCCAGAGTAACACTAGCACAAAATGTGATTAGAATCTGTGAAGCACATGGTCACTTGTAATGTGGTTGATTGTCCACCGTATGCATGACACCAGAAGTATCCTGTATGCGCATCGCCCTAACCGTGCCGCCGCCTATCAGTAGAAGTACTGTTTGTGTACATGACACGAGAAGTGCTCAGTTTGTGAGTGCGTGATGTGGTCAGGCACAGTGCCCAGCCAGATAAGCATCATACAAAAACAGTGGAGGCCATGACACCAGTTGTAGACTATGCAGAAACCCATGTGGGAGGAGGGGAATGGGGACAGTGTAAATGTAAGAAACACGGAGAGGAATTTGTCCTAAGAGTCAAACATTCCATAGTTTTTGATTGTAAAATTCCAATATGCTGAATACTGTATTGTCCTCCATAGCATGTATTTGTTACTATATATATATATATATATATATATATATATATATATATATATATATATATATATATATATATATATATATATATATATATATATATATATATATATATATATATATATATATATGCCATAAGTTGACACAGGACCAAAAGTGAGATTTACAATTTATTTTTTTTCTATAATGTTTTCTGAGAATTTTTTATTTCAATTTCCTTTCTGAGAATTTGATTGTGATATAAATGTAGATGTAAGTTTTGTCAAATGGCCAACCCCCCCCCCCCCCCCCCCAAAAAAAAAATACCCCAAAACTTTGTAAATATTTATTTATAGGAAGATTCATTCTACAGTAGTATCTAGTATATACAGCACAAAACTGAAAACCTGCAAAGTTGATTTTGTGATTATACTTCCCAATTGTATTGAGTGATATTAATTGTCCTTTAAGATGGGATGTTTTTGACATCTGGGGGCACATGTCTGCTTGGTTGGTATGCAGTAAATGGCCTTTCACCTTACCACCAACTTTGCATCTAAAAGTAAATCCATTCTTCAGGACATCACCCCTTATAGGCCCTTCTTAACCCACCCTCTCATTTCGGCTCCAGCTACTTGCCATCTTATCCTTCCAGGTTGCTAACTATGACTTCCTTTTCCCTACTTCCTGTAAGCGAAATCATGGCCCTTTATCTTTTCCTCCAATCCTTCTACCTCTGCTGTTTGTTTTGTTCCCTACCGTCTCTCCTATTGCCTGTTCCCATCTTACCCATCTTTTCAATCTTTCTCTCATCAGTCATTAATTTTTTTTTTTTTTTGTATTTTAGTGTCACTGCAGTTCTTTTTAATACGTAATTTAACCCTAACAATCTCTAATTACCGGTTCCAACGCTCTTCCCCTTCGTCTCAAAGATTCTTGAGTGGATTTTTGATCACTTTTCTCTCTCCTGCTCCCTGCTTGACACACTTCAGTTTTTGTTTTCTCCACTCTATAGTAACTACCCTTACTAAAGTCAGCAATGACCTTTGTGTTTGCCAAAGCCAAGGGACACTACTCTAGTACTTTTGACACTGGGCCACACTTTTCTCCTGCTAATCCTTCACTCCTTTGGTCTGGGTGACACTGCCCTCTCCAGGTTGTCTTCCTACTTCTGACCGCTCTTTCTGTTGCCACTCATGGTTTGCCACTAAGCCCATATAGTTTCATTTTTTTTTTTTTTTTTTTAGGTTTAATCTCAACAATTTTTGATCCATAGTTCTTTGCAAGAATATGCATATTGCCTATCCCATGGATATCTCAGTGCTCTACTGTCTAAGCCTCTACCTCTTCTAAATGGATGCTATTCCACTTATCCACCACCCTTTCTGTGAATTAGTTTGCTCCCAAATTTCCCCTGAACCTACATCACTCCAGTTTGAAGGCGTCTTAAAGTTATAATTCTTATCTTCCTTTAAATAATGACTACCTCCTGTACCTTGTCAAAACACTTGGTTTATTTGGAAGTCTTATGTCCATCCCTTTCCCTTCTCTGCTCCAAACTGTACATATGTTGCCCTCTAGTATTCTCTCTAAATGTGATCTATGTGATATATGCTTCTGGAGAACTGGGTACAGTATTCTAGATGAGACATTTTTAAGTATTAAACTGTAGTACTCTCCTATACTCCTCCCCCTCACTCATCTAACCACTAGCACTCTACTATTACCTACCGGATATCCCAGAACTTCTTAAGGCCCCATACACTATGCGACTTCTCCAAGGGGAGACGTCTCACTCCTCCTTGAACTTCCTGGCAGCTTGCCAGGCGACAGAATGACATACAACAAATTTAAGGCAGTCCTATTGCATACAATGTATCGTATGCAATCCCAGCAAGGCCTGCGGGCTCATATAATTCTATACTGCAGTTTTGCCTTCTCTGGCTCCAATCTGATACACACGGGAATTGGATCGGAATCTGAGGCGACACATGTGATATTTATTTACAGTTTCTTATATAGCGCAGCATATTCTGTTTTTTTGTAATTTTACACTTTTGAACTGATTTGTCTGACTAAACCATCAGTATCAGATGAAAAGTGCCCAAATAACACTGGTGTATGAGCACCTTTGAAACTTACAGGTCTAATGGTTCCTACACACAGCGATTCTTAGCCATTTTCTAAGCGATCTCTCCTTAACCCCTTTAGTGGCAATCCCGAGAATTTTCCGGGCTGTGCCTCAGTGCCCAGTCTGGCAAGCCCGGAAAATTCTCGGTATTGCCACTGTTTGGAGTCGGGCAGCGCTGCTGAGTTCACTCTGATCTCAGGCAGCGTCGCGCTGCCCGGCTCCCTCCCCTCTGCGGCGTCGCCTCCTCCTCCCCCCTCCCCTCCGGGTTTTCAATAGAAGTCCCTGGCGCCGGCTTATGACAAGCCGGCTGCCGGGGACAGTGATGCAATGGGGGGGGGGCGCAGGTCCTGGCAGCCGCTGATTGACAGTTCAGCGGCGCTGCCCGGACCCAGGGGGTAGTGGTGTTTTTTTTTTAAAGGGAGCGCTCCCCCCAAAAAACTCGCCCAGTGGGGAGCGCTCCCAAAAAAAAAACCCACCACTGAAGGGGTTAAACCACACATTGGCCTTTATTCAGATCTGATCACATTACAAATTTGTTTGGAAAATGGGCAAAACCATGTTCACTGCAGGTGGGGCAGATGTAACGTGCAGAGACCACCTGTAGATTTGTGGCATGCCGAAAATTTTCTGGGACTGCCCACTGCGGCACCGCAGCTTGGGCCGGAAATTTTCTGGAACTGCCACTGAAGGGGTTAAACACCTCACACTAGCCGATAAAGCCCTCACTTAACCCTTTCCCCTGTACATTTGTCATTCTCTTCCTCCACACTCTCTGCAACCAATTTCATCAGCTGATGACTGCTGCCTCTCCTTCCACTCCTGCTTACAACCTACTTTATTAAAGCCTACTGCGTCTACTTTTCCCCCCTTGTTTTTATAGCAGTTCCTAAATTGAGAATGTATAAGGTATTGTTCTAAAACAGACAATGTTAAAGCCTACTACATATGGCTTCTCTTGTATCATGCAGTTGGCTCTGTGTTCAGTACTTGGCTTGTGGTCAGCTGTTCATATTATTGCCATTCCTTTAGTTAAACTTCTTTAAACCATACTAGACTGTTATCACTTTCATCCAAGATGGGTTCAGTCTTTCAAATGGGTGATGCAGCTTTGCTATATACAGCTGTGAGATGACATGATGCGGACAGTGCATTTAATAGAGAGGTTTTCTTTCCTGACCTAGGACCTGTAGTCCCATCCGCTTATTCTCAAAACAGTTGTGCACCAGTAATCATCTAGCCGTGCCATGATGACTGGACCTCAGAGTGCTACTTCCCAATTCCCTTCATGCAGTGGAGGCAGTAATCATAAAACTTAACTTTTTATCATTTTGAAGTGGATTTTACCAGGTAAATATCTTGAATTCATAGGATATACCACTAAAAATATATAGTCCATTTACATTACATCAAACCTTGAGATTTGTCATAAGTTACTAAACGGATCTTCTGATGCGCTGAAACAAATACTTTCGCCATGCTAATTATTATCCTGGCCTATACCTGGAACTGAATCAGAAATTCAGAACCTCTCATTCTGATGCCAATAGTTAACACAGCAGAAAAAAAAGAACATGTCTCCTGCATTTCTTTTCCACACCTGCTCTACACATGGTGCTGCTCATTTTTAATTTGCAGACACCCAAACAGAAATCTGACCAGGTCTCTGCCAGTAGAGAAGAAGCACATTATGTTCTAGAGAACAGGAAGGCTGGGCAGTAGCTGAGAGGTAATGATGCTTTTAAAACGGAGAAACACCACCACCATTTTTATTTTACTGGGTGCCCCCTTGTTTATAGAGTTCTCCATTGTGTCCCATCCACCAGGTCTTAAAGGCAATAACATTTTCTTCCACACTCTAGAGTGGTCTTTGAAGCATGAAGAGCATCCCTTGCTTGCACCAGCAGACGCCATGTACTGTGCTTGTTAGAACTAGGCTATGTGTCCTTAGAGTATAATATGATACTGAGCTAATTTAATGAATATTTTAGCATAGTTTTTATGGGGTTAAATAGAAACATTTTCCCTTTTTCCCTACTCAAAAACCGCACTTGGGACACTCACTTCCAAAGCATCCAGGCACAAGCAGTTTGGTAGTGTGGGAGGACCCCCCTCCTTATATCTTCCCTCCCATCACCAGCAGCCCAGACCTGTTTTCTATCAGAGGCAAATTGCTTTCTGTGTGTTTTTCTTTTCTGCGCTCCTACGTTTAGCAACACATGCTGCACAAGGGGGAATCGGAAGGGGGTGGCGGTCTGGGGGGGGGGGGGGGGCTGTAATTTTGCAATTGTAGGCTGCATATTGGATAAACCCCTTACTGCCAAAGCAGTCAGAAGAGCATTGCAGAGCAATTAAATATTATGAGACAATGCGTTACGATGCTCCATCCAGCCGTCATGGGGTTACTGTGTCCGTGTTTCCAGGACTGCGCTCCCATGAGAGATACTTGCCATATGATCTCACAATAAAAGTTTCTCTTTTTTATGGTCCGTGTAACTGTTTCCTTTGCTATTTTCTTCTGTAAACGGCTGCTGCTGGCCTGGCAGGTCCTGTTTCTCCCTCTGCTTCCTCTTCATCAAACTCTTATTAGCCCTGTATGGTCCATGTGATAAACAGCACAAGACGAGTATTAGGATCTTGTGGATCATGTACTTCTGGGGTAAGTAATGAGGCGGTATGGTGTTTCGTCCTCTGCTTGCAACTCTAATTGCAAGCCTCAGAGCTTAACCGTTGTAGTTTGCTAAATTACCTTTATAACATCAGGGGCTTTATAAAGCTTCGGAGCTATTGATTCCACCAACTTTGTTATGAAACCGCCTACCAGCAGAGGTGGTAAAGGCATATTCATTTTAAAATCCTGTGTTTACTTTGTCGTATTCCGCTAGCAGAGGTAGTGAGGCATTGCAGCCCACATTGGAATTAACCGTTGGTGAATACTTTTGGCTAACTGTAGGCTTCTAATAAAAAAAAAAAAAATATATATATATATATATATATATATATATATATATATATATATATATATATATATATATATATATATATATATATTGCTGTAATTGTCATTTGAATCTTCTGCTACAGTATATGTGGCATCCATTCACGTTTGTTCGAATGTGTTCTGTCAGTTATTTACAAACATTGTTCTAAAACCCGATCCATTTGCTTCCATTGTGTAACTTGCAGTAAATGGACAGAGCCAGCTTAGAACACAGATGACCTGTCACGGCACTGATACATTTGAGCCTATATTAGTACAAAGAATACACCTGCTAGTGGGTGTTAGGCGTAATAATGTAGGATTACAGTAACTGGTCGCTGTGGTGTTAGTGCAGATTTGCACCCCTGAGCTGTGTTGATAGATCAAGCTAAAAGGCTGTCCTTTTGATACACCTATACTGTCCATTGTGATCTTTTTCCCCTCTGCACGTTCTAGAGCTTTAGGTTGGGATTATAACTAATTTATGTTTCCCAGAACAGTTGTGCATGCATGTTAATTGCAGAGATTCTAAAAGTAGTTCAAATGCTCTATGGATGACTGACACGGATTGGAAATCCCCTCTCAAGTGCCATGGGCGTGGCTTGGGATGTGGGTCTGATGATTCTTCCGCTCGGCATAGTTTTTGTTGGGAACGTTTCTGGAAAGGCCAGCGAGCAGATACTGTGTGAGTACTGCACTGGTCCCTTAGGTCTGTGCTGCACAGACTCCATTCTTTTCTCACAGCTGTCTGTGAACTGGCACTGCACGGATACAACTGGGAACAATATGACAAATGTATTTAAAAACACTGAGGTACTGTTAGTTAAAGGTTGGTCACAAACAGTCATAACTATGGGAAAATGTTCACTGCTCACTAAGCAAAGCTGGCATACAATAATAGAGAACACATTGTACAGGTTTCATCTGTTGAGTGACACACCTAGGAACAGGGAATGTATTTAGACTACCAGATGGGAATTATCCATGAGTATAGGAGACTTTATAGTCTGTAGTAGAGGGAAGGATCATTTGATTACCTCTGCAATTGAATGCTGGGACTTGTAGTTCCACACCATCTGGAATGTTACACAGGTTTCCATATAAATATAATCATGGTGCAGGATTGTGTAAAGGAAGTCTAATCTGGATAGATGTTCATGATGCCTAGCTGGGAATCGCACATCTGGGATTCTCTCTGTCAGGTGACTTAAGCAGCTGGTGGAAAAGAGGGGAAGTCATGAGAGCTGGGGAGGCCTCCTACAAGATGTGAGATTTTTATAGTGCCCCGAAGGCTGGGAGTGAAGGGAACTGATCATCCAATGATACAGTACACACCCTGTGCAGCTATTGCACATGACATTCATAAATTATGGTCTATTCAGGTTCTTTCCAACTCCTGTGTTACGCTATTGTGTCCATTTTCTGTTGCTGTTACTTAATACGATGTGGCTAAGGTTGACAGGGTTGGAAGGTTGACACAAGCATTAGGTCAACAGTCTAAGTCATGTTTTTTTTTCTTTGAGCAGACCTCTGCTGACAGGCGGTATTTCATACCCTACCATCCACTATGGCATGGTGGCAGAATATAATAGTGTGCCGTGCCCGAAGCATGATGAGTGCAGCTGTACACTTATGCTGGATACACACCAAAACAATTTGGGCACAATTCCATCAATCTGGATCCAAGTCAGACCGATTGGATGCAGATCCAAGTCAGACCGATTGGATGCAGATTGGGTCAAAATCGTTTGATTGGATCCGATTCCGGTCCTACCTGTATTAGATCCATTCATCTGAATACGGATGGGATTGGGATTGGATCATATGCAAATCAGATCGCACGATTTGCATCCAATCCAAATAGTTTTGGTGTGTACCCAGCATTAGACAGGGTCCATGTCGACTATGTTGACATTCAGGACAAAAAAATTAAAAACACACGTTCACCTTTTTGACTGTTGACCTTCCAAACCCAATGCATGTCAACCTAAATAGTCAACCCATAACACGTAAAGCCCCATACACACTAGGTCAGCGGTTCTCAAACTGTGGGTCCTGACCTTCTCCGCATGGGGTTGCGACTCCATGTTGCTGACCATCAGGCTGATGACTTTTCTAATCTCAGTCAGTGATTCAAGGAGTCTGAATAATCTGTGGAATTGTCTGTTATATTAGACTCCTCCCATCACTCTGTGCCTCCATAATGCTGCCATGTATGTGCTGTCTGCTGACTACACATGTGATGTTATGGTATATCAGACTCCTCCCATCACTCTGTGCCTCCATAATGCTGCCATGTATGTGCTGTCTGCTGACTACACATGTGATGTGATGTTATGGTATATCAGACTCCTCCCATCACTCTGTGCCTCCATAATGCTGCCATGTATGTGCTGTCTGCTGACTACACATGTGATGTGATGTTATGGTATATCAGACTCCTCCCATCACTCTGTGCCTTCATAATGCTGCCATGTATGTGCTGTCTGCTGACTACACATGTGATGTGATGTTATGGTATATCAGACTCCTCCCATCACTCTGTGCCTCCACAATGCTGCCATGTATGTGCTGTCTGCTGACTACACATGTGATGTTATGGTATATCAGACTCCTCCCATCACTCTGTGCCTCCACAATGCTGCCATGTATGTGCTGTCTGCTGACTACGCATGTGATGTGATGACCTTCTGCAGGAACTTGCCGGGGTCCTGTCATTATTTTTATTGTCTGATGGGGTCCCAGAGCAAAATAGTTTGAGGGCCCCTGCCCTAGGTGATCTTGTTAACAATATATCTCAGAAAGGGACACTTAGTAATTATAACCAGTTTGATGTTTCTGTAGGTACATTCTCCGGTGCTAATGGTATTCCGCAATGTGTTGTGTGGTCTATTATCAGTCAAGATCATGTATATTTACATTGCTCTACTGGGACTTTCTGTTTCTATTACTCTCCAGTACTTGCCGATTAATCAATCAAAGTCACAAGCCCTTTTTTTGTCTCTCTTGCAGCCAGCACCGGTTTGATGGCGAACTCCTCACCATCTTTCATGGGAAGTTTTCTGAGCAGCAGCCTGGGCTCTGCAGCAGCATCAGCGCACCCAGCGGCCGCATCCTCCTCCCCTTCCGAAAACACCTACAGGGGACCGCATGGGGCTGGTGCCTCCCAGATCTGGTTCTCTCACTCCCATGAAGGTCAGTAGCACTTTACCTATTGTTATTAAATCTGAATACCAGAAGGTGGAGGCTGCTGCTTCCTTTTCCTCTGTCAGGGTAGAGGCTTGATATAGGAAACATGGCTGCAGACAGGGTGTTTATCAGTTTGTACTGGAGTAGAGAATAGGCCTGGGTTTTGAAAGTGTTCTGTTTGTTGCTGACCATTTCCCTTGTTCTATATTTAACAACTGTACTAGAAAAACAATCTCTTATGTTATATAGTGTATCATAAATGACTGTCCACCTTTCTGTGCAATTCTATTTGGTGAATGAGGGAACTATGTAATTTATTTTTTAATAAGGGTTGGGGGTAGTTAGTCGTTTTTATCCTATGTAGTTCCCAATACAGTGCAGGGAGACTATCCCATGGACCACTGAATCTTCTTGTTCCATCTCATGTTACACATTGAGGAGGCAGACTGATCGGTATCCGTTTCCTGGAAATACTCTAGTTATTAATATTGCCTTCCTGAGTGCTTTACTTTTATATAAGAATGGTACATGTAGTTAGAAAACGGTACCACATGTCGGACCTTTTACCTGAGCTTACAACATAGACTAAAACATTTTTTAGCCAATTACTTTATTAATTCTGCTATATTTTGAGACCAGTCCAAGGATTTCATGTTTCTGAATTCATGTATTGCGGCATGCCATATCAAGTGCTTTGCTGAAATCTGAATAAGCTATATCCACTGATCTACCCTGCAATGTCACTTTATTTACTCAGTGAAAAGAAACCAACTAGATCTTTTTGACATGATCTTCCAGCAGCCATCTATGCTGTCTTGACTGTTCTAATTTAACTGTAAATGTTTGATCGTTCAATTTAAGTAATTCAATGAATTGATTTGAGACTTGCAGGTTTCTAATCATTTTCTTCTCCTCTGCCATTTTTGTGTAGCGGTATTACAGTTGCTGTTGACCAATCACACAGAAGTATACCAGTCAGCATTTTTGTTCTTGTGTAGCTAGTGCTACTCCTAGTTCTGTCACTTTAGGGGTATGCCAGCTAGGCCCCTTTATTGATCTACTTGAAATGTTGGAGAGTTTAAGGAACACCTCAGTAGTAAATACTTCTGTACAATAAACAAACTTCTTTCCAACCCTACAAACCTTTCAGAACCATTGTTCGTTTTAGAGTTTATATAGTTGTAGCGACCAGTAGCGTGTAAATGATATACAATACACTGTATAAAGTGGCGAGTAAGTATACTGTATAGAAAGCGGTTACTTCTGAATATTGGTTTGGGAACATGTCCTCACTTTCCCTCCAGAAGCCTGTGAAACATATAAGGGACCTCTGGAAGTCTGTTGTTGCCTGAGGAGATCTATCATCCTCTTGTATCTTTTGACCTCTTGTGCATGGAATGTCAGCAACAAAGTCTGTGAACTGTAGCCCAGCACTCTGATGCCCTCATCTCCTCCTCATAAAAACCTGCTTAGCAGCTTTGTCTACAGACACCTGCAGGCAGAGGCTTCTAGTCTTCATTCAAAGAGCTTTGACTAGATATCCCTTGACCTGATCAGCATGCCAATGACTGTACTTCTAATAGTCATGTTTGCTAAATAGCATAAGCTAGTATACAGGCTGCTGTAAACCCAATTTCACATTGTACCCATCGTTACAATTATTCCCGTTGTTCTGGGTACCAAAGTCAGTCATGGTGGTATATCTACGAAATGTGTTTTTTTTGTATCTCTTGTCGTCAGTCTTTAAACCCAAGAAAATCAATATCCTTGGTTCAGGGGCTAAGGCACATTTATGGGCAGTATTTTTTTTGTTTTGTCAATATGTATGTGTATTTTGAGCCCCTGAACCCAACATCGATTTATTTGGATTTGTGGTGATTTTAAAATGGATCTAAACCTATGAATATCAGCCTTTACTAAATCTACCTCCTGGAGTTTAACAAATAGACCTGTCAGTGGTAGAACTTAAGGGTTGTGGGCCTATGTGCATAATCTATCATTTGGCCCCCCTCTTCCACCCCAACTTCACTTGGCAGTGGGTGATCAGGGGTGACTGGAAGAGGGCGACATGGGCAGCAGTGGGGCACTTAGTCCTCAGGGGGACTTGTGTACTGTACCTGCTGCACCAATGGTAGTTCCACATTTGAAACCCGTGCTCTCTGGTACATTCTGTGCATTTGTGTGGTGTGTGTGTGGTGTGTGTGTGTGTGTGTGTGTGTGTGTGTGTGTGTGGTGGTTCTGTTGTTGCTAGTCAACAAAGCAACAAATGTATTTTTTTTTTTAAGTGTACTATCTTGGTTTGTTAGGTAGATTTTTGAGATGCCTATTGTGAATTGCATGTGTTTTTTTTTTTTTTTAAAGTTGTAATATATGTTAGGTATTATGTTCTTTCCAGAAAAAATGCTAGAAAGTGCTGATGTTCCTTCAGAAATGCTCCATTCTGTTTGACAAATTAAAATTGAGCCCAGGTTGAGTATCCCTTATCCAAAATGCTCCGGACCAGGAGAATTTTGGTTAACAGATTATTCTGTATTTCGGAATATTTGAATATTTCAATTATGTATTTTGAATTATCTGGCATGTATGCTGTATAAACACATCAACCACATGAAATACACACAAATATATTGTATTTGTTCAAAAAACAAGGTTTCCAAACATGAAACAAATTTTGTGTACCATGTCAGGCACTGCGTTTGAATGCCAAGCAATCATTTTCTTGCACATATATAGTGGCAGTTACATATCATGTCCCCAGTAGGGCTGTTACATATGTCCCCAGTAAGATTTTAGCGAAAAAAAATAGTTTTTTCACTTTCTGGAATGTATGGTTTTTGGAATAATTTGGATACGGGATACTCAACCTGTATTTGTTTTTTTCAAGATCAGAAACTTGTGTGTTGGTTAAATAGTAGTGATATGTTGATGTATGCATTGGTAAATCACCCGCAGTTGTCTCTACCGTGGAAAGTTAAGAGAATGAGGGGCAGATTTAATAAAGAGTGATCTTCTTACTCTTATGTCTGTTAAATTGTGCTCCAGCCAATCCGCTCCTAATTGTAATGTTTGACACTTCGCTGATTGGCTTCAGCACCATTTAACATGCATAACAAGTGATAGGACTATCTCTCTCTTTATTAAATCTTCTCCTAAGCATTTTATTTACATGAAAATGTATCATATAATTAACACCTGTGTGTGGACTCATTGCACATGTAATAGGTTTGAGATCTATACAAAATAAAATCTAACACATATACATTCTCCATGGCTTTTTCAGCCTTGGTGTATTTCTATAATCTAAAATATCAAGCCATGCACTATCCATACGCTAACATTTGTGATAAAAGATGGGTCGGGCGTTGTGAAGAGCTCAGGGCTGTGAGAGGATGCCACCCGTGCAATAATTTATACCTTCTGGATATTCCACGGTCCGCTTTAAGTAGAAGCCTTTAGCAACAACTCAACCACTAAGTGGAAGGCCACGTAAAATCACAGAGCAGGGTCAAGGAATGCTAGGGCACTTGGTGTATAAAAAGGCTCCAGTGCTCTGCTGATTCCAAAGCTGAAGAGTTCTGAAATTTCCACTGGCAGTTATGTAAGCACAAAAACTGTGCAGTGGACGTTTAATTGAATGGGTTTCTGTGGCCGAGCAGCTACATGGGAAGCCTCACATCACCAATGTCAAGCCTCGGCTGGAGCGATGTACAGCACACATACGCTGTTCTGTGGAGCAGTGGAAATGTTTTCTGTGGAGTGACAAATCATGCCTAGCAGTAAGAACGGGGTCCGGCGCTGCAGTCCCCGGCATTTAAATGCCAGGTAAAAGCCAGGTTGATCTCCCTTGCAGTAAGAACATGGTGCTAGTGTGCAAACTCATTATGGCTGGTAACTAGTATATTTTAGAATCTATATTATACCCTTCTACATGCTGCATAAAACCTCTGCAACAGACACGCGCTAGCTTTCCTGTTGGAAACTATTTCCTGTCACTGTTTATGTAGAGTTTCAGTGTTTTGATTTGTTCTTTATTGCGCAGAAGCTACTTATGTCTGACCTAGGCTCACTGTCTTTCTCTAGTATGTACCTTCTTATTCGGTTTCTGTTTCTTCCAATGACTGGGTTGCCTCAGTCTCTTTAATATGCAGCATGAAGAAGGGAGGAGAGTAGGGGGGGATATTTCTGATGTGGAACGAGCCAGCTGGCATCTTTTCAGACTAGCAGCCAGGCATGATGCCAGGGCCTTGAGCCAATACCACCTCCCGCTCTCACTTTCTTTAACTCTGCGTGTTTCTGTCTGTCTGTGACTGAACTAATTTGGGAGGAATTGGGGTGTGGCAATAGATAGTCTTACCCTTTAACTATTTGGTTGCCACGTCTGACATGTGCCATATATCAGATACAATTTTTTTTTTTTTTTACTTGCTTGGCCTGCACTGAAAGGGTCAAATTTTGATGTTTTCAGTTCAGAACATGAAGGTTGTGTAGTCTTGGAAGACCTGGCATCACTCATTTGTCACTTTTGGTCCGGTTATTCTATGCATCACATCTAGAATCTCTAGAGCAGACTAGTTTGGCTTTAACGCTGTTGTGGAACTACAAGAACCAGCATGCTCTACGGCCAAAAACCTACAGTCCTAGAGTGCTACGGATTGCCACAATCTGTTCTTGTGGGTGAACTGCAGCATTGAACATAAGCCTGTAGAATGTTTTGCCTTAAATCCATTGAAGGGCTGCAGTCTGCAGCTGGACGCTTTTAACCTCCCATTTCATATATTGGCTAGATGAAATTGCGGGACATAACATTTTGTGTTTTGTAAGGTTGAGTGATTCGTTTTTTGGGCTGCCTTCATATCCTGGAGCTCTTCAGTACTCCCACAGCTTTCACACACCCTTCCCAAGCTCACAGTCATGTAGCAGTGCTCACATCTGCTTATCCCTTCTCCGTGAGGACTTCCTGCTGCCCAGCCTTGCTCATCACCAAGAGCTGTGAGCGGGATTGGCAGAGGCATCTCCTTTTTAACCCCCTATAGTTCTTTGAGTAGAAGTTTCATGTGAGCGGTGCCAGCTGCATGATTGCAGTGCAGCGTTAAAAAGCCTCTTTCACAGTCTTGTGTGCACGTGCCGGAGTCCTGTTGTGGCATTAGGAGCGTGGCTACCAGTTTCCAGTTCATCACCCAAGCTTTTATACAAAACTCCCTTTGTTTCTGCTGGTTATTTGGGGAATTGAACTTATATTACACTTATTGTCTGGCCTTTTTGATGTATGTCAATATTAACTGTAAATAAAATCTATATACATTATATATGTACTGCGCTTTTGCAAGTTCTGGTTGGTGCTTGTCACGTCCATGTTAAGTGAGGTCTTGACTATACATCGGCACAAGATGAATCCTATCTATAGATCTCTATAGCAGTACCAGTGTCAAGAACACTGTTGCCAGCCGCTACTCCTCAAAAGCCTCACTTATGCCTCTAGTAACTTATGTTTTCCCATGACTATAGTTTACACCTACTAAATTGCCACATTCACTCTGTGTAGGTGACTGGTTTGCATTGTTACCGTGGCTTGGTTTATTGATATTACTGTGATAAGTCACGTTTGTGTGGGTCGCTGCAGTTCCCTTCTCTTTCTCGAATTAAATGGGATTGGATTGGGATATGCCCTCTGTATATAAATGTCAGAGGCAGGTGCCACTGTTTTACTTCCCAGCTAGATGCTAAAGTTACTGATATGCTGAGAAATGTTACTTTGCATGGTATATTAAAAAGACATTGGGGCAGATGTATTAAACCTTAAAAATAGATGGACGCAAGAGGGTGATCAAGAGTGATAAACAACCAGCCAATCAGCTGCTAACTACCATTTTTCAAACACAGCCTGTAACATGAGAGGAGTGGATTGGCTGGTCATTTATCACCCTCATGTTAATTTTTTTATTTCTTTTTTTTTTTTAAGGCTTAATTTATCTGCCCCATTCTATGCAAAGTGTCATATTTGTGTACAAGGTGAAACCAGAATTTCAGTTCTAGATCCTGCTCTCTGAATTTTCCCGGGTTATATAGCCCCTACTGTACTGTAAGCTATGTGTATTTATAGTGCAAATTTCCTTGCTGCTCTCCAGCACAGCGTGGGTTACGTGCTGCTACAGCCGCCAGGGGGCCCGGGTGTGTCTGGGATGTGGGGAGAAGGGAGTTGGCAGATGTAAATGAGCCCACATACAGATGTTGTTATTGACACAGTTGTTCTCTCCGATATCTAATCCTTGGTCTGGTCATCTGTGACCGGGCTGGGCCCTGGCACCTTTTATAGCGTAGAAGTAACTTTGTATTAAATGGGTGGGGTGTGAACGTGTACTTCCTACTTCAACATAACTGGTAAATGTGTTTAATACATATCTTTTTGTAGTTTTTACTTTGTAAATGAGAAGGTCTTATGAATTATATATAGAAACTTTGCTCATGTACTTATTGGTATATGTATGCTGCTACTGGATTATTCAGTGTTCTGTAATATTCTCTGTTTGTCAAAACCTCCTAAAATATGCATACTTTAGGACATGGGGGGGTGGCAGGAGATGATAAATATGGCTTCCATCCCTGGATGGTGACTTGCAGCAGGCGGTGCGCTCTTTGGCAGCGAAGGCAGAGTGTATTTGTGCCAGCTCTCTGCAAGACTTCCCACAGTCACCTGTGTATTAATAAACCAAGACTGCACTAGTGGCTGCTACACCTCCCATATCCACCCGGAATCTCCTGTGGGGTTGGGTGTCAAGGAAATACCTGGCGTTACCTTTCATGTATCTGCCAAAGCAGCCAGCAGTTTCTTGTGTTCTTCAGCCATACTCGCGCAGCATAAGTAGATTAGCAGAGTTGCCTGGTTTTTCTTTTAACAGTCTCTTTGCTGGGTTTGACTGATGGTCAAACATTTTAGTAGTTTCTCTGCCTCCTGGTTAGGACAGTTGTGGGCAGACTGCTGCTGTTCAGCATTTAAACTCTGTATCACCCATCCAAATAGTTGTAGTTTATCGGAAGTAAAAAAAAAAAAACTTTCGGAGACAGACTTTCTACTGTTTTAGCCTATGGAAGTGCTTGGGGTTCAGGCTACGGGACTGACCAAAGCTATTTTGCAGTCCTTGAGCACCAATTTATTTTGATTTTTTTTTTTTTTTTAAACTACAAATGTAGTACAGTGCAGCGCACTGCATACATTGCAATTAAAAGGGTTCACCTTTTTATAACCCCCCAAAATGGATGCGGTTGGTAGAGGTAAGGCACCAGATGGTTTCTCTCCACCCCACACCCCATATTTTACGGGCACGCTTTTTGTTAACTGTTCACTTGCCTCTGTTCTCCTATGTAATGTTTATTTGTGTTAACCAATATTTGGAAAAAAATAAAAAAAATGTGCATATCCACTGCTGGTTAACAAGCTCCTTACCTCATCCTCCAAATTCTCCAGAGAGTTTCCTTTCCCTAGGTGCCCGCTGGAAGTCGTTTTGTAATGCCATCAAGAGAAATTACACCTTTGTATTTTCTAAACATCACACCCTCTGTTCACTCACCACATCGCCAAGTGCTCCCCCATCCATTTTTCATGTGTCTCTGCTGATACGGCTTCCTCTCCTCCTCCTCCTGTCTTCAGGCCTTGAAATAAAATAATTTAATTAAAATTGCAAACAATCAAAATTCCTAACATATTCCAAAGTTAACCCTTTCATGACAGAGCTGGTAGCGATCACTTATAAACATCTGGCACATAGGCCAGTATTCAGTATTTCTGTAGTTGATATTAAAATGTGCGCACAGTAAGGGGGATATTCATTCACCGGCGACCATCTTCCGAAGGGGGAGATGGCTGCCGGGCCCTATTCAATGCTGTCTTCCTTGACCGCATTGAGCAGGGGATCTCTCAGAACGAGCCCCACTTCACAAGCAGTCGGGCTCGTTCTGTCAAACAGCCGGGATTTGCCAATCTCCTGGGCACCGCTCTCGACCACGCCCCTTTCTCGCCCTGCGGCAGGTGGGACATTGAATCCCGCCTGCGATTTCTCGGTCGAGCTGACCGAAAACGGGACAGGGTCACGGCTGTCGAGCCAGCTCGACAGCTGTGACTCCCACATTGAATGCCCCCCTAACTATGTTGCATGGACATTGTATTATAACATACAGGAGCACTACAGATCCCTCAAAGGAAGCACTCTTTTTCTGATTTTCTGAAGAAACTAAATTTATGTAAATGACTTGTTCTGGAAATACACACATATATAACTGTCGTTTCTACCGTCCCCATCTAAGTAATCCAGGCTTTCTCCATTCCATTATGAGTATATATGCCAAGTGCTGTTTCCTACAGACAGATGTCGGGCTGGTCTGTTCATGCTATCTGTGTTACGCACCCTCCCTAGCCTGTCTTTCTCCATTTTTTTTTGTACACACAAAGGCTACTTGTCTGTCTGTCCTTGAATGAAACCATTTCAGTCCTGGCGTGGGCTCCAAGCTTCAAAGCGTCTGCACATTTTGTACCCGGGCATCTCTGCCCCTTCACCCTGGGAATTCCTAAAGCACAGCTGCACGGAACCTCATTCTGTGGGGCTCAGAATTGCCAGTACTGTTCCTGGGCTTCAGATGAGATAGATTTTTTTTTTTTTTTTATCCAAGGGGCAGCTGTTGCAATTCAGTCACAGAGCACTTCCTTCAATAGCCTTCCTATTCTCAAAGATCCCTTATCTCCTGCTGAGGGAGCGGTCTACTTAACTGTGTTTCTGCAAAGACATGCCCTTCCAGATGTAACTTCATATGGCCGTGCTATATTTCATGAGACTTTCCATGTGTATGAGATGAGCTGAGCATTATTGGAATTAATCAAGCGGTACTATTAAATATATTGGTTCACACCAACTGTAACGTTCTACACACTTTATTGATCTTAAAGAATGCAGAGGAAGTGTGTGCAAGATATGCATAGGGGCAAAGATGCAGATCAGCATCTTCTACATGCATCAGCATCTTCTACACTATATCGAAGGCGAAGCAATGGCTTAAAAAGCTCACCACTGCCTCCATCTGTCTCAAGCCACTGCAAGATGCATAGCAATGGCTGCTTTATAATTGGCACTACACTCTCTTCTTATCAACTAAGTACATATGGGTAGAGCCATTGTTCTCCTGGCACAGTTTTAGCATTTCCTAATAGCAAAACTCTGTCAAGGCATGCTGGGATGTGTAGTTTCACAACATCTGGAGAGCCACAGGTTGGCCAGGCCTGAACCTGGAGGATGAGGCTATCAGGATAAGTCATAGAAAATATCAGCACACTCTGAGGAATGTGTGCTCTGCATTGATATGGGGACTTTTTGGCCACTGTTTTCGGTCAAGGCCATCTGATCATATACTTGCAGAAGAGTAATTTTGGCAGAACGCTCAGTAGCCTAGTACTTTTATGTATCTAGCCTAAGACCAAGGGTAGTAATGATTGTATGTGCTGCTGAAATCTGATGTCCTCTTAGGGGGTGGTAATTCAATCTGTACCGATATTTGACAGTCAATGTATTTGAGGCGATTAATGAGGTTGCACTGTGCACGCTGCTGAGACCGCTTCTGCTATACTTTACAGCTCTGTTGCTGTGTGCCCTGAAGTATACTAGTCTGAAAGTGAGCATGACAAGTGGCACAAGTTTTCTTCTACCATCATGGAGCTGTGCATTACTGGGCAGTGTAAATGTATGCAACTCTATTTACTAGGGGAGGAAAACTATATGGCCGATTTTTTTATTTTTTATTTTATCATTCTGTGTGTGCAGTAGTCTCTTGGTATATTGCCTCTATGCTGCCGGCCAGGGCATGTTGGGCGACTTAATCTGCGTAGAGACCGCAGGTTCTCAAATTCAGTCCTCAGAACTTCACACAGTTTAGATTTCAGGTCACCTGTGGATTTATAGGATGTGACCGTTAATGATACACAGTGCAACTATCTGGTGACCTGGAAAACGTAACATGTTTGGGGTCCTGAGGACAGACTTGGACAGCCGCTGCACTAGAGAATTGTGGATTGTTGCTCAGACTGCACACTTAATGTTATTGCGCAATATGTAATTCCGTTGCCGCATCCAGGAACATGCCGTCATTTAACGATATCTTTAGATCTGCAATGTCGCAGATTTTATCTTTCCAATTTAACTGAAAAGGACAAATCATCCAATGTATCGTCTAGTTCAGTGGTAGCCAACTCTAGCCCTCGAGAGCTACCAACAGTTCACATTTTCCAGACAACCTAGCTGCTGCACTCATTAATCACTGACACATTTTCAAAGATACACAGATGGAGCTAATTAGCTCACTTGTGATTCTGTGAGGAGACCTGCAAAACTTGCACTGTTGGTAGCTCTCGAGGACTAGGGTTGGCTACCCCAGGTCTAGTTTATACCCAACTTAATTGTCATAGGATCCGTTCCATACGACTGCACTGGAAGACTCGTTTCTTCATTCGCTCAGAAGTCTTTAGCTTCCTTAGTTATTGTACCAATTCTGTAGACCACCTTTTCTTGCCTGCAGCGTGTCCGGCCGCTCGCTTGCCTGCCCGCCCACTGTCAAGGTGCCCATACACGGTACAATGATTCTGTGTGATGCGCGCTCCCGTGGGCATCCCATCACACAGCACATAAAGTCTGTTCAGCTTGTGCTTTTACAATTGCATCGTATCTAGTACAAGAAGTACGGTGCTGTAGCACATTGTATGCTTGTTGTACTAGATGCTATGCAATCTAGTACTATAAAAGCACAGAGTTCAGTGCACCATGTATGGGCACCTTCGGTAATACCGCCTGTAACGGAAGTCCAGCTATGTTACTTGAGATGTTGGGAATACTACCTTGATGCATTAATGCAAACTGATGTAACATAAAACTTGACATTTGCGGTAATCAAAATTTGCAGTACTGACACAACTCTGATTTTTACCCGCAAGTTACAAGTTCTATTCTTTGTTGTAACAGGTTGGAGGGATGTTAGTGGGGGATGAGCGCAGATGTTTTACCTACAACACCCTCCAGTAAATTCATATGAAAGTGCTGGGAGGCAGTGGATGAGTCCATGGGTCAGTGGAAGGTTACATGTGGGAATGGGCATCTGTGGTAGAGGAATTTACTGACTGATGTTTACTTAAATGAAAGCTAGTAAAAGTCTTTTAACAAGAAGCAATTAAAAGAGACAGCTGCAAGAATTTAGCTAGGCTGGAACTCCTCTTTCCCAGTCCTCCTCCGTAAACTGAAATGTTTCCACTTCAGGTCAAGGAAATTTGACTGTTTCACTGCAACAAGGTACATACAGCCTTTGACTTGGTGTGAGCCTGCAGGACTGCTGGTGTCTCTGCCAGAGGACTATGAAGCATGTATTGCAGGTCTTCATAATAAGCATAGGTGTAGCTAATAGAACACACGTGAATTTTAGACAAACAGAACTTTTAAACATTTCTCAAACTCTGTATGATTCTAGTGAAATGGTATGCCTGAATCAACTGATGTGGTGGAGAAAGTTCACATTGCATGGGAAGGTGGTGCTTCTCTTTGTTGCATCTCTCTGTGCAGTGTGCAACAAGTGGTTGTGTGATTGGCATCCCAATATCTTCTATACCAACAATTCCATGTGCGACAATAAGTGTATTACAGTAAGCAAGCTCTTTATGGTAATTTTGGAGAAGAGCGTCAGGATATTTATGAAGAGGCATCACAGACGGTGTAATGGTTAGCATTACTGCCTCACAGCACTGAGGTCATGGGTTCAATACCCACCATGGCTCTAACTGTGTGGAGTTTGTATATTCTCCCTGTGCTTGCGTGGGTTTCCTCGGGGTACTCCAGTTTCCTCCCACAATCCAAAAATATACTGGTAGGCTAATTGGCTTCCAACAAAATTAACCCTAGACTGTCTGTCTGTGTGCGCATGTACATGTGGTAGGGAATATAGATTGTAAGCTCCACTGGGGCAGGGACTGATGTGAATGTTCAACTATACTCTGTAAAGCGCTGAGGAATATGTATGCGCTATATAAGAATCTGTTAATAAATAAATAAGAGAATTCAAATTTGCTAGTCACCTGTAGCCACCAGCTGGCTTTATTTATGGCTTTTGATCTACCCCCTTTTTTTTTCACCATAGACTGCACTTTATTGGTTTAGTTTGTCCAATTCACTGGGATTTACTTTAATAAAATGTATATAGATAATCTTATATATTGTTTGTTTGTTTTTTGTAGGCTATCCTCGTTTTTCCACTTTTCTACCCATGAGCCACTTGGACCACGGAAATGGCAATGTTTTGTACGGACAACATCGCTTTTACGAGTCCCAAAAAGGCAAGTCACTGTGTAATAAAATATGAATGTTCAGCATCATAATTTATTGTGTTCATTCATCTGCATATTGCTGATATTTTGAGGAGCTTAAATAGTATCTTACATAGAGTGCAAAATAAAACAGTGCTGCTCTTCCTAAAGGCCATATCATGAAACTACAGCTGAAGCCTTAAGTAATGTGTAACTGCACAAATATAGGCAAATCTGCTAAATATATTTCCAGTACAGTGGACCTAATGTCGCCACTGTTATGCTTTCTTGCAATGACTTTGAGTACTTTATTTGTACTGAGTTATCCTCCCTCAACCCTGAGCAATAAGAGGATGAGGCGACTAAGGTTTCTCTATAGACCTGCCCTTTATACAATCAGGAATGAAAGTGTCCTCCAAGTACCTCCTGACAACGTGTAATTAAGATATCAGACGGTGAGCTGCAGGTGTCTGGGTGGGTGAGGCTGATTATTTATCCTTGGCTGACACAAACCTAAAACACTGCTGTGAAAAAAACGGTGTCCAGTCAATATGTTGACTGTCATGTAGACAGTCATTAGGTTGACACCACATGGACAACTTACACAAGGTGACTGACAAAAGGTTGAGATGGTGGTGATGAAAAAGTTGAGGTTTTTTTTTTTTTTTTGTGGGGCACTTTTTCATATCATCCACGTGTGTACTCTGGGAATGGTTCAGTGGCCCAAAGCACGGCAAGCAAAGCCATACACTAATTTGGAGTACATATGATAATCTACAAATTGACCACAACAAAACACTTGACCCTTGATACCATAACTGAGAAAAGTAGAGTGCAAATTCAGACTCTGTAGGGATCCCTTGACTTGTTCTACTAAAGCGCACACAACAGCCGATTCCAATATATTGTTATATCAACCTCTGCACAATACTGTGTATGTATATACAGTATTGTACATATTCAGTCATCTAAATATCCAAGGTGCATCCAGCACAGCAACTTCATCAAAATATTGGATGGTGCCCTCACAGTCCAGGATAGTAGTATGGAAGGAAGCAGTAGGTTTTTCTCAACTTTTCAATTTCCAGTGTGACATTGAAATCAGGATTCATTCATAATCCTGATGACCATACTACACTAAGCATTGAGATGGTGAATACAACTTCTGCTTATATGATGGAGCGCCATACCTTCCTTCCATTATAGCTATAGTTGCCCACATTACTTACCACGAAGATAAAATCCTCAATATTCCCACGTCCATATCAATGCTACATTAATATACATTAGGTCAAATAAGATAGTCACCTAATTTGTTATATTGTACATTTGGCCAATCCTGTATCCTATTTGATATGCTAACACTGCTCCTTAAATCTATTGAGTGAAATGAAGTGTCTTGCGTGGAGGTGGCCTCTAGATGGCACCCGATGGGGCAGTTGAAGTATTGCTCTGCAGAGCAACTGCAGGCGCTGATGTTATTAACTACTTGGATGATATAGATCTACAAATACTTAATACTTTGTGGTAAATTTCTTATGTTGTGCACCTGGAGAGTAACCTGCCCTACCCATTGCTGCTATTTCATGTAGTACTGAACAAGCATGCATGCAGAAAGTCTGCGCAGGGCACAGCATTCCCACAAGCCTTCATGCTCTGATTTTTCTCTAAGGTTAGAAGCTGAAATAACAGGACTGGACTTGAAATTTTTTTTGACCACGTTTGCTTAACCTTCTCAACATGCTGTATTTGCCACATGAAATTCCTCCAGTAATCCCTCGCTAATCTATCCTTCAATGCATTCTGAGGCTCAGGAGTCAGCAGGAATATGGAGCAGCAGTCTGGATGCAATATAAAGACTGGAAAATAATGTCGATATTTAGGGCTGGATGTATTGATATACATCGCCGCCCTTTGCCACGCCCCCGTTGCGTTGCCAGCACATATGTACTTACGCCTACTGCTCCCCTGTAGCCGGGACAGCTCAGCGTGGCTGTCCCCGGTGCCGCCTCCTCCCCCTGCAGCTGTAAGGACATCAGGCTGCTTTGCTAGGGGGAGGAGGGGTTTACCTTCCGGGGTCCAGGAGGACTTGCAAGAAGGTAAGCTGGAGGGAGGAGGAGAGGGCGGTCAACAAGGTGGCGGGGTTGTCACGGGCAGTGAAAATAAGCCAATAGGGTATAGCCATCCAAAGGTGGCGATACTCATACTACGGTATCGGTACGGCCGGGTTTTAATACATGGGAAAATGCGGTAAAACGGTGGTTTTACCGCATTTTCAGGTTAATACATCTTACCCATAATGTGCAAGTCCTTTTTATAGTCTGTATCCACCAACCATGAGAAGGAAGGCCGGGAACCACCTGCTTGAATAAAACGGCATGTATAGTTGCCGGATAAGTGCTGCTGCAACATATTCCACATGAGGGCAGGGGGAGGGAGTATGAAAATCTGTGTAGTCTGTTTTCACCAGTCATGATATTGAGTAAAGCGTACATCTTACTGGAATAAAGCTGTATATGCTGTTGACATGTAAGTGCCATTTGGCCGGGCAATCCGTTCAGACATACGTAAAGTCAATACTATTATCCGCAATATCGTGGGTACAAGTCATCACAGGGTGGCCATAATTTCAGGCCGCAATGCGGCAATGGCACATCACACCGACCATGAAATGTTGAGCTTAATCTAATCTCCAAATACGAGTTGAGGTGAAGTGTTCCCATTTCTGGGGGTTTTACTTCAATGAGCATTTGCCATTCTTTGTATAAAGGCCCACATACACTTGTGCAAGGTATCGCATGCGATACTACAGTGACTCAGTGACTTGATCACATGCAAAATATATTTTATTTGGTCCTTTTGCATAGGTATAGTGCAGTACTTGCGATCTAGGGGCTCCAATATGAAGCGCACGGGGCCGTGGATAGGTGGAAAAAAAGCAATTTGCCATTTTTTTCCCCCTAATTTATTGGCCAGATCGCACTAGTGTAAGGGCACTGTAAGGCTTTCAAAGAGGGGCAGACCCAGTGCAGTTCCTACAAGATCTTTTTAGAGGGAGGTGTAGCAAAGGGCCCCCACACAGTTTTATGCAGTAAGTATGCTGAAGTATTATTGGAAAGAAATAGGATTATGCCTTAAACCAGGGCTGGGCAACACCGGCCCTCCAGATGTTAGTGAACTACACATACCAGGATGCTATGCATTAGTTTTGCTGTGGCCAAGCTAAAACTGATGCAAGGCATGCTGGGATGTGTAGTTCATCAACATCTGGAGGGCGTGAGCACTGACAGGAGGGGCATTGCGATTTCAGAGATGCTTCTAGGTGCTGGTGTTCTAACCATTTCAGTTCCTCACAATGGTTGGCATTTGATCCCACCTTTTAAGTGCAGATACAAATCTGGAATGTTGAGGTCCTGTGCTTCACAATTGCATTTTCTGCTAATTAAATACCCAGCACCGTATATTCAGCGAGATTGTCTTTGATTGGAGAATGGTGTCCCATTTATCAAGCAACATTTGCAAAACAGAAGAAAAACCTGAAGGTATGAATGATGAACCGACGTAGGCAATATTTTCTGCAATCCCCCTAAAGTAGGTTTTCAATGGACTATAGCAGTGATGGCTAACCTTGACACTCCAGCTGTTGTTGAACTACACATCCCAGCATGCCCTGCAATTAAGGCAAGTGTCTAAGTGGGTAGCGCAGGTTAAAGCTGTGTTAGCAGTCATGTATGTGTACCAGTGTAATACATTTACTTTACACTGGAGACATGTCAGGCATGCGTGAGCACCTTATTTTTCAGGCTATTCTCTAGTGCAGGGATGGAGAACCTTTGGCCCTCCAGCTGTTGTTGAACTACATATCCCAGCATGCCCTGCTGCAGTTTTACTATTTGGTCATTCTAAAACTGTTGCAGGGCATGCTGGGATATGTAGTTCAACAACAGCTGGAGGGCCGAATTTTTCCCATCCCTGCTCTAAAGTATTTAGGTGAAAACAAAATATTGTAAGTTTTGAGATTCATAATATACAAAAAGTTTTGAGTTTCACCAGTTTTGTAATTTGTTTACTTTACTTGTACTGTTGATTTTATATTTATTTTCTATACTTCTGTTCCAGATAATTTCTATTTGCGGAACCTTCCAGCACAACCCACCCTCCTGTCAGCCAACCACAATTTTCCCAGTATCGCTCGGGCAGCTCCAGGTCATCCCATTGGCTCCTGTAGTCGTGACAGAGAGAACAGCCACATGCAGAAGGCCTCTAAAGACAATGACCGTTATCTGGGTGGCTCAGATTTAAACAAGGAAAAGATGGTAAAAGGGGACCTGAAAGAGAGGCACTTGGAGGAGGAAGGCAAGGAGAGGCAGAAAATGGTACTCCCTATTTCTATGGACAGCCACTGTAAAGAGGATATGCACCAGAGAGGATCATGTGAGAACCGGACCAAGCATCTAAATTCTTGCCTAATGACCTCAAAGGTGCTCAATGGGGACCCCAGCAAAGCCTTGCTGTCTAGCTGCACTGTTGGGGCAGGGATGCCTCGTCAAAGTAGCCAGAATCGATGTGCCAAAGATATGCGATCTGAAAGGTCATATCCCCAGCACGAGCCCCAGCAACCTTACAGCGAGTGCCTAGAGAGGAGGCAAATGCTTCACCACTCTGTGTCATACACTGTCCCATCCAGTCTCCCTAGCATTCCTGCTCCGCTTAACACCTCCACTGGCTCATTCCCCTGTCTGCAGCTTCATTCCAACTCGGACGTTGTATGCTCTTTGCAGGATAAATCAGGCAGGGAGCTAAAGATGGGCAGGCCCACGTTCGTGCCTTCCGTGGGGCACTTCACCGACAAAAGCCGGCCTTTTCAGGTGACCCCGGAGAGCTGCCATATGGACAGAGGAGATGGAAAGGACAAGAGCCACGAAATGAACATTAATTCCCACCCTCCTGGGTCTTACTCTAATACATTCTCCCACTTAAAAGCAGAGGCAAAAGGGGAGAGGAGGTCAGAGTGGCCACAGAACACAGCCGCAAGGATCAAAAACCTGGAATTTTTAAACAGCTTAAATTCAGAGACTGCTATGCAGAGGGGCATTGATAAGGCTGCATACTTTGAGATGCCCACATCACAAGACTGTCCCCGTCCTAACAACCAGGATACACATTGCATAAAAAACAGTCAGTCCTGTTGCACTTTAGACAGGTCCTCCAAGGACTCCCAGGTGCACAGTTCTCAGAAGGTTGCAAGAATACGTCACCAGCAGCACAGGCCGTCTGATATGGAGCAGAGTAGCCAAGAAGGAAAAAGGAAAACCATTGAATTAAGTTCACTGGGCTACAATGGTCCTCATCTGCCACCATGGACAGAACCCTCCATTTCAATCAGTGAGGACAGAAAGAACTCTTACCTTGACCCTTTCAGCACAAGTTTACAACAGGCTGCTCTCATGACTCCAGGCCCTCCTCTGAGCCAAGAGATGCAAGGCCCAACAGATGAGGTATCTGCCATGAAAAACCTGCTAAAATACAGCAACCAAGCACTTATTGTGGGGCAGAGAACTCCCTTTGTGGGGTTGGGAAACATGAAGACCAGCTGCTCCCATCAAGAAATTAAATTCCATGGAAACAAGTGCCAGCCAGAGCAAGAGAGAATGGATTGTGCCAGAAGTCGAGAAAACGAGGCTTCTCATGGGGAAGGGGAAGTCCGACAGCCCCCTGTTGGTATTGCAGTGGCGGTAGCACGTCAGAAAGACACCAGCAGCCGCCATGAGTCCTCTTACGGTTCTGGTTCAAGTCGACAAAGAAATACCTTGGGACAGAAAGGTGGGTAAAAACATAAAAGGTTAATAAGTGATTTGCAGAGAACATATGCAGATGGGCAACTGTTGTAAATGACGATTCAGTGGAGCACCTGAATGTCCCACTGGTTTTAGATACATAATGGAAGATAATAGCAGTCTGTCTTCCTAAGCATCTTTCCTGCCTTTTAGGTCCACACAGAGGCAAAGTTAGGAGAAATTTCAGCTAGAAAGTTCAACTTTGCATCTTTGCAAAGCAATGTTATGTGAGGACAAATCTACGGATAGACGAAATGTGCTAGTATAGATCCAAATCCCTGTATGTAGATATAAGTGCCAAACAGGTCTTTACAATGCTTCTATGTTTATTGCAAGCACCCCCTCCCTCCCCACAAAAAGAAAAACTCTGCCATCCATCCAACCGTTGCATGGCAGCAGGGTAATCTGCACCTTTATCTGGATTTGATCTTAATTCTGTTGTCCACTGTGCAAGTTATGTATGGAGTATTTCCTTAGTTGAATGGAGATTAAGGAATCTGCAAATGGCCTACCTATTAACATTAAGGAAATCACACAACATGTTTGGAGAAGGTGTTGTTAAATATCCTAGAGCTGCAAAGACCAATATATTGATGACCCTACGATAGGCTTGAATTGCAATTGCTTTTGGAAAAATTGTATCAATTAGCTACAAGGAGAAATTGTTTGTAAGCTTAAGCTGGCCATACATCTACAGATTTATTGTCAGATCTGGCTGGTTGGAACAAAATCCTGGTAATTGATGAGAGCAAATGACAGTTGACCCTTTGCTTTGAAATGCTGGAAAACTGCCAAAAACTGTCATTCAGATATTACCAGGATTTTGTTCCAACCAGCCAGATGTAACAATCGATTTTGTAGATTTATGGCCAGCTTTAGTGTTCCAGGTCAGCCATTTAAATCTAGTCCTGAAATGCTAGCAATGCACTTCAGTCCGATGCATGTGGCACATCTAATACAGAATGTGTATTGTGTATCTGCTGATTTGTAAAATGGTGCCAAGCTACAAAAGCCTTTTGGTTACAGGTGCGTTGTGGTGGGGAAAAAGTGTGTACATGGTTAAATCCGTTACCAGTTGATCCTTTTTGAAGTTTCTTTTCTTTTGGGAGTTTTGTAAATGTGATTTCAGAGCAAATTAATCTGAAGACAGCGCAGCTAAATGTAAAACTTAGTGGTGTCAGATGGATGGCACTGCTGTTAGCACGTGCAAGTACAGACACCCAAACCTCCTATTTGTGCCAGGATTCGGTGGCTAAGTAAAGAAACCTGCTAAATCAGGATTTGCACAGTGGATTCCTCTGGGAGGAAGCATTTTGTGAGTGGGAAGAGGCGTGAGGTTCCTGTCTGATGTGTGACCGGAGTGATGTCATCATGTGGTTTGGTGGAGTAATGGAGAAGGGGGTAGGGAGTTGGCAAGAATGGAATATCCGGGGTTACCAGAAGCCCTTGGCTCACTTTTAACACATGGCTTTCATTAGTTGGCCTCTGGGCCAATCTCCCGATGAGACACAGCTTCCAGTTGAGGCCTTTTTTAATTTAGTCGGCTGGCAAGACCTTCATAATGAAGGCATTAACCCCTTCTTGAGCTCACCTCAGCATGAAATAATGAACATGGATTCCCCTTGATACAGCAACTAAGAACTAATGTGTGAACTAAGTGCAAATACATAAAACTGGTGAGAAAGACGCATCTGGGCCGGGGACACTACTTTATCACCAATCTTGATCTACACTCTTGAGACTATACGATAGCTAGCACAGAGCGCTCTCCTGTCTTCTGTGTAACCTGTATATAATATTGGAGGAGTGTACAGTACACTGAAACCACTACAACTATTGGAAAGGTTTTCTAAATTGCGTTCTCTTCAGATCCCTTACTAGTTCTGACATCTTAAACTTTGCTTAATTCTTCCCTGCCGCCGTCCTCGTGGAGGAACTGTGCTTTACCTCACGTTCCCTGGCATCAAGTATTTACATTATGTGAGATTAATGATTGTGCAGGTTAGTGAAGCAAAACAGCCCTTAGTTGTGATGCGCCATTTCTGAGCACGGTATTTAACCCTTTGTTGCATGATTTTTTTTAATGTAATTTTTTTTATATTTTCAGGCTTGTGTATTGTACTGACAAGGAAAACTAATGAAAATAATCACAGGCCAAAAATTAAAGATTTATATATAAAAAAAAAAAAAAAAACCCTAGCAAATTTGATACACCATGTAATGCTATACCCATATACCTTATGTATATGGGTATGTAGCAAATTTGCAACCGTATGCAATGAAGGGTCAATAAATATCTGCAAATCGTGACTCCACTGAGAATACTTCCATTTTGCCTTTGTATATCCAATTTATGCGTATTAGGGTTATCTCAGTACCCGTTTAAGATCTGGCACCACCTACAGAGAATCGCCGCTGTCCTGTAGATGAATAGCCTCTGTGCCATTGTGTGGACTGATGCCTTTGGTTCTGTTGGCAGGCTCTGGCCGATCAATGCATGTGATTGACCTGGATGCAGAAGATGACAGGAGTCGACTTTGTGATGAGAGGCTGGGCATCCCCAGCAGAGATCTTCTAATGCAGTGAGTAACTCCCAAGGTCTATAGGTTCCAAGACTATGGAATTGGCCATGATTAAGTCAAGTTTGTTGGTTTTGCAGCAAACCATCCTTATAAATGACTGCCGCTTTAAATTTAGAGGAAAACGCTAAGAAATCATGCCACTTGATGGGTTATGTAAACTTAGTGCAAGATGGGCGGTGGATGTAGGTACTTTAAGTGCAGAGGAATGGAAGATGGCTTTAGCTTCGACACAGACTGCAAACAACTGTATTGGGGCACAACAGGTACAACTGCACATTTTGCACAGGTTCTATCTGTCTACATCTAGGCTGGTGAAAATTGGGAGTAGAACATCACTGATATGCCCCGAATGTAAATGTGAATCTGGTTCCTTTTGGCATTTAGTTTGGGATTGTGCAATTCTCAAGGTATTTCGGGATAAAGTGCTACAAACTCTGGTCAACTCAGGTATACCGGGATCAGTGCTAAAAGCTGCATTTTGAATACATGGTTGGACAGCACAATTAATGTACACGATAAAGCATACATATTAACTTATGTGCACTGGTGAAAGTGCTGATCTTTCCAAGGACGGCCGCGACTTTGCGACATGGATATCACTGATTAACTACACACGAGAAACATATATATTTAAGTAGGAATAAAATTCGCAGTCACACCAAGATATGGTATAGGTGGCATGATTTAGGCATTTACCGATGGGGCACAGTATGAGTAGTCCATAAACCGTGTTTTGTTTTTTCACGATAACTTCAGTATATATATGTGATTTGTAGTAGTGTCAAGATAATATAAGTAGGTTACACAAATTAGTCACAAGATGTACATATGATAGTGCACAACATATTAGAATGCACGGTACAGTGAAGTAAAACTAGTCTATGTAAATTCACTTAGAAAATATTAGTTGGGTAGTAAAGGTATAGGATTTGATGTATATCGCCATTGTTTATATGCGGCTTAGAATTTAGTTACTTAACAAGTCGATTTAAGTAGCCCACATTTTATATGTATCCCAATGAGGGTAAGTAAATGCATATCCCATAAATACTTATTTTTTTTTTTCTCCTCTTTGTACGATCGTCGGTTGTATGTAGTGTTTTAGATTAAATAGTACCAAGAAATAACGACATCGTGCTGCATATATAGTTACAGGAGCTTCAAGGTGTTGTCATTCTCTCATAATGTAGGCAACTAACGTAAGGTAGCGATAGCTGCGCCCCATTACTGTGTCCTCTCTCCCGCTTTCTTATTTTTGTCTTTTTTTTTTTTTGTATCTATGTATGTCTACGTATAAGCAGACATTGTAGTACTCGCCATATGTACAGCAAATATTCTCTGTTGTATATCTGTTAAATTTATCAACATGGTGATCTACAATGTAATGCAGTCCTAATTTTGTGAAAATTGCAATACAAAGTAAATAAAAATAAATCATGCCACTTACCTGATCTTGAAGCATAGTACTTAACTCCTTCTGTATTAAAACCAGATTTTTGCTATGTGCACTTCTCATCCTGTTTTTTTATGTCATGTTCATTTTAGAGAAAACAAGGACCTGGTTGAGTTTGCCAGAATCCATCCTTCCAGTGGTTGCCCAGGAGATCTTACCCCTCATCTTATGATAGCAGGTGGTTCCTCTCTGCAAGCCAGCCAATTAGGAGCTGATCCCACACAACATACTCACCCAACCCACCCTCATTGGCTGCCCAGAACAAGGAGCCCTTCCATTTGGATGGGCGGACATTCTTACGGTAAGCTATGCTGAGTGACAAAAGGGTCTCTGCTATAGAGACCTCTATAATTACAATGCGCCAAAGTGCTGACACAGCATGTATTGGAAATGGACTTCTCTATGGTGTTTGTGCTGGAAAGCTGTAGTGCTAAGCAATACATTTAGTGTCTAGAAACTTGTCTGTTTCTGCTATTTAGAGGTGCCCTCCTGCCCTTGCACATACAAGTTTTACTATAAAAAAAACATTGAGTCTGATAAAAGTAACAGCAAAACAAATTTTTCATTAACTGTCATTTGTTTGCTACCAGGCATTGGCCATCCAGCTCTGCACCAGAACTTGCCCCCAGGATTTCCCCCATCTATGCCCAGTGCCATGCAACCAGTATTTCCCCTACCACAGGAACCTCCTGCCCAGCTGGTCATTCTACCTCCGGAGCCCTCTCCCCACACTGCTCCACACTCTCTTGGTAAGTGCAGGTCTTTTAGGAGATCATATTATTTCTGTCTATCTCATTCAGTCTTTCCAACTGGCCAGTTTTAAGGTGCTTTCAGTTTTGCGATAAGTGACCTGATTTTTATTTGGATTCAGAACAAGGATTTTATGCAGTACTTCTATAACCATGCGCTGTCATATTGTTGATTTATATGTTTAATGTATTGTCCCTATTCATTTCAATTAAATAACGAATATTTAACCCTAGTCATATTTGTTATACATTAGCAAATGAAAGCTTGTGTTTGCAGTACTCCACAAACTGCTACAAACTGCTGAGAATTACAATTTGTGTTCTCCCCAGCTGATGTCATGGATCAGGCTTCACTGTGGCCACCCATGTACCCTGGCCGAGGACCCACCTCTCACCTCCAGCACCCAGGACAGCTCCCAGTCTACTCTCGGTCGCAGTTTCTAAGGCAACAGGAGCTTTATGCTCTGCAACAGCAAAGAGCAGCGCAGGCTCTGGAGCTTCAGAGGCAAAGCCACCTTCAGGTATGTCAGATTGAGGTCCTCTTTGAGCCTGTGGCTACCATTCCTAGTCGAATGCATAGTGTCCTAATGTACCATTTCAACCATCTGTTCTCTAGCGGAAATCTGAGGAGCATTTGCCAGAGGCTGAAGACCCACCAGAGAAGATCCTAAAGTCCCACAGTAAAGTTGATGCCTTAAATACTTCCAAGAGTCACACCCCACCCAGCCTGCTGCTGCCGCCTCCTTCCACCCCTGCACCACCCAAGCTGTCTCCCTGTTCCCATTCTCCTGCCTTACGGCCTCCGTCCAAATGCCCCACTCCCCGGCCGTTGGCCCCATGCACTTTACCGGCCTGCCCAGATGGCAGTTCCGTCTTGGTGCCCAGCTCTCCAGCTGTCAGCCCTGTGCCCGTGCAAAGCTCTAAGGGAAAAGAGGGAGAAGATAGAAGGGGAGAGGGGCAACCCCCCAGAGACTATCCCAAATCACTGGAACCAGGTATGTAGAAAAAAAAAATGACATAACCTTTATCCAGTGTGAGTTGACTTCTTGTATTACTGAAGCTCAAAAGCCACATGCAGCTGTTAACTTTAATATAGTAGTGATTTGTAGTTCTGTCTTTCACAACAGAGGTTAACAGTAGCTAGAAGAAAGAAAAAAACTACAGAAGAAAGTAGGAGGGGGCAGATCTGCACATCCCGTTAAATGAATTGCAGTGCTATTGATTGCCTTTTAAATTAAAACATATTTGCATGCTGCAAGGCCTATTTGTCACCACATCATCTCTGCCGTTGGTTGGAAATCTGCTCTGTTCCACTGTATGCTCTGCCAGTTCATGGCTTGTATCATTGCAGTGTGTTTCTAGCACAATCACACACTTATTGAGTTAAAAATAGAATCTTAAAGCTCCAGCAGCCATATTCTGGGAAAGGCTGATCAAGCACAAGATGAGCCTGCAGCCTGTATTGTCATTAGACTATATATGGCAGTTATTTGGCTAAAGTGATGCAGCATTGGCCAGGGATCATAGAATATAACAATCCTACTTCAAAGACCAGAATCTTAACCCCAAGGTTATGAGTCACTGACGTCTCCTTGAACAGCCCTTGTGAGGGGTAAGGCTTGAAAGAATATGCCGTTCATCTGGCCATGCTGTCAGAAGGGTGGGAGGATACCATTAATAACCATCTGACGATGAGCAGCCTGGGGGGACATTGCCAACGCAGGGCACCTTCATAGCCTTCTCAAGACTGAGTGATAACATTTATTTCCTGGTCCTCAGTGTGTGTCAGCTGCATAAACACCCAGAAAACAACCATGGTAATGAGTCCGGCTGCCTGCATCCATCTTCCAAATCTGTCTAATCCCTGACACCCAGCCACCCACCCCCTTTCTGTCTATCTATCTTCTCCCCCTTCAATCCTTTACCCTCCTCCCTTTTTGTGCAGTCTCTCACTTCATCTATCTAATGCTTGGTCTGGTCATGTCTATTTTTCTCTCCGTCCATCATTCCTCTCTCACGTTTGCCTCTTCCACCCCATTCCTCAATGTCTGCACTCTTCTTAACACCTCCAAGGTCTTATGTAGAGTGCTGCTGCCCTAAGTTTGGTGGTCTAGCAGCACGGGAGAACCCCATTGGTTTATGATGGAAAAGTTACTTCTGCTTTCCCTTTCTGTTCCCATTTTTGAATGGATGTTTACATTTTTTTTGTCCATTAAAACACAGATCGGTAGCTATTTTTTTTAAATGAGCCTATATGCATAAGAAGATGGCCTATAAGTTTGCTAAGAACATGTGATAAGGTGATAAGTGCCATAGTGATGTCACTTGTGTCCTGGTGAATTTCAAAATGGGCCTAACAGCTTTTAAAGTTGGCCACATTCGGCTGATGCTATCAGGAAAGACGACATTGAATAGGCACCCGCTGCTATTTCCCCCATCGGGATTACATTTCCCACTGATTCTTTAAAGGGCTGCTTTACAATAGTTTACCTTTTTAGAAGTATCTTAAGTGTTGGAATTGTAGGTGAAGTACTGGTCTGACCATTTTAGAATTTTTTTTTTTTCATCTTTTTTTTTTTCTTCAAGATTTATATTTTTAAAATAGCAATACAGTACAATAAAGTACATATTGAGAAGTAAATACAAATCCAAAGAGTGAAAAATATAAACATGTGAGTGTATGGGCTTACTAGTTTTTCTGTCCTGTAGATCTGCCTCCTGGATACACCTACCCAGATGTTGTCCAATCCTATACCTCTCCATCTTCCCATCATGTGCACTCTGCAGAACCTGCTGATCCTGAAACTATGCAAACGGCATCAACTGCTGCAGAACCTGAGCAGTCCAGGACGTTTACCCCTACCAAGAAATCCCCCTGTGATGGACCAATTGCAGGGGACTCATTGGATATTAACCAGGAGTTGCCTCGCTTAGGGGAGACAGACCTAAGTGAGATATGTAGCCAGGAGTCCCAGGTCCCCAAGTTCGAAGAGTGTCAAGAATCTGAGGCCAGCAGGAGTTTTAATGAAACTGTTGAGAATGGGAAAGAGAGAGATGTTCTAGAGTCTACAAACCTAGAAACGGATGCAAGAAAGGAACCGGATGGTGATGTTTGTGTCTTTGAATGCACGTCAGCTGGGCAGTTGCCAAACCTTTCTAAGGCGCCACCAGAGGCTTTAGTGACTGTAGAGGAACCTGATAACAACTCTACTGATTTAAGTCAGACTTTGTTACAGAAGGTCAGTGAAGAACTGGACTTGATAGAGACACAGACGACAAAAGATGAGCATTTTACTCCTTCCCTGCCTTGCTCCCCAGCTGTAACTAACCAACAAGAGTCCATATACAGTCTGGATACACTTATAGCGGCCAGTATTTCCTTGGGAGAACTACCCTCAGTTCTTGAAGAAGGGAATGTGTCCCCGGTTACCGACTCTTCAACCTTCCCCTCAAGCTCAGGTATTCATGGAATTGCTCTGCTCAGCGAGCTAGCAGACCTGGCTCTTCAGGACCAGCTAAAAGTTTCAAAAGGTTAGTGTTTTATTATATTTTCCACTCTTCTAGTAAACCTTTGCAGTAGTATCAATCCGATAAATTCATACTCTTGATTAGTCAAGGAAAACGGCACTCGATGTAGTTTCTACAAACGTCGATATAAAAATGTTGAAGAAAAATTTTTGGTACTTGTTTCCTAGCATGGCCACAATCGTTGGGATCGTGTACCTTTAAGTTAAGGTACATGATCCCAACGATGGACCCGATTTCCTTTGAAATCAGGTCCATTTTGCCGGCAAAGGTAAAAAATCGGGGGCATCGCGTCGGTCGGGACTATTAACATTGGTCCCGACGCGATGCCCCCGATTTTGCCATAGGCTTATATGTTTTTAACATTGAAATCGTGAGCATCGCGTCGGTCTTGTGCCATTATAATGGCACAAGATGAGATGGACTTGATTAAGTCCATCTCACATTGAAAAAAATGTGAAATGGGCCAATATGACCCATTTCACATTATATATGGCCCCGTCGTCACCCCACGATAGACGCCAACCCGAAGCGTGGCGAGCCCGCGAGGGGCGGCGGTGCGCGTCCTCCGACCTTTTCATTCCCCTACTATCCACGTCGGCGTCGAGTTGAGAATATATAGTGTAGCGAGCCACCGAGCCCGAAGCGTGGCGAGCGCACGCATATACCTGTGAAGTTATACGCGTCCCCTCTCGGTGGCTCGCTGCGCTCGCCACACTATATATTCTCAACTCCACGCCGACGTGGATAGTAGGGGAATGAAAAGGTCGGAGGACGCGCACCGCCGCCGCTCGCCACGCTTCGTGTTGGCGTCTATCGTGGGGTTTACGTTGTAAAGTTTGGGGGTCTAGGGAATATTTTACATTGAATCCAATGTAAAATCTGGTCCCAGGGACCCTATTCACATTTGATTCAATCAAAAAATCGGGTCGGTCGCGTCGATCGCATGCGACCAAATCGCATGCGATGCGATCGCCGCAATTTTTCCGGCACGACCACCCCGATGTAAATCGGTGTGGCCGTGCTAGGAAACAAGTACCAAATTTTTTAATGTCTTTTTTATAAAAGAACACGGAGAGCTCATTCACATATACATGCTGGGAAAATGGTTAAAACAATACAAGTTAGTGTGCTGCTAGGGCATGACCTAGTTCTTAACTCTTGATTCTAAAATTGAAACTTCACCTAAACATTTTGGGCCCTAAGAAACCGTTTATGTGGTTTTCAGGGGCTGTTGCTAAAATGAGCACTAACAACAACCGATAGGTGCCTGAACTGTTCTTTCCATTTCTCTTAAGCGTCCAGAGTTGACACGTTGCCTAATGATACATGAATCTGACTTGCCTTGGGGATTTTCGTCTTTGATTTCAGTGATGGAATTATTTAATGTGCTATAATATTGCACTTTTAGAAACTGAAGATTACAGTTTACGTAAATTCCTTGTTACTAAACAGTTGTTGACAAACCCTACTGTTAGCTCAAAGGAGTGAGACACACGGAAGATCCTAGTGCAGCTATGAAAGAGTAGTCCTTGGCTATATTGCTTTGACAAAGGTCTGGAGGGGTGGGTTTCCCATGCTAAGAGCAACTAAAAGCCACTGATCTTATGCCATTAATTTCTCTGCAGCCTGAGTATTGTCTTCTCCTCAGAGATTATTAAACACAAACACTGCAGCCTGGGCTCTAAGTGCAGTGTGCTACTTAATCACAGACTCTCCTGCTCCACAGGGACTCTGAGCCCCAACCTTACCCTACAAAGCCACTTTTTTAGAGCAGCCATTAATGGGAAGATTTGATTTCTTAGTTCAGCTATTAAGCCCGCTACAGCATATGTGTATCACACAGCTCCCAGTCTCCTACCTGACAAACTGCAGAAGTTTCAGCCATGTCAGAAATTCTAAGGAAATGTGTGGCCGTTTATTCTTTTTAGAACAGGCCACCATAAATTAAATCTTGGCATTGGTCCAAAAAATGAAATACTCTATTTGCATATAAATCATGAACCCTAGCAACATCTTAACTTGTTGGACTTAATTGTTTTATGAAATTACCATAGGTCACTTGTGTGAAGTATATTAAGGTCCGTTTCTTCCTCTAACTGGTTACCATCATAGCTTATTAATGGACTATTTTGTATACCGTATTTCTCGGACTATAAGGCGGACCTAACAGCCTTAAATTTTCATCAAAAAAGGCCGTGCCCCTTATAATCTGGTGCGCCTTATGTGTGCACTGAGTTTGACTGTCGGACCATTTCCTGCTGACACCGGGACGTAATACGTACACTGCAATGACCCCAGACAATGGCACCAGTGAAGAGACATGCTGTTTTATAATGCGCCTTATAATACGGTGCGCCTTATGTATGGGTCGAGTACAGAAATAGAACCATAATTGAGACTGCGCCTTATAGTGCAGAAAATACGGTATTACATTCGGCCATGGTCTATGTCGTATGCAGTGTTGATGGCGTTGAGGGATTTTTGTGTTATTGTGTATGTGCAAACAACCTATAGGTCCTAAGCTCTAAGCGGCAGCAAAGCACTAGTATGGTAATGCAGTGGGCGGTGTCTTGTATAAGTAGGTACCTCCTTTATGCATTAGTGATCCAACAGCGCTCATATCGCCTGCAACACAATCAGCTCCGTCAAGGAGACCAGGAATCTCCTATCTTCCAATGGAGAACCTGGCCCCAGCCCTTAACCAAGACTGAGGCTAGACAACTCTGTTTTGGGAAACTGAATGTGTCACCAACGCCCCAAACAGCTGCACACTGTCAATGTACTGAAGTCTGCAGCCATAGTGCACCCAACATCACAGGACCTATACTGAACATCCGCAGTATGGATCTGGTGCATGTACAATGTACTGAGCATCAGTACTTTGCGCCATGTGTCTCAGATCCTTTGGTATCTGAGTTAGGCCCACAGTGTCAGGTGTCTTGGAGAAGTGCTGGGAGTTCTTGGGCGGTGACATGGGTAAGTTATATGAGTGTCATTGAAGTGTTTGCATGCTCAGACACTCATATCTTCAGTTTGGATGCCATACTCAGATGTAAAATCTGTACTGAGTTTTGATGGTATGACCATTTGTGTCTAAAGACTCACCAGCTGGATTTACAGCAGGTACTTACACTGGAAGTCTCAGTCTTTGTGCTTTCATATGCACATATGTACCCCAGGGAAGCATAAAGTTGCAGTATACACTTCTGTGTCCACCTTAGAATCAAGCCCTTCTGGTTTAAAAGACCATAAAAAGAGGAGAAAATGAAAGTGGACAGTCTCCTACACATGATGCAGGCAGCTATTGTCTGGGCTGTACTAATATTGATGGGAATGCAGCCAATGTTGGGTGCCTAGGTGATGTAATTTCATCCTAGTGAGTTGGTAGACGCACTAGTGCTGCAGCCTCCTCCTATGTAGACAACAGGCCAAATTTTTTCCCCTGTAAGTTATAATTACTGTAAAGAAAAAATGCATATAAGAGTCTTTAAGGCTGTATAGTCCCACAATTAAGAGATTAAAGTGGAGTATTAACTATTTGTCCAATTCCTGCCTACCTTTCCACTCCATTGTTACAGAAAGGAGCAACCCTTCCAAAAGTCTTAACCCTTTCATTTCTTGTCATTTACAGCAGCATAAACTTTGCCCAATAAAATGTGGCATGCTTTTTCAGCTGAGCCATTATAAGCCATGTAGTGCAGTGGCGGTGATAATTAGCTGCATATTACAGTCCGGGCCCTTTTTAGTGTCTGTCATGGGAGCCATCGGAAGCACATTGTCAGTTGGAAGACAGATGGGTACATGTGCTACAATATAGCGCAGGAAGCCATACTTGGATAGGGCAATGTTCTCCAAGCAGCTTTTAGCATCGATTTGCTCTTGCCATAGTGCATAAGGTAATGCACGGAAATGCAACCACATCAACCGTCTGGAAGATGGTTCTCTATACACTTGTGTGGGCATCTTTACAGTGAGCTGCATAAGAACTGGCAAACTACTCAGTCCAGGGGGACCGGCAACATGTAATCTTACACCTGTTCTGTGGGACAGAACTGCTCCATTATCAAACTGCTTTTCTTTTTTTCTTTTTTTTTTAATTACTCTGATTTAATAGCATAGAAACTAGTGAATTTGTATTCCCTCTTAATATAATTATGTAATACAAACGGAACATCTCTTCTTTGACCACCTGCTTTGTTCTCTTGTAATGTCCAAACTAAACCGGTTCATCAACCTTAAGGAAAAATGAAACAAAAGAACCATATATTAGAAGCTAGTGCGCACCTATAGTGCTTAATGACCTTTTATTTATGCAGCATGTAATTGTACACTTAGATTTGGGAATCCATTTTTTTTATCCCCTTCAAGCCCCAGTAAATAGTATACTATATGCTATGCATTTACTAATGTCAGGAAGTTGTCATGTTTTTCCCATTGCTTATGTTCATTGCCATTTTTCTTTAGTTTTTTGCCTGTCTTTTTGTTATTGCCTTTATCGGACCACCAGGTACATACAATTAGGAGTTGAAAACTAAAAAAAAAAAAAAAAAACATTCTATATATTTTTCTTTTATCTTGATGATTTCATGTAAATTCAGAGTATTTAATTTTATCTTTATTATATACGCTTTTAAAATGTACTGGGAGCGGGGTTATATTCCATCATTACAGCCTTTTATTTCTGTGTTGCATCCCATGCCCTGACAGCCAGACAGGTCGCTCACATTGCCTTTATGCCCATTGCTGACACATGGTGGAGCAGCCGGTGTGTAGGCTGTACCAGTATTTATGAGAAGGCAGCCAATCCAACTGGCTAGAATACAGTGACATCACTTGATGCAGGTCTGGCAACGTATTGGTTTCACTTGAATACGCTGCGTTTTCATGAAATCACTGAATTCTACACCTTGTAGGTGTTACAGTTTATTGGTTCTTTCGTGATAACTTTATAATATCCAAAGTATTTTTATTTTTTTAGCCAGTGAAGATGAATTGGTGGTCTCTGATCTTCAAGTTTTTGCTACCATTGCTGTTGCCTGGTCTCTGGCTGAGGCTGATAGCCTGCAAGGTGCTAAACCAACCTGTCATCTCTCCTGTTGCCCAAATACCACACCCCGTGTCCGCCTATCCCGCCGCACATTCAGTTGGACACCGAAAACAAAACCAGTAAGTGCACAAGAATATGTAGTTATTTGACCCTGCAAAACCCTATCAGTGACTGAGAACCAAAGTTTATAACTTACAGTACATTGCTTTATCACGATAATCTACCCTCTGGCATTTTCGATTGAGAATCATGAAGGAATTTAGTCACTCATGTAAAGCTCTTCAAAGGTGCCAATGTCCTAAAATGGCGCAAGATATTAGTGCTTCCTTTTATATCCATTACAAACACATGACAACAATTTGCATAATTGAATGTTATGTATTTAACATAAATAATACTTTTGTAGTTTTATGTGAAATGCTCTTCTATTAAGCTAAAAAAAAATGTAACAATGGCTTTTCCCCTGTGCTCAGGTCTGTCCTCTCAAGGCTGCCATTGACCACCTGGATACACAGGAGGTGGACATGCGAATGAAGCTGGCTGAGATCCAGCGGCGTTATAAGGAGAAGCAGAGGGAGCTGGTGAGACTGCAACGGCGACACGACCATGAGTGAGTTTGTACTGTGATGTCACACCACATTGCATACTGTTCTGTCCAACCTCATTTTACAGTATGTAAACTGTTCTATTTTTACCATGTACATTTACACACAATAGTGACTAAGTTCCATGTTTCTCCATAATCCCCTCATCCTGCTCCCATCCCTATTTTATCAATCTGACTTGTACCTCTCAAACCTTAACCAACCCTCCAGCAACTCTGACAATATAGCCTCATCTGCCACAATTCTGGATTACAAAGCCTAAATGCCCCTTGTTAATATTGTCTCTTTCCGCCTACCTATAAGACTGTAAGCTCTCATCTGTCTAGTCTCTAAACTGTTATTGATTGTCCATTGTGTATTTCAATTCTCTCTGTAGTCATGCTGTACTGTTTTTCATGTTGGTCCTGCCTGGTTTGTTGTAATATAGTAATGTTTTGTAGTTACACTATTTGGTTAGCTGTTGTGTATATACTTTTTGTTTTCTTACTGTTTTGTGGTGTTTTCATGTTTACCCCCTTGACTTTGGCACCTTCATAAAGTAATCCTTTCAAATCCAACGTCTAGTCAGGCTCAACAGCCCTAGCGCTAGTAGCAGATCCAATGGTGAGACACTTTAAAATAAGACCATTAACATCTTTCAACATTCGATGTAGACCATTTTTTAATTTAAAAAAAATAATTACAATTAATTTAAACCAGACTGTTTGCATTGCAAAAAAATTGGACTGGAAAAGATTAAAGATAATATTTTAAAATAAAAAAATATCTTCAAGGGCCCACAGTTTTATATAAATAGCAATTTTATTGTGCTCAGCAACTTATTAAACCTGGTCTTTACCTTATAATTGGCTAATTTGAAGGTATTATTTTTAATAATGCTACTAATAAAATTTAAGTTTTAATCTATTGTGTACCACACAAGACCAATCTTTTTACTCGAATTTGCATTTTCTAATAATAACAATAAAATATATGATCATTTAGAACAGGCAATTTTGTATTGATTTTCTCCACCATTTAATCATATTTAGCGATGTTCTCTCCTAAACTCCAGCAGTTTTGTATGAACTCCTAGATCACAGAGTGTTTGAAGGTTTAAGTTACTGAGGCAATGATTTTACTCCGTGACCCATGGAACTAACATTCACACTAGATTATTGCTTTCCTTTCACAGAAAGGAGGAGAGTTCTAGAAGCCCTGTCCGACGGGGGCCAGGAAGACCAAGAAAACGCCCACACTGCCGTGCTCCTTCCTCACATCGGCTTTATGAGACTAAAAAAAGCAAGTAAGTTGCTAGAAGGCATATTTTATAGTGTTCCTATGCCTTTTATTATTGTAAGACAAATGTTACTATGCTGTATAATCACAGCCCATGAATTTTGTGCTTGCCTAAGCCTTCCTCAGTGGTCCAGTGCTTTACACCTTTTTGTTCCTTCCTTATTCCTTTTTAATACAGACCCAAAAAAGTACAGCTAGCTCCTCTTCCCTACTTCTCAATGCAGGTCCATACTTTCATTATCAACTGTTCTATGTAGGCTTAATAATACCAAGAGGTTTGTATTCCTTGTGTAGTCAGTTAGCATAATCACTATATGCAAATATCTCCCTCTTCTCATTAAACCTGCACTTAATGCAACAATACAGTATGGAGAGACTGCTCTTGCCTGTATTAACAGTTTGGCATTATGTATCTAATGTTAATGAGAAATTAAGGAAGTCTTGCAAATTATAATTTACAATGCAAACTATTGAAGGTTTCTGCTTAAGTGTGTTTGCCAAAGGCGAGAAGGGCTATTTCAAATTGCCCAGTCCTGTCCTAGAATGGCTTTGAGTACTTGTCACAGGATGAGTTCTACAAATGAAACACGCGTTATAACGTATACAGTTTAACTTTATATTTGATTTTATATTGATGTCTATAATATACAAATGCTAACTATTCCTGTTGAGTTTCTGTTCTCCCTCATCTTGTTTTGATGTAATGATGGCTGTTCTCAAGCTTGTGTTGTTGGGGGAGGGACTTCCACAAAAGTGGCACACAGCATTGTGTAGAAAATCCCCTGTCTGTGCCATGCAGCCGCCTCTGGTCACATTACGGCACCGCTCACTGGTTCCAGCGCTCTGCTATTACCCATTAACCGCCTGGTGCAGCTATTCCCGCACTCACGGGCCCTGTATAATTGTCCTTCTCTGCTACAAATTGCCACTCCCGGAAGGGCAATTTGCATAAATCCTGCAGCCTAGTCCAAACATGATTGGAGAGTCTGTGCAATGCATCAAGCGCTATGATTTGGTAATAATAGTTAAATCTCTACTAAATGACTCCCTCAATTAAGACAGAGAGAGAGAAAAAAATAAATGTCTGAGTTTTATGTCAGAAAACATTAGCAAATGGTGCACGGATGAAGGAAAGGAAAAGAATTTCAACAAAAATGTTGTTTTGCTTGGCAGTACCACTGAGACGAGGGAGCAGCGTATGTCTCCTGGCCATTGTAGGGGGTCAGGTTTGAACCACTGAGCTATTAAGGGACTTGCTAGTGTCTGTACGACTGCTGGCTCGCCTACATTCCCCTGCGTCTCGGTGCTTCCCTCCTCCCTATTACACAAGCAGCTGTTTTACAGACCGTGGACACAAGAAGTGGCTGAATCATTAGTATTACAAAAAAAATAATATAGGTAGTGACATTGTTGTGTTCCACACAGTTACATGTGTTCATAGTAACAGATGTAACAATAGCATGTTCTGCTTATAGGCCATGATTGCCTATCGCCCATCCATTGATCAATGTCTTTTATTGGAAATCTTGGTGCAGATTCATTGTTCTGCATTATCATTGTATTTATTTGAAAATACCAAAACAGTTGCAACTTGGTTTTTGTTCTGATGAAGTATTATGGTCCATGAGAAATGTGTACTTTCAATTGTATTTATTGGCTATACTGCAAGTTGTAGTTACCACATGTTCAATGAAGCAAAAACAGACCAGGCAGGATCTGAATGAAAAGGTTTGTCTGGCATTAGAATCTCCCAGAAGCCATGCTCTTTGGTGCTAGTTGATACATTGTGCAGAGCTGAAGAGGGCTCGGACTGCCATACTGCTGGTGTAGAACTGTTCTGCGCAATATCCTGTATGTGTATTTTTGTGCATATATCAATCTCTCTACTCATACTGTGAGATAGTACTCGGTGTCAGAGAGAGGGCTGAGCAAGGTCCAGAATTATTAGTAAATAATAAGTGCCCTCTAGCTTTTGTGCTAGAACATGTGCACCCTCCTACCTCCATGTCAGTTTGTATCTACCCAGTCTGTTTAATCACTGTTTCCAATTGTAAAGCGCAATGGAATATGCTGCGCTATATAAGAAACTGTAAATATGTATATATCTATATCTATCTATATCCTGCTTATATGTTGTGGTCATTCTTCTCCCATTATGGATGTATTCTCTTCACTCTTCTTCACACTGACCCTTAATGAGAAATCCATTGCTTCCCCCCCTCTGCCTGCATAGAGGCTATGCATCCCTAGGCCGAGAGCGCAGATAGTTGCCTAGCAACCTTCCTGCTTCCTCCCTCGGCTCTTCCCTGCTGTTTGGTGAATTTTGGCTCAATGTTATATGTGAAGTAAAGCATATAAGGTGATGGTGCTTCAGAAACCCCTGTCTTAGCCTACCATCACTGCAAGTAAAAGGCTACTTCAGAATCCTCTTGCGATCGCATATAATCCACTTTTTTCTTTCTAATGTGTGGACACCCAGAGATGCTTTTCTTCAGATCATTTTGCATTATTCATGTAACCATATTGTATTAATGTCTCACCATTAATGTTTGCAGCATTTACAAGGTTGCAGTCAAGTGCAGGGGAGTAAGTGCAGAATAACACAACTTGCAAAGTGCTCGGGCTTGCCGATTGCGTAGTCTCTAAATATTTCATGAGATTGGGAGCTTCATCCTGGGAGAGTGTGAGCACTGCAAGAGTTAAATCATTCCAGCTGAGATTCCAGAGCGGATTTAAGAGGCTTTGATGGATCTGCCTGCGGGAGATGCTTTTACTACAGATTTAAAAAGCTGGCTGAAATCTGCTCTGTAAGAAGCAAAGTCTGTAAACAAATCCCCATGGTCAGACTGACCTCCAATCTACCTTTTGGTAGACCCAGCTCCATAGTGATCCCAAATTCTATAGGACCAGCTTTGTCTTTCCATCTTTTTATAGTATCACGCCAAACTACTTCCATCAAGCATTACGTTTTTTCTGTGCTTTCATTTCAGTTAACAGAAGAAAAAATATATTTTTTCAGTATTGAAAAAAAATACATAATGTAAAACAATTGTTAATTGCTGCTAACTGTTCATCCAAACTTGGACCCCTTTCGGTCTCTTAATACCTTACCTACATCTAATATCCAATCAGTGAGCCTGTGAGCATCTGAAAATTCGAGCATCTTTTCCCCATATTTGCTCCCAATAGCTTAGGGTGTGCCCTGTGTCAGGCTGATACTACTTTTTAAATTTGATCTGTGTAATATGAAGGGTCTATCCAGCCTACTGTTACATGATTACTGTGAAAATAAACTAAACGGTATTGTGTGCAGATTGCACTGCAGAGGGGGATTCCCGATTCCTGTTTATAGTTGCGTGGAATTTGGCACATGGAGGTGAGGTTCACAGCAGGCAGGGAACTTCTTGCTGGCTGAAGTCACATCTCTCTGTGCTGAAGTGAGTAGGGAAGTGACAAGTTTCAGATATGCTCTTCATTTAATCCCTACTGTGCCCAGAAGCAATGCAGACTGTGAGCATGTACCTGCTTATCCTATCATCAGTCTTGTAGATGTCCTCAACCCCTCCTCCCAACTTCCACATGCTGCCAGCATTAGCACATTGGTTATTAGTCTGTTTATCTGGGATTTCCTTGATACATTTTTACTACTGTGTACTATTGGGTAATAAACATTTTTTGCACAATCTTATTCAAAGTATATGAAAAAAAAAAATTGTTAGAAGAGACCGTACCAACTGTTTCTACCTCAGAATCCTCCATTATATAGCACCTATTTTGCTGTAGGAAGGCACGCCAGAATAATGCTTCCAGATGGGTCGCATCTTTGCTTCCAGGATTTAGCCAATGCATGGGTCTTCAAACTGTGGCCCTCCAGATGTTGTGAAATTACAAATCCCAGCATGCCTTGCCACAGTTTTTACTCCCTTATAGTAAAACTGTGGCAAGGCATGCTGGGATTAGTATTTTCACAACATCTGGAGGGCCACAGTTTGAAGACCCATGAAATGCCTTTTTTTTTCCTGGATGTTTGCCATTTACCTAATGAATACACAGAACCTTCCCCATTCTATAAGGACTGTGGCTCTACTTATTATTGATGTCCATCCATTGAGGTTTGAGGGATATTTGGTTTCTATAACTGGTAGTTGTAGGAAAGACCATAGAAAAAAATATACGGAGCCATCCATGATAATCTGTGGTGTTTGAGTGACTAGAGAGGAGCCGGGGTCCGGTGTGAAACACACACAGTGTTGCATGGCTGGATGGTTTTAGCTGAGTGTATGGTTGTTTCAGTATGTGAATTACACAGCTTCACATAAGGGATTTTATTTTTTTCAGGTCTTTAAATAGAAGCTTGAGTCTCCTGTGTGCTGAATTACGGGGCGATGGGGGGCCCAAAAAGAAGAAGCGCAAATTGTCAGAGGAAAGCTACAGTGATCAGGACAACTCTCACAGAGAGGTGAGTGTTATTGACATCACTTATCTACTGTGCCACAAACCCCAAGGGTCATATAAGTTGTGGTTGTAGCAGTAACACTTCCACTTAAAAAACCCTATTCGCCAACCTCTATCTTCTTGATTTTGGGTTGAATATAAAACAATACTATTGTAAATTTAGAAATGTGCTGGACAGATTACTTCAGCATATTGGTATATCTGGATAGCACCTATAAACATGTTCTTTCAGGTTAAGGTGCATTGTAAGAAGATGGTGTGCCCTCAGAACAAGTTGGTATCCAAATTGGCACGGAAGGTTTCTCAGTTGAAAAGTAAGGCGTTGGGTTCTAGCACCAGCACATTCCACCATAAGGAAATCCTTCCAACTAGCAAGATGCAGAAGAAACTTCCGCGTCACAGAGTGTCATGTCTCAAGGTCAAAGAAGGAGCTGTACGGAAAGGGCAGGAGAGACCCAGGCCAGCTGGTAACTTGGATGCAGCTGGGGAAGCAGGTGAGAAAGTATTAACATTCTTAGATTTTTCAGATGGATATATAGATCTAGATATGTATAGAGAGATAGCCTTTCATTCGAAAATTTGACTTCCCATAATCCAAAGGTAAAGTAATGAAGATGGGCACTCACCAGTGAACAGCCAAGAGCCAACCATTTGTTAGTAATACCTAGCACATCTATGTGATCACACATAGCAAGAGTTGTCAATGTTTTGGTCCATAAAGGAGCATACACCAAGAATAAAGTGCATAGTAGCAGCAGCCAGAAAAGGCTTTGATGTGCAGTTTCCACAAAGGTCGATTGCCCATAGATGTCTAGTCCAGTGGCTACCAAGGTTTAACTCCATTGGACTTCTTGCTGTGGGGTAACCTGAGAGAATGTGTTTATGCTGTGGAAATAAAAGATCTGTGTCAACAAATTGTTGAGGATGGTATTCAGATTAATCAGGACACATTGGTCAAGGTTAATCTGAAATGGGGAAAAGAGATTTGCAACTTCAAGATGGCTCCCATACCTATAACGTGTGTGTGTGTGTCCCATATAATGTGTAGAGACTGTATTAATATTTTCTTACTCCTTTCCTTTTTGTTAAGGGTGTTTCCACACAATTGATTTTTACAAATTTGGCACTATAGGACCTAGATGCTTTTTAATACATATAATACATTGAACATTACTTTTTTTTTTCTTCCTTAGATGAAGACCATGATGAGGACTCCGACAGTGAAGATGGGGAGCAGGAACTCCCCGGATTGTCCAACCATGAGGCTAGCTTATCTCTAAATGGTCCCGGTAACTCCTCACTGGTGGGTCCTTCTGCATCTGCAGTAGTGAAGATGGAAGCCAACCAAAAAGCAAAAAAGAAAATTGAGAGACAGGGACTACTAGGTAAGCTTACTGGACACACAATTAAGGTGTGGGATTAAACCCCTTTAAAAATTGTGCTATTAATATGGTTTTATTTTCAGGTTCGTGCTGTGCTGCCAATACTGAGAGCGACGTCAAGATCCGTAAGCGTTCTGCTAAGCTGGAAGCTCGATCTTATCCGGACAAACCCATGAAGAAGTCCTTGAATCACAAGGGGAAACCTGAAGGGAACATACGGCATAGAATACAATCTGACACACGAGCGCCCAACAAGAGTTTGTTCTGCACTGCTAACCAAGGCCTGAAAAAGGACAAAAGCAAAAATATCCAGGTCTGTTAACAAATCGAAGTTTCTACATGTGGTGTAAAACCCTACAGTAATTTAATGCAAACATATGGGTTTAAATTATGGCCGACGTAACTTACCTTGTATATATAATAAACATTTGCCAGTATTCAATGCCCCCCGATTCACAGGGTTTTTTTTTGTTTGTTTTTTTGGCGAATCGGCCTATTTTCACTCCTTGCAGTGAATCTTTTTCACTGAAAATCTGATTCACCCGATTTAATGTTCACTGTTCGCCAAAAGCGAATGCCGGCCAGTTCTCAGTCTCATGCTCTCTGCAATTTGCTGGTGTATTTCAATGGGGTTTTCACTGGGATTCAGTGCTAGGATGGAGAACTGCTTTCTCCATGATTTTTGCCATGGTTCACCGTTTTGCTTCGACCTCTTTTTTAGGTGAACTGGAAAGTGATCTTTTAAAATAAAGGGTTTTTTTTCTTCTATTTTTGGTGTAAAAAAATCAGTAATTTTTTTTTTCTGTGAAAGGGCATGCTATTTTTATAATCTATAATCATATCAGTAGATAGCTTGCATGCAATAAAGTCATGTGATTATACCAGAATTTACAGCTGAAATTCTATTTACCAGAGTGGAGGTTGAACTTCAGCTGGTGGTTACTGTAATGGACTGAGATAGCATCCTGGGACTTGCAGTTTCATAACAGCCAATAGAGATCATTTTTTTCTGTATTAAAGAAACTTGTTTCTTCCCAGAGAAAGAATGGAGTGCTGAGCCTTTCACTGACCACCCGTTCCCCAAAGAATCTTCTGAAAGATGGAATAAAGATGGAGAAGATGAAGTCTAAACAGGTTTGTAGGCTGGCTATTGTTTTGAAGCATATGAGCTGCCCTTCATGGCACCAGTTGCTAATTCTTATTTACGTCATTTAAGAATTACAAGTTCATAGTAAAACAGCTTCATAACCAATGTGTATCCTTTGTCGAACTAGGAATGTAATACATTTTCCTTTCCATTTCTTCATTTTTATTGATCCCATCTCCAAACAATTGGTATGTCCTTAATGTAACGAAGCTGCTCCTTTTCCTTCCTGTGCAGGAACGAGGACGTGCGGTCAGTAGACTCTTGCAGAGCTTTGCTGTAGAAGATGACTTCCAGTTTGATGATAACAGCAGTTTTTCAGAAGGAGAAGAGGAAGCCAGCTCTTCGGGCAAGAAAAAAGGTGAGATAATGTCAGTGGGTATTTGCATGGCACATGTGGGCTTGGCCATGTCCCGGCTCAATTCCAACTTGTGTTTGTGTATGTGTGAGAGACAGATATGTAGTCTCACTCACTGCCAACAGATTGTAGGATGGGGCATTGTGTTTTGATCTCTCAATTAGACCTTTTACAGCCTCAGGCACTTATTCAAAAGACCTATAAACTGCCTGTATGTAAAATATAGTGTGTATGTGTATATCTATATATAATCTATTAGGAGTATATTTTTACCTCCTGCTAATTCTTACACTTTGTATTTACCTACTTCTTGTGCTGTTGTATTTGTGTGCAAGTAGTTACATGGCTAATGCAAAACCTTTTTAACCTTGCCTAGATGAAGGATACTTCCCTGTAGGTAACACTCATGTTAAGTAGTACTTGTGGGGATTCTAAATACATTTTAAAAAAAATTCTGTTTTGTTTTTCTCCCCAGCTCACATCTGCTCCCTCTCCAAGGTGGATCTGAGGGAAGGGTTGCATGTTTTGATACCCAAAGAGGACAATTTACTGTACGCAGCGAGTATACGGAGTCTACAACCACCTGATATGTAAGTGGCCACACCGTGGAACGGAAAGGAAGCTTCTTTTAGACAAAGGTTAAGTGAAAAATTAGTCCAGCATTTAACTTCACAAAAGTATGTAATTGCTTAACCCTTTGAGTGCCAAGTGAAGGTGTCAAAATAAGTGTCAAAATTGGCAATCAAACATTTTTTTATTTTATTTATCATGACGACCTGTAATGTTTACCTTTTTATATAGGAAATATAATTTATTTTTACACAACCTATTTATTTGAATTTATATGACAAATGTGGGTGACACTGGCATTTTTAGAGGATATATTGAACATCTCTCTCAGATGTTGGCACTGAAATGGTTAATACATATATGGGGCATGCACTTAGCAATAAAACCTGTGGCAGTCACATCCTCTGTGCCCCTAGGTTTGAAAATCCTTAACTTTAGCTTGTACACGGGTGCTGATCGCAACTGTAATGCTCTTGCTGTACTTAGCACTGTGGTCACTTTAGCTGCTCTGTGCCTGTGTATTAGGTCTCACATGAGACTGTTATAAATACACCGTAATATCAAAGCCAAGGGGAGGGGTGTAAATTTTCACCTGACTAAAATTTCAGCCGAGGTTGAATACCCCCCATAGTCTTTAGGGTCTGACCAGGTATTGTGGTTTTCTTGCTGTGGACAAAAAACTAATCCTGTAGCATAACTTTTAAATGTTTACAAACTTTCTAAGGAATATTGGTTCTTTTTACAAAAACAAAAAATTAAGGCGTTTTGCAGAATTCACGCAATACAGGGTTAAAAGGAAATATTTTCCTGCCAGTGTTGTAGTGGCTTACTACGCAGTACCAGTTCTCAATTTGTGTACTTCCTTACAGATACAGCGTTGTGATAGAAGGCGAGAGAGGAAACCGACCTCGTGTTTACTCCCAGGAGCAACTGCTGCAGGAAGCTGTGAGTTCCTTGTGTAGGAACGTGGCATGATGCAGGAAGCATCGCTCACTCCGCTCTGCTGTACAAACAATAGCTGTAATTTATAGTCACAAGTGACACTTAAAGGAGTAGCATCAAAGCAGTGTTTTTGTAAATTTATTACACAGCAAACATATTATTTGGTCCATTCTTTCTATTTTTATTAAATACAGTTATTGGTTTACAGTAAGTTGGTAACCGGGGCTTTACCAATGACTAAGATGGGAATTTATCAGGTAGTGGAGAGACCTAAAGTACCAATCGACTCCTCATTTTCCAAACACAGCATGTAAAAAGTGATGAAGTGGAGACCAAGCCAATCAGCTCCTACCTGCCATTTTTTCAAACACAGTCTGTAACATGACAGTTAAAAGCTGATTGGCTGGCTGTATATCACTCTCCATTTTCTTACTTTTTGAAGCTTGATGCATCTGACCACAAATGATCTCCCCAGAATTGTAGAATACTTGTTGGTTCACTTGGAGCTAATGATGTCTGAGTAATGTCACCATCTCCTCAAACAGTCCGCCTGGATTTTTCAGCTACACCCAATGGCGGAAGCCATTTTCCATTTCTTTAAAGATGTTGGATGATGTGTAACAAATACCACTCTTGATGTTTCTTTTTGTATACTTGTGAATTATCGTCTTTAACATGAATTTAAGTTCTTAGGGAATAAACATATTGGTATTGGTGACTTTGTCTCGCCAGCAATTCATTAAAGCTGTACTACTAGCTAGTAAAATTCCTTACTAAGGCCCCAGGGGGCGGATCCTGCTGGGCAGCTACTCCCAGTCATGCTCCATTATTCCCACAACCCTAACTCCAGTTCCCCATGTGCTAATATTAATATATGGTGGGTTTATTAATTTGAGTGTCCTAAATTACTTGGCCTTGGGAAGCAGCTGCATGTTGCAACATTACATTTACATTACATTAAATCTGACTGGGTGGATTGAAGCAAATATCTTACTGGTTATTATTTGACTTATGGCCATACACGTAAAGATTTATTGTCAGATCTGGTTGGTTAGAACCAAAATATGGTGTGTTTGGCAGTTTTCCAGCATTTCAAAGCAAATGGTCAACTGTCCTTTGCTCCCATAAATTACCAGATTTTTGTTCCAACCATCCAGAGTGGACAGTAAATCTTAATATGTTCGGATAGCTTAAGTCTCCCATTTTTCTCACTGCGGCCTGGCTTCAACACTTTTTTTTTTTTTCCTTAACCCGAGTGGAAATGCCAGGTTGGTTGACTTTGGTGCTTTCACACTGCGTTTCTATCCAGGGGGACCTGGCAATAACCCGGGTTATTTTTGTGATGTAAAAGGGGTATTAGTCAGGTAGAACAGTAGGTATATGTTGCTGCTTAATATGTTGGGAAAACTTATTTTTTCTTCACTGTCCCTGCAGGTGGTGGATGTGAGGCCCCAGTCAAAACGTTGCGTTCCACTTGGGACACGAGTCTGTGCCTACTGGAGCCAGAAATCTCGCTGCCTGTACCCAGGAAACGTGGTGAGAGGTACGAAGCTCTCTGAAATGGTTACTAGGGAAGGTGGGTGCTGCCATTAAATGGAACTAGATATTAAGGGTCAAGGTATACAAGGAAAATGTCTGCATGTATACAAGCCTTCGTGTAAATGTTTGCTAATAAATTCAGAAGTTCATCTTCTGCCTATAGTAACTTCTTATTTTCACAATGGAAATGGTTTGCCTAAATAGATACCCCTCTTTCATAATCGGTGATGGGTTGGCCATTCATTCCCTGTTACTTGGTGATGGGTTGGCCATTCGTTTCCCTGTTACTTGGTGATGGGTTGGCCATTCGTTTCCCTGTTACTTGGTGATTGGTTGCCCATTCATTTCCCTGTTACTTGGCCTGTGACGTTTGCTAGTTGGCAGCATGAATGGAAGTTTTTAAGATGACATCTATCCTGACCTACAAGTGTACACCAAGGCCGACATCAGCAGACTAAATAAAATCTTGGTAAACACTCCTAAAAATACTTCACACCAGATGAAGCCTATTGAAAACTGAAACTGCATTTATTTACATTTTTGCCAATAAATAGCTTGCATTATCTCAAATTACTGCAGGGAGAGCACACATTTTAGTGAGACACTTAAGGAAAATGCAGTTGTCAGCTGGGGACTAGCAGCAGGAGGTTATTAAGCGGCAAGTCTGACAAATTTGGTAAAATGTCACACAAGCACACAATTTCTTATTTAAAAAAAATTGCACACTGTAAAGAAGCTAAAATAAAAAAATTCTCCACCTATCATAGAAAGCATGCAATCCTGTATATCACCACATCAATCATCTTCAGTTGGCTTTTCCCTCTGTGTTACAGTCTCAAGAACCCACTCCCGCTCAATACAGTAATTGTCACTTGTGGACTGGGGAGTGTTGCCTAGCAACCAGTTCCACTAGCCGACCAGTCACATGACCATTATAGAAATCCAGATTGATTTCTTGATGAAATGAAAGATAGAAAGCACAACAGTATTTTAAGAAGTTTAATCCCTGCCTTGTTCAAATACTTTCAAGCAATGCGCTATTTTGTCAGGTTAAGGAACACGCACACATTTTATTCATTTAGGTGATCTTAATATTTATTTATTTTTCAACCTGAAACGACGCAACGTATCCCAAAAGACCTGCATAACTAAAATGAAATGTCTGCTGCCTTTCACATTCAAATATTTAGGAGGCACCTAATGTAAAGCATGGTCATTTTCAGCTTTTTTTTTTATATATATTTTTTTTTTATTCCCAGTGATGCCAGAATCTTTTTTACATTAACGCACAATAGAAAACATCCCATACCAGAGGCAAAACTAGAACTTGGTGGCCCCCATAGCAACCCTCTACAAAGAGGGGGAGGTACATGGGTACAGTGTGGCTATAGGGTGACACACACAGATTGAGAGGGGGTACAAGGCATCCCAAACACACACACGGATAGGAGGGTACAGGATGACACAGACACACACACCACACACACACACCACACACACACACCACACACACACACCACACACACACACCACACACACACACCACACACACACACCACACGCTGTCCATGTCAACATAGACGACAAAAAAAAAGGTGAAACGCTCAAGTTGACCTTATTCAGGTCAACCATGTCTGATAGACCCTTAAGTTTGTGTTGACATTCTGTCAATGGCGAGCTTGGGTGTGACCACCGTTAGTGGTCAACTTAGTGACTGTTGACCTAGACCTTGTCTACCATTTATACCATAACCAGGGGGAAGGGGGGAGAGCATTACCTCCATTATAGCAGCCAGAGCAGACAGCCACAGGCCTGTTATGGCCGGGTACTTTCTACCCCCAAAAAGGCCGTGGATCACAGCACGAAAGGGAGCTGGCCAGACTGGTGAAAACTTGTCCAGAGGATGAGGATCGCGCTGCTATAGCCTCTGCGGGGGCCAGGAGGAGGGGTCTATGCCAGTGACCGCTATCTCCAGTGCAGGAAGAGAAGCTATATAAGCATTGATGGAATACTTCAGTGGTGAAGGGGGAGCCACGGGCCCTAGAAACAGCTTGGGCCCCATTGCAGCTGCACTCGGTAGTTACGTCACTGCCTCATAATATTGTATTATTGCTTATAAAAATGAGGCTGGAAGGGGATGATGGGACAGAAGCATAATAGTCATGCAACACACTTACTATGGAACCTTATGATGTGTATATATTATTTAGAAAGAAATACATGTATTAGGGGGAAATGTTTTAAAACAATAAAGCCTTTATCAAAATAAATCCTATCATTGTGAAACCTCATTAAAGTGTGTAATTTATACCTTTCCAAAAGTGCTGTTTTAGTTAGTGATTTCTTTATCACAGAGAACTACCTGGATAGCTCACAACTTTGTGCGTGTCAGTGACTAGGCCAGGCGCTGAGTAGTTACAGTGTCCTCCTCAGAAGTGAAGTATGGGTTGGATTCATACTTGTGCTCTGTTGCTGCCACGCTTTTCCAGAGTTGTGGATGTGTGAAAATCTGCTAATGCAACGGCTGTCAACTTATATTGTCAAATTATATAAACGCCCACCGCTGCAGCTGTCCGCAACCGCGTACACATGCAGCATCGGATGCAGGTCTTGTAAACGTATGGTTGTGCAGCATTGGTGACATAATGGAGACTTTGAAGACATCCTATATGGGCACGGAATCGGAGATGCAAGTTGACCATGCCGGCATTTTTGTGGTTGCTCTCTGCTGCCCCCCCCCCCCCCACACACACACACAAAACGATTGCTTCTTCTCAATCACTTGCAAACTCTCAATTTGTCCGTAATCCTTATTTATTGTAATCACATGCGCAGACAAATGCTCAAAATATGTGAACTTTGAAATCGCGTACAATTATGAATTTGGCCCAGAGTGTTCAGCTAGCGGAACAGTTTTCTACATTTTTCTAATCTTATTCAAAATCAGAGTTAATATTATTTATCCATTTGGACAAGTCCTAGCTTTCAAGTTAATGTTAATCCTGCTGAAATGTAGCTGGTGTTAATGGAACACTTATTTTAGGATTCTCTACAAATCATCTAGTAATACAAAATGGCAATCAATATCTGTGTTATATTCCCCAGGTTCCTCGAGTGATGAAGGAGAGTCTGACTCTGTGACTGTTGCATTTGATGATGGCGATCGGGGAAGAATCTCACTGAACAACATTCGCTTGTTGCCTCCTGACTTCACCATCCAGTGTGAGCAGATTTTTGCACAACCCTTACACACACACACACACGCACACGCACACACGCACAACATAAGATAAGCATAATCTCTAGATGGGGTGAAAAGCATAATCTCTAGATGGGGTGAAAAGCAAAGAGCTGACAGTGGGATCTATTGGAGTTGGCATGCAATGCTTCTAGTATTACCCTGCTTGGCACATAAATAATTCCCAGAAGACATCAGTATGATACTATCTTTCTGATCTATTTCCAGGTACAGAACCCTCCCCTGCTCTTCTGTTGTCAGCAGAAAGTCGCAGAACTAAGCGCATTGCCAGTAATACCACCTCCGCATCAGAGTCCTCTCAGAACCCAGGCCCTGACAGCCGAGAGGCAGCAGAGGCCTCCAGAAACAGTGGGAGGAAAGCATCGAGCAAAGAAAAAACAGGTGCGCATAGAGTTGAGGCAGTGAGGGCACATGGAAGAGGGTCAAAGAAAGGACCTTCTCACAGACACTGAAATAAACAGCACTAGTGAATTCTCTGCAGACTCCTTTGCTAAGCTATTCTCAAACAATCTAGTTGCTATTGGTTTATGTCCTCCCAGAAGCTGGCCTTACATTTCCCTATATACAACCTATACTCACAGCATAAAAGGGTTACAAATTGTAAGTTAGTTCCTGCAGGTGAACTGAAGTGCTATCAATGTTCAGTGTTGTCAGATGAGCATGATGCTGACCTACCTACCTTTGTGTAAGATCTGTGTCAATGTTACTGATCACAATGGTTTAAACTGCAAACGTTTTTTGGACATATTTTTATTTCATTGTTTTATTTTACAGATAAAATAGATGTGTTCAACTCAGGTGCAAAGACTCCGCTACCTACCGCCAACTTCCTAGGCCGCTCAACGAACGTAGAATTAATGGGATGGCCTTCTCAAGGCAAGCGCAGAGCTGGGAACAAGACTAGTGGGCTTCATGATCCCTTCCAGTCACAAGGGAGTGTTAAGAAACAAAAGTGCCGCGAGCAGCCTCATGTATTTGGTAATGGCTTTGGTGCAGATTCCTTCAGCAGTTTGGCCAACTCGTACAGTCCCTTTGGAGGCAGTGCCAATACTGGGATTACAACTGGGCAGAAGCCTGTACGGACAAAGAGAGGGGAGAGGCCAGAGGAGGAGGAAAAGGGGAAAGTGGGTAAACGGAAGACAAATGAGTTTTTAGTGAAACTTGATCACGAGGGAGTTATGTCTCCCAAGACAAAAAATGGTAAAGCTCTCCTTTTGTGTGATAAAGATTTTGGGCTCCGTATTGGACAGAGCTACAGTTCTGCATCAGGACTGACTAAGGACAAGAAGCGAAAGCCACCGCTACATGACCACCTACCCATGGGCTTAGCACTTGGAAAGTACACTGGGCAAGCAGAGTATGGTGTGAACTGTGACAGTGACTGCTCATACTCTGACCATGATGAAAATGAGGGGGGTCTACGAGCCAGGGTTCCATCAAGATTTCTGGCAGGACTAACTGTTTCTTCCTCTTCCTCTGGGTCATCTTCATCTTCTAGTTCTGGATCCATGTCCAGCTCTAGTATTTGCTCTACAGACAATGAGGATTCATCAGAGAGTTCAGATGAAGTGGACTCTACCATGCTCCTACAGCCCTGCCTCACACACCCTGTACCTACCTTGCTGGCACAACACACAGAAGAAAGCGGTCAAAGCTCGCGGGGGTGCTTTGCCTCAGAACAGAAAGCAAAACAGAGGAGGAAAGGAACCCCTTCAAACTTTCCTAAAACCAAAGAGCCCATACCTAGACAGCAACGCCTGCCCTCTGTAGAAAATCGGCCAAAGATTTCAGCCTTTCTCCCTGCACGCCAGCTCTGGAAATGGTCTGGAGAGCCTACTCAGGTAAGAATGTGTGATCCTGATCTCCCTTGTTCTGGGCTTGTTCAACTGCAGCTTTCACAAAGCGCATTGGCTTAATTTTTCTAGTTTCTCTATGGTTCTGTCTTTACGGCTTCAGACAAAGGAGGGTATATAATTACCGTGGGTGATTGCAGCATAGGGGGCTATTCAATTAGCCCCAGAAAGGGGGATGTGGCTTGTTGGCAATTTTTTTTTCACCTCCCTCGGGGCAAAACAAACCTATGAAAGCAGCCTTTTTTCACTTGAATGCTTTTTTTTTGCAAGAAATAAAAAAAAAAATTGTTTTTCAATACAGACCATTTTTTCTCAGCTTTTAATTTGTGTTGCCCTAAGATAAATGTATTCAGGCAGAATTGTCTATGAAAAACAGCAGACCTGTCGGTAAACTATCTAAAGACAAAACTAAATATTAATTTAGCATATAAAGAACAATGAAATGGTTTAAAAAAAAAAATATATTATAAATGCTTTTCCATCGCAGTGGAAGTTTGACTGGGGTGCGGTACACCTGTCAAACAGTAACACAGGTGTCCTAAGGCTAGCTAAGGGATGTTAATATTAATATTCTGTGTGTTTAGAATTTAGTTCAAGTTCAATGTCTACGTTAGTGAAATTCATTCTGGACACTTTTTAGAAATTTTTTATGCATTTATTCATTATTTTTACATTATAATCACTTACAATTTATATTCCATTCAAACTATATGTGAGTATAATCATTAATCTTTATTTTTAACCCTTTCAAGTCCGTCTAGTCAGACTCAACATCCCTAGGGCTAGTAGCAGAGCCAATGGTGAGCCACTTTAAAAAAACATTAACATCGTTCAACATTCAATGTAGACCATTTTTTAATATTAAATAAATAAATTACATTTGGTACTTGTTGCCTAGCACTGTGCCCATCGAGTCCCATCGCATACCTTAACTTAAGGTATGCGATGGGACCCGACGGACCCGATTTCTGGCTTTTTTGAGGTTTCCCGACAAATGTAAAATCGGGTCCATCGCATGCCATTAACAATGGGGGGGCATACAATGAAAAATGGGGTCTGGGGGGCATTTAACATTGGGGCCAATGTAAAATCGGGTCTAAGGGACCATTTAACTTGGTTCCAATGTAAAAAATCGGGTCGGTCGGGTCAATCGCATTGCATGCAATTTGGTTGCATGCGATGCGATTGACCCAATTGCATACAATTAAAATTGGTGGCGCCATGCTAGGAAACAAGTACCTTACATTTTAAAACACTCTTTGAATTGCAAAAATAATTTGGACTGCAAAAGGTTAAGTTGTCATTTGTCAAATTTCCAGTAAAAAATTCCATAAAACAAGTTTTACAGGTATGCTTTTATTATGGAAAAAAATATCCAACAAATCATATATGATATGTTGGATATCAGCTGTTTTTAAGAATAGCTTAAGGTGCCCATACACGTTACAATTATTGTATACAATATTGCATCTGGGTTTTGCGATAAGATGAGATCTAGTACAAAAAGTATGTGCTGCACATACTTTTTGTACTAGATCTTATCTCCTCGCAAAACCCAGATGCGATGAGATGCAATATTGTATACAATAATTGTAACGTGTATGGACACCTTTAGATTCACTGAGGCATCGAGTGAACCAGATGTCCCAGATCTTCAGGTGAAATCACGTGATACCAGGCCTGGAATATGGTTTCTTTACTTGGATATTTTTCGTGATATCATCACTATAAGCCCTTGATTTTTGATCGGCTTTAAATCCGGTCTATTTCCTAGCCAAGGCGGCAGTGATTTGATGATGACCGAACCACTTCATGGAACTCTTCGCAGTGTGGCATGGCAATCCATCCTGCTAAAAGATGCACTTCCGTGGGTCACCTTCAAACAAATCCTCGATTGAGGGCAATGTTTCACCTCCAGCACTGCTTCTTGATACTTTTAGGCATTGATATTGACATCAACAAAAGGAAAATATCATACACACTTGCTAGCCATCTTCCCCACACCCTCACACTTACTTGCTTCATAGTTGCCATGGTGCACTTGGGCAAAAGATCTACCCAAGGCCGACGCCAAACAAATTTCCCTCAATTACTCCCGAAGATGCTGCTTTTGGTCTTGTCGCTCCAAATCTTTTCCGAGTTTTCTGTCCACACTTGTGTGCCAAAGCTATACAATTTATTTATTATTATTTATTAACAGTTTCTTATAGTGCAACATATTCCGTTGCGCTTTACAAAAGGAGAGTGATACAACAAACGGGGTATTTACAGATAGTCAAAAGGTAGGAGGGCCCTGCTTACAATCTATATGTTTCTGCCTCTGTTCAGGTATAGGCACGGCTTCTTTCTTGGGGTCCTAGCTCGCAAACCATTAGCTATCAATTTTTTTCCGGATGATATGGTCACAAACTTGGACACCAAATGTTTTCATTATGTTTATTGCTTTTGCAGACCTTTGGTGGTCCTGCAGGGCCAGGTGACAGATACTGCGCTCATCTTGTTTTGTAAGCGAGGGCTTTCTCTCAGTTCTTGTGGCTGATTTTGTCAATTCACTGCTCACAACCATTATGCAGTTTCCTTACACCTCACTTCATTGTCCCACCACCCAACCTCTTTGTAATCTCTTCGTAGGTTTACCCTTATACACATGTCGTGGCATTGCCTCTATTCCCAGATGACCATTCAACATGTTTCGTGGTATTCAGAGCCATTGTAGTTGTTGTTCCCACTTTGATAGTAGTTAAAATCATAGAAATCCGTTAAACTCCCGTCTTCACTTCTGAAACACAATAGTTGGCTAAAACAATGATGAAATTACTCCTAACGATTGCTAAGGCCTTCCTGATTGGTTATTGCATCAAAATAATTAACCCTAAAATTGCACGGTGTATCTTAAGTGTTTTTTATTTATTTTTTTATAAAACAATTAAAAGCATTAACAAGACAAATAATAAAATATTAATTAGAAACATCATAGATTAAAATAATGATTTATTTTAACAGAATATGAATCTTCTGCATAAATATTAAATCAAACATTTTTCATTGAAAGTGTCCAGAATGAATTCCACTAGTGTTCATGTACATCAGTTTATCTCTGTTAATGGCTAACAAGTTCTGTGTCTTCTACCTCTAGAGGCGGGGAATGAAAGGGAAAGCCAGAAAACTCTTCTACAAGTCGATAGTTCGGGGAAAGGAGACTCTGCATGTGGGGGAATGTGCCGTTTTCCTATCTGCCGGACGCCCAAACTTGCCCTATATTGGACGCATTGAGAGCATGTGGGAGTCCTGGGGTGGCAACATGGTGGTTAAAGTAAAGTGGTTTTACCATCCTGAAGAAACAAAGTTGGGCAAGAGGCACAGCGATGGCAAGGTGAGATATAGATGATTTTCCAGGATTTACAGGATTTGAGGTTTCTAAATTGCTTTATTTACTTCTATGCACTTTTAATGCATTGTTCATGTACGAATGAAGTGCATTATTAAATGACAAGTATGATTTGATGAGGACCAAATAATACATTGTGTTCTTTGACAGTTTAGATTACTATGGGTGCACTGTCTATATCAGCACTGTTATGTAAAAGATAGCATCCCAATAATGCTGGGCAATGTATGTCTGACCAGTCAGACACCTGCAGCTATGGACTGTTGCCGGTGGCATTGCCCTATCCTCCATAGCAGGGGCCTATTTTTCCCAGTGATTAGGAGCAAATGGTCATTACTAAATGTTCATTTAACCAGCCAGATTTGCAGATAATTTGTACTAATAGTGTATGCGTTTATATTATTCCACTAGATAACCATTTAATAGCATCATCGTAAGGCCCATACACACTACAAGATTATTTTTCCAATCTGGCTGGTTGGAATGAAAATTTCTGATAACAAATTATATAGTTTGCTCCCAAACGCTGTAAAATGGACAAAAGCAGTCCTCTGCATAAGTTGATTTAACTTGTCTGTTTCCATGTTTAGGAGCAAATGGTCAATTGCCATTTGCGCTTAAAACTTCCCAGATTGGAAAGATAATCTTCTAGTGTGTATGGGCCTTAAGACATGATTTGTTATAAAACGTATACACAACATTGCTAACTTTTTAATGTGCACCGCTGTTTTCATAAAATCATATGAAATATTCTTGATCTTAACTTCTGCCGCTTGTTCCCACAGAACGCGTTGTACCAGTCATCCCATGAGGATGAGAATGACGTACAGACAATCTCACATAAGTGCCAGGTGGTGAGCCGCCAGCAGTATGACAAAATGAGCCACAGCAAGCGCTACCAGGACCGGCAAAACCTCTACTACCTGGCAGGGACCTATGACCCAGGAACTGGGCGGCTGGTGACTGCAGAGGGTGTGCCAGTGCTATGCTGAAATGCCACCAGGAGTTAGCTGGGGGGAGGGTACCACTTTCTAAACAGCACTTCTTACAGCAGTACATTGCAGGCTCACAAGTAGCATGTACAAATCTAGAAATTCATACACTAAATCCTTACACAACAAATGCAGTCATGCAAACTTATACGCACAAATCCCAGCCACCTAAACATGCAGTGTGTGTATTTACACACTAGTATAGGTAGATCTGCTCCTGCAGAGAGACAAGGTTACACATTTCTGAAGACGTTTCATACCACCATGCTGCATGAGCCAGTTGGGACACCCTGCACTACAGGGGAGCTGTGACATGGGAAATCTGAGCATCTCTTCCTTTTTCTTTTCTTTTTTCTTTTTTTATTATCCCAGACCTTGGTTTGCACAAAGCACATCTAATGCTTGCCCTGGAAGCCATTGAGTGGTCCACCAAACAGTGTGACCTAACCTTATCACACATGGCAGAAAGGCCAGAGTCTGGATATGAGGGATCTATTCATGGTGTTAGGATAAGGTCATATGTTACACCAAACAAATTAAACACACGGTCAATGTATGATCAGTCCCTTTCACACAGATCTACAAAGTGACTCCCTTTAAAGTCAGAGTCTAGAACACACAACACCATACGAGCAATGTAAAACAGACCTACTGATACCAGAAGGGCTACAAGCATTGATGATGGGAAGTCTTTTTCATTTGATACATGGCCACAGTAAATGCCTGCTTATCCAGCCTACAGTATTATATATCTATCCAAACCTCAGAAAACACTGCGGCCATCAGGTGGTACACAGTAGCACTTCAAAACACTACAAAGAAATTAAGACCCAAGCTTCGATAGAAACGATACATAAAACCATAGGGTATTTATTTCCATTTTATGGCACTTAGCAGTCTTCTCAGAAAACATGCCAAGACCGTGTGCCCTAAATGCATACTCAACCAAGAGCCCAGACACAAGGACTATGGAAACTGCTGTGAATCCATTCACAATCAAAATTTACACATGTTTAATTCTGAGATGCAAGTATCAAACTCGATATTTCTTAGCAAAATTGCTCCATCCATTTTAACACCAGTTTTTTTTTTTTTTTTTGTAATTACTTTTTCTTTTTTTTTTTTGTATTCTTCCTAATTTATGGTCAACAGCCTCAAGTTTCAAGCCATATTCTCCCCAGTACCTCTTAACAGCTTTTCTTCCTGAAAGGCAGGATCAGGTGTAATAATTATCTATTTATTCACTGTGTAAATATGGAATTTCTTTTGGAAAGTTTTTATTAACAAAACAAAAAACCTTTAAAAAAAAATATACAACTAAAATCATTGGGATAGAAATACCCTCTTATTTTGCTGTCGCTAAAATATAAATTATGCACTGTGTCCTATGGCAAGGCTGGGAATATTAGGAATTATGTATAATTTGTAATTATAATGGGGGATACAGAGAATAAAAGCACTTGGGAACTAGGCAGGGACTTGAAGTGGGCAATGAGAGACAATTTAAGTATCTAAAAAAATTGTCACATTTAAATGCTTTTATTGTTTTAAAAAAAAAAAAAAACACACAAAACACCAAATTCCTGGAAATATGTATATAGATTGTCTGAAATATTTTTTTTGTGTTGTTTAAGACATTTTTTAAGGAAAAAAAGTTAAAAGAAAATGTATTGGGAATGTCAATATGGTCCGATGGAATAAAAAAGGAAAATATTCTATAAATATATATTATATAAATGAAGTGTGGTCTGGTCTTCTATTTCTCTAAGAAAATTTGATATTTCTATATGTTGGTAATTGCCTATACCTTGACAGAACTGATCATTGCATTATTAAAACTCCAAATGTACACAATACTTAACTTCAGTGCTAACAAAGTACTAACTACGCTAACTGAACATTTTAGTTTTCTTATGTAGCTTAACCATTTGAGTGGTATGGCTGGAAATTTTCCGGGCTCAGCTGTGCTGCCACATTGGGCGGTCCTGGAAACTTTCTGGGTATACCACCAAAATGGTGTGTGCCAGTGGTGCATCCCACCACCTCCCCTCCCATTCACAACAAGCGGCAGGCTCGGGGATGTTCTGCTTGGGGATGTTCTGCTTGGGGAGTTCGGCCGCCGCCCCGAACATCCCCGAGCCTGCCACCTGTTGTGAATGGTGGCTGTGGCAGGGCCAGAGGGGTAGGGGGTGGCCCTACACTCTGTGGTGGCAAAACCCCCCATTCAAGGGGTTAATACTGTATATAGAACATTGGTTGGATTTGGACTCATGAGTCCTAGCTATGTGAAACATTAGTGCCAACCACTGTACACCAATTTATTTGATATTTACATGAGGCTGTAACACGTGATTAAAGAAGATAAGATTTTAAGAATTATGGTTGTCAAAGCAGAATGGAAATTACTGAGCCAATGACCTTTATTAAATTACCTCTGCAAAAATGATAGAAAACCATAAACCTGATCAGTTGAGCTTAAGAACTACTGTCCCCTCTATGTAGTCTACATTAGCAGTAGAATGGGTGGTGACCTTATTTACTGCCCTAAGATGCCTATTCAATCATTTCTGCCACAGTCAACTAGGTGGTATTGTGACGTGAAAATGTTGAGGTGGAAGTGTAAAGGGGTAGGCCATACAGGCTCCCAAATTGGGACCACCAAGTACAGAAGATCAAGTCTGGTGAGTGTTGCAACAGCGGTCCTGTTTTGGAGATGGTGGTCATTTCGCAGCAACTGCATTGTGTAATAATCTAGTGCTGCAGGAGGCACCTGATGTAAATAGACTCCAGCTGGCTTTTCTGATCTGCTACTGTGTGCAAGAATGGAGATCTGCATGCAAATTGGTCAACTACTGATGCAATTTGTGATGTTGACATACGCCCAGAGGATGGGGTGACTCACTGCCCCCACGCTGCATGTCAATCACTCTATGGCTTGAGTACCCTGTAGTTTTCAGAAAGAAGTCATCTGCGCTGATTTACGCACATCTCGTAAGCCGGCCCAGAGTTCAAACATCAGATGCGTTTTGTCCAGAGAATCACACCAGCTGTGTACAAGATTTCAGATCACTATGTATAATGCCAAATTAATATGATGTAATTTACACCACTACTGGACTATGGAGAACATGCTTTTAGTGCTCCAGAGTGACATCACCCTTTGCCTTTTGGTCATCCGACAAATGAGTCTGGAAGCATTTTCCAGGCTTTTGCAAATTACTATCTATCTGTGTACTGCCCACTGTAAACTTTGGTGGAAAAGGAAAAATGGTCTAGAGCTGGTTTTCGTGGTTTCATCCAAAGGGTCAGTGAAGGGAAAGCTTAATCACAAATTTAGGGTTAAAGTGAATCTGTTTTTAAATAGGGTCAGTGCTAGAGTACTGCATACATTTTGCGTTATGTGGAAGAACTTGACTGGTAAAAAAAACAACTAATAGGAGTTGGAATTAGTTATTCAACACGTGTGATATATTCTAGATCAGCAAAATTTTAGACATGTTAAAGTGCTTAGTCATCCAAGAAGAGATAAAGGAGACAGTTTAAAATAAGAATGAGAGCGAAAAAGATCAGGAGAGGAGGTAGGTTTGAGTATCACCAGCATAGAGGTGGCATTGGAAGTAGAACGACTTCATCTAAAGAAGACATTAAAAAAAGAAGAGGAGGAGAGGTCTGAGGACAGAGCCTTGGGGGGGGGGGGAGGAGCCACAGAAGGAGTGGTCAGAGCAATCCGATAGCCTGGAGAGAGTAGTAGCATTCAGACCATGTGAGTGAAGGAGAATCTGTTCCACGGTGTCAAAAGCAGCAGAGATGCCAAGGAGAATAAGTTCTAGGAGCAAGGGTAGATTTTTTTTTTTAAGAATAGGAGAGACAAGGGTATGCTTGAAGGCAGAGGAGAATGATTGAGGAGAGGAAGAGGTGGGAACAGATCTGGGTGGGTGTGCCATCTCCAGATACTGGGTGAAGAAGTCAGTTAATATATGTATGGTGAGGGGTGGTTAGAGAAAGGAAGGGGGCAGGCTATTGAGGATTTGGATGTAATGTTCAGACATATTGGATGGTATTCATTTGTTATTTTTTGCCCCAATCTCCATCTAAAATGATGAGATCATATGGCTATATTCTACTGATCTAATTTTTTTTTGCGCATATCGTGCTCATTATAGTCAGGTTTTAGCTACGCATTCGCTCATTTCAGCTCACCGCCCCTCACGGATAGTGAGCTAAAATGTTGGTGAAAAACGACTGACTACTGCCCACTGAGTCAAGTAGGTTGCAAAGTCCTCAGCAGATAGTGAGGAAGGGGGGCAAGGTGTGATTTGGCACAGGAGTGAGATTACAGTGGTTGAGACGTTGAAGGCTAGATTAGAACGAGATGAGGTTTTTGAAATATGACTTAAGAGTATGTTTAAAGACGAAAAGTCTAGCACTTTAGGAAGAGAACATAAATTTAGGTACTTGTGTATTATCACGGCGCCCACGAAATCAGCCGCAAATTGCATGCAAAATCGGATGCGATTTTGCGGCCGATTTGCATGCTGTTCCATCATTGCACACCCTACACACCCCCGATTTCCATCGTATAGCATCGCATGCTATATAGTGGCATGTGATGCATGTGAAGTGATTCGATTTGTAATTGTACAATCACCCTGATGGGTGCTTACAATGTTAAATGCACCCCCATTGTCAACACCACCCCCACTATCAACGCCAACCCGAAGCGTGGCGAGCGCAGCGGTACGCGTCCTTTCGACCTTTTCATACCCCAACTATCCACGTCGGCGTGGAGTTGATTTTAGATAGTGTGGCGAGCCACCGAGCCCGAAGCGTGGCGAGCGCAGCGGAATACATTTAAAGTAATGCGGGGCTCGCTATGCTTCGGGCTCGGTGGCTCGCTACGCTCGCCACACTATCTAAAATCAACTCCACACTGACGTGGATAGTGGGGGTATGAAAAGGTCGGAGGACGCGTACCGCCGCCACGCTTCGGGTTGGCGTTGATAGTGGGGGTGGCGTTAACAATGTCGGGAAAATGCCCCTGATTGTACAATTAAATATTGCATAGCATTGCATGCCAGCAAGTGGCATGCAATGCGATTCGCAAAGTTAAATTCACCCCCATTGTTAACGCCACCCCCACTATCAACGCCAACCCGAAGTGTGGCGAGCCCACGAGGGGTGGCGGTACGCGTCCTCCGACCTTTTCATACCCCCACTATCTACGTCGGCGTGGAGTTGATTTTAGATAGTGTGGCGAGCGTAGCGAGGGGATGCGGATTACTTTACATGTATTCCGCTGCGCTCGCCACGCTTCGGGCTCGGTGGCTCGCCACACTATCTAAAATCAACTCCACGCCGACGTGGATAGTTGGGGTATGAAAAGGTCGAAAGGACGCGAATCTCATCGCATGCCACTTGCTGGCATGCAATGCTATGCAATATTTAATTGTACAATCGGCAATTTCCCGAAAATCACATCGCATAGTACCTGGGGGTGTGCAAGGATGGAATAACATGCAAATCGGCAGGAAATGGCAAAAAATCGGAAGCAAATCAGCCGCAAAATCGCATCGCAGATCGAATCGGCCGATAAATCAGATGCGATATCGTATGCGATTTAGATGAAATCGGGCGCCGTGATCATACACAAGTACCTAAATTCAAAATGGAGGAAGTCTGCTTTAAATTGCAATTTCCTCCATTGCCGCTCAGCGGTATGTGAATACTTTTGCAGATATCTGGTGAATTTGGAAAGCCAGGGTTGAGGCAAACTAACCTCGATGGAGGGAAACTCTGGTTCTCCCCCATCGATGACAAAAGTATTTGACATTGGCCATAAACCATCAATGATTTTGAATTATCGATTGCCATCCCTAGCCCCAAGCAGAGATAGCAGTGGGATAAGTGGTGTCAAAGGGTGAAATCCAGGTTTCTGTAATGCCTAGGAGATCCAGGTGGAGTTGGAAATGAAAAGGTCATGTGTGTGGACCAATTTGCACAGAGAGCACAGAATAGATGGAAGAGCTTTTGGGGGACCCATGAATGAGATTATCAGGGTTGCTGTAGCACTGAGGTGAAATTAACTTGGAGGGCAGGGATGATGGAAAAGTAAGTGTCTGTTAGGAAGGGAAACTGCAGGAGGTGGATAAGGAGAGCGTTCAGTGTGAGGCTGAAGTAGGAGAGGTGAGATTACAGGGAGAGTCGGAAATGAACAGGGCTGAGTGGTGGGGGAGTTGGACAGATGTGATTAAAAGTGGGAAACCATGAGAACCGAAAGAAAAGCAGAAGGGTGAGAGAAGCAGGTGTAGCAGACTAGGGGAAATATAGAGGTAGGAACAGTGCAAAATGTAGGATTGTGGGTAGATCATGAGTGAAGGGGGTAGTTGATGAAGACATGGACATGGGTCATTGTGGTTGATTTGCAAAACTAGATGCTGCCCGTGCACCCGCCCCCCTCTCTTGCACGCCGAATGTCCCCGCAGGCATGCAAATGGGTGTTTTGCATAAACATCCATTTGCAGTCTTGCATGCGGGGCCGAAATCATTTTATGGTTGCTGACCATGGAATGATTTCTCAAGCGTTCACAAATGTAAGTCACTCTCTGGGGACTCAGATTTACGGCACCGTGAAAAGGGCGGGCAGCAGATATCTGGTGATGGCAGCTGCCTGCCCCCCAGCATCCGCGTCATGGTACCATTAGCATGGAAACGCCCATGAAGTGCTGGGCGTGACCCACGCCCGCACTTAGTGCATAGTGCTTGGGACAGACTCGGCGGGTGCAATAGAAATAGGCTGATTGGGGAACAAACTGACACTACTTCCCTTCAAACCCCTGAGCACACCTACGTTTTCCCTGACACACCCAGAAAACAGCTGGGTTATACCTACAAAGGCCTGCTTTCTGTCAATCAGCTTGCTTATGGCCAGCGATTAATAGCAGGATTTTATCACAGGAGGCTATCGTTTGATTATTGCCCAGTCTGTGACCTACCTACGGGATCAAGATAGGTAAGTATCAGTGTGTTTGTGTAATATATGTATTAAACTTTTATTTTTATAATGTGTCAGTGTGTATTTATTTATCTATTTTTTTTTTTACTGTGGAACTACAAGACTCAGCGGGCCCTTTAATGCCCCGCAGGCTGGGACTTGTGGTTCTCCAAGTCCCAGCTTGCGTGGGAGGCTTGCTGGGACTCATAGTTCCACAGTTTAAAACAATAGGTTTTTCATCTATTTTTTTACACAATGATCAGCCCGGTGGCCACCGGGGACAGCACCAGGCTTCAGCCTGGTCAGGTAAGTCCTGGAGGGGGGGGGGGGGGGGGGTATTGGTCAGTAGGGCTGAATGCTTTGGCCGGGGGGACTTGTATAAAAAGTCTCCCCCCAGCTGTGGCATTACCCTGCTGGCTGGTTGTGCCTGGGGCTGGTTCTTAAAATACGGGGGACCCCTACTAATTTTGTCCCCCATATTTTTGGAACCAGCCCCGGACCTGGAGTCTGGGGCTGGTTGTTAAAAATCGGGGAACCCCTATTTGTCGGGTTCCCTGATTTTTAATTACCGGCCCGGCTCTTTTAGCCTGGTGCTGGTCACAGCTGTGGGGGGGACCCCCACACTGGTTTTTTTTTTTTTTTTAAATCCACCCTCATATTTTTTTATGGGTTAAACGGGTTTTTAAACGGCAGTGTGAATGTGCCAAAAACGGCTTTTAAACGGTAATTTACCATTTAAAAGCTGCAGTGGGAAAGGGTCTTTATGGCTCTTGCCATTTAAAAAAAAATGGGTAATGACCCGTTTCAGCAGTGGGAAAGCAGCATTAGGCTTCAACATGTGAACAACAGGGGTTTAAATCCCAGCACTGCAATCCTGGACAGTGGCCACAACACTGGCACCGGAATCCCAACATCAGTGGTGATGCCGGCCCTGGAATCTCGACAGCCGGCATCCTGATTGTTAGTATGCCGGGGTTTCAGAGGGTTGAGAGGGAGAGTTGGGGTTAGGGGGGGGGGGGGGGGGAGGGGGTTTAATGTCAGGTTGCATGAAGGGGGGGGGAGGATAAGTATACTTACCCATCCCATCAGGGTTCTGGTAAGTGGGATGCGGGGTCAATCATAAGACATCATATGTAATACTATTTATGTTAAAGATACTGTCTAATTAAAAATTTATGACCCCACCCCTGAAATGCCATGTTACTGTATCACAGTAATATGTTCTTATACGTATATTTAATTCCAAGGGTGCTTTTATGCAGGTCACATAGAGTTCACAGGTAATATCTATATAATAAGTGAGACTAGCATGGATAGACATGCATATTTGGAGCTGGCAGCCATTGGCTCTCACCATAGGTCTGATTTGTGCATTACCTTAGGGAAGAAGCCAGATTTAAAGGTACAGTACTCAGAGGAAGGGAAAGAGGTGATTTTTTTATGCGCTTCTGACACATTGGTGCAATGGATTGCGTGTCATTTTCCTGCGATTGCTAAGTGAGGTGCATTCCAATGAGGCATGCATCGCAGTCCCAGATCCTATGGGCTTCCATCAATATTCATCACCCTTGCTTACAGGCATAAGATACATTGGGGCAGATGTATTAAGCCTTAACAAGAGATAAATGCAAGGGTGATAAGGAGAGATAAACGTCCAGCCAATCAGCTCCTTACTGACTTTTTTCAACCACAGCCTGTAACATGGCAGTTAGGATGTGATTGGCTGGACGTTTATCTCTCCTTATCACCCTCGCGTTTATCTCTTGTTAAGGCTTAATACATCTGCCCCAGTGTGTGTAAAAGGACCGCATTCAATATATCATATGAGGTCCGGCAGCTGGCAGGTGAGTTTGCGGGGTAGTGCATGTAAGATGCCGCATGCGATAACTCGCCCTAGTGGATCGGTGCCTTAAGAAGAGATAATCTCAGGAGCATGTGGATTCCACTCTTGGGCCTTTATTCTGGTTCACTCGCAAAGTCAAATTCTTTCTCAAATGGACAAAAGCATGTGCACTGCAGGTGGGGCAGATGTAACATGTGCAGAGAGAATTAGAATTGTGGGAGTTATTTTATTTCTGTGCAGGGAAAATACTGACTGCTTTATTTTTACACTGCAATATAGATAACTGTTTGAAGTAAAACTCCACCCAAATCTAATTCTCTCTAATTACATCTACCCCTCCTGCAGTGCACATGGTTGTGTCCATTTGAGAAGGAATTTGCCTTTGCAAGTGAACCAGAATAAGGGCCTTGGGTCTGTACTCATCCACAATTTTTTCCACCTATTCCTTCTAATCTCATCAGTGTCTGGGGGCCACCAATAAGAGGGAGAGACATACTGTCCTACAATGATCCTTCCTACCATTCCAGACACTGGCCCAATTCAGACTAATCGAACAGCTTTTGAATGCGATTATCGATAGACTGCGCATGCTTACCCGTAGTACGCAAGCACAAGGCCATCCTGCAAAAAAATTCTGCTACATTTTTTATTGCTGGCTACATGCAAGGTAATTGACAGAAAGCCGGTGTTTGTGAGTGGTGAATGGACATTTTCTGGGAGTGTCAGGGGGAACGCAGGTGTGCCCAGGCCTTTGAGGGGAAGGTGTGTGACACCAGCCCCAAACAGTCTGTTGATATTGCAGCCACCGAGTAAGTCCTGGGCTACGCACAGACTGCACAAGTCAGTGGCTTGCGAGTGGATTTGTAGCTAAATCGCAGATCCAGCTAATTTTTGCAAGCCATACTTAGCAATTCACAGGCTCACCTGGTGCGGGATTTCACTCTGGCAGGCAGCATATACCTGATCATAGGGCTCTGCAATTTAGCAGAACAGCGATCAGCTTGGAATTAGGCCCATAGTGCTTGGGTAAATGTGCTGTAGCACTAGTATCTGTGTGTTGGTGTGTTCCCTGAGGATGGTACTGCATATTGGATGGAGCAGCTGACTAGTGATTTCCAATCACAGAGGAGCTATCTTCAACACAACAACAGGAACCAATGACTGATCTGAGTGAACTTTTTAAACCCTTCACTTGCACCTGCCATTGCCAGTTCCTGGCTGCTGCATCAGCAACTCCGTCTCCTGGGTCATCTGCAAATCATCTTTAGTTTCAGTGTGCAATCATTTGCAGTTTCCATACATCGTTACATCTTCAGTTCCAGTTTGTACTCGCTCCAGCACTAGCCTGTCCAGCCCATTGGTCCTAGTTCTGTGTCTAAACAAATCACACATCCAGACACTCTCCTCTCCAGTAAGGCAGAATTTTCAACAGTTGGCTTTTGTGGTGCTATGTTTGGTTCACAGTTCAGACTGAATTATTTATTTATTTATTTATTAACAGTTTCTTATATAGCACACACAGATTCCGCAGCGCTTTACAGAGCATAGTTATAATCAAAAACACATAACAGATTACAGTACAAGACAGTTTAGGACAAGTACATGGTTAATATGGATAGTTGCACCAGGGGACAGGACACTGAAGCAATTATCAGGGTGGCAGAGGTTTATATATTCTAAGAAAGGCACATAAGAATTAGATGGACCAGATGTGTTTTCCTCCCTCTTCATTAAATCTTGACCTCAGTTTTAAAGTATGTAACCAAGAACATTTATAATACAATTTTTTTTTTTCACATGAATGATAATTAAATAAATAAATAGGAGTATTCCCTCAACATTAAATAATTTCTGCCCGGATCACTAGCTCCCATTCACTATTACAGGACTTTCATCGGACTGCTCCCACCCAATAGAATGCACTTCCGTGCACAATAAAACTCTCCATTAGCCGCCAAACTTTCAAGCGTTCCCTGAAAACTCACCTCTTCAGGCAAGCCTATCATATTAAGTTCTACACGCATAACCCTCTGAGGCACTTATGTATTATACAGCTTTTCTTATGGACTTGTAACTTGGGTGGACTGCTATGCTATTGTGCTGGTGCCTGTCCTTGTATTTCCCTCCTATGTCCCTATAGATTGTAAGCTTGCAGCAGGACCCTCTTACCTCCAAGTCTGTAAAGCGCAATGGAATCTGCTGTGCTATATAAGAAACTGTAAATAAATAAATAAATACATTTAATAATAAATGCAGGCTGCAGATCATCTTTTAATGCAAATAAGTGTGAATATGCCAGTAGCATTTGCTTATTCTGACCAGATGCATCAAGCTTCACAAAGTTATAAAGTGGAGAGTGATATACTTCCAGCCAATTAGATCCTAACTGTCATGCTATGGACTGGTTGAAAAGTGACAGTTAGGGCTGATTGGCTGGTTATTTATCACTCTCCGCTTTATCACTTTTTGAAGCTTGGTGCATCTAGAAACATATGTTTTACTGACCACTTAGTTATTTTAATACAATTCCATATTTATAAAACACAATATTTTAAGGACTTGTTGCAGTTCAGTGAAGCGTTTGGAGGTATGACAAGGGTGATGCTTCTTCCATGGTGCTTGCACATTGGCAGGTACAAGCGGCACTGAGAATAGTGGATGGATGGGGTATGGACACATCCTATTTTCATGTTTTGTCCCAATGCCATGTTATATACAGCAGCAGCCACAGAGCCGTGTTCAAGGCGGCTGGCGAGGGGGTTAAATGGCGGGGATCGCTGAAAACAAGCGATCCTCACCGCTCACCCTATTCAACGCGCCCTGGGAATCCTCGCTGTCAGAGGACAGCGAGGATTCCCCCAAACAGTGAGGCTCGTGGCTAATTCAGGGAGCCCACTGCATTTAGCCACGAGCCTCGCTGTTTTAGCGACCGCACACGCCGTTTTCCCCTTTGCTACAAAAACAGGGGAAACGGCATGTGCAGGGGGTCAGCTGAATACTGACCCTGCGAGCTGTGACAGTGAGCAGTCAGCACTGCTCGCTTTCACAGCTCGCAAAAATCATTGAATACACCCCACAGGATGACCGGTACTGTAGTTTGTGAGATTTTCAGTGCAGAAGTTCACTATGCACTGTTATTTCATACTTGCCTACTTTAGATTTCACCTCTTCGGGAGAAGCCAACACGTCAGGGGTGCGGGGGCAAGGCTGACATCACTTGGTGATGTGATGGGGTGGGGCTTAAATCACGCAAAATGCAGTGATTGCGTCATTTAAGCCTCACCGCAGATCCACGATTTATGCTAATTAAACCAGCCGGCAAGGGGGGAGTGGGGGCTATCACCAGAAAGTGGGAGACTTGGCCACCTTCCCGGGGGGTCCGGGAGAAGGACCCGATTTTCAGGAGGCTCCCGGCCATTCCAGGAGGGGAGGCAAGCCTGTGTTATTTCACACATGGGCGGGATCAGTGATGGCAACATAGCTCAAATGACTGAATGCATTATTGACCTGCAGCTCATACCATGCAGACACTGTCCTCAAGTTGTACATTTTTAAGATGTACTTATTATTTCAGGCTCCCACTTGTATTTTAGCTTCATGGTTCATTTACAGATGATCTGCACAATGGCCGTGTCACACAATTCCACTGTCAGCTTGAATAGTTCTGACAAAGGAAAAGAGATGGCAGCAGCACAAAGGCATGCTTAACTACCGTACCAGTAATAACTCCACGTCTCAGTCAGTGTCCTGCCCACTTTCATTCCTTGCTATGCAATGAATGTATACTGTCCTTATATGACATCTGCAGGTCTTAACAGTGCAAACTATCACACAGATGGTGTGCTGATCGCTCAGACAGCATTTCTAGAGCACACACACATGTGACAGGCCAGCAATGTGCACCATAACACCCAGTGTAATGCCACTGCCCCCTGCTCTACTCTCCCCCATTCATGGATACAGATGCTGCCATGTTGTCATTCTCCCCCTGATAGGAGACTATGCTCAGGGAAGGTCTGGTAAAGTTTAGCTTTTGATCTATACCAGGGGTTCTCAAAATGCTTTGGGGCCACGGCAGACAATAAATATAAGAAACAGGACCCCAGCAAGTTACAGTACCGTAGAATGACCGCCACACGTGTGATCAGCAGACCGCGCACATGTATGATAGCATTGAGGATGCACAAATCCAGAAGTGAAGTTACTGTTAATGCGATCACTTACTTTTTTTTCACAGTTGCAGAGTCCCTGGCCTGCATGCGATTTTTTATATATATAATATATATATATATATATATATATATAATCATTTGATGTTAAAAATAATGCCTGATGTGAAGGCTTTGGAGATGGCAGTGGATGGCAGAAAGCCTGTCTGATGACTCCTTAGATCTCTAAGCCACTGATGCGAGTCTGAAGTAACAGACAATTCAAATGATATTTCAGACTCCTTGGATCGTTGACTGAGAAATAAGTCTTCAGTTCAGTACGACTCCATGTCGAGATGGTCATGGCCCACTTTGGGGTCAGGACCCACAGTTTGAGAACTGCTAATCTAGACCACTTGAAAGACTCATGGGACATCAGTACCATACACTTCCTATATACTTTACTGTTTTCTGTAGCATATACCAATAAAAATACAGTGGGAAATAAGTCAGGTCATTGTCAGGTACCAGTGCACCCTCTCCTTGTAGAAGTATCAGCCAGTCACACCAGTCACACTTTCTATATAGTATGAATCATGTTCTAAAGGTGCCCATACACAGATCTGATTTGGCCTGTTTTCATCTGATTCCAACGGATTGGACCAATGAAAATTTTCCAAAATGGAGGTGTTTGACATCAGGCCAGATCCACTGAGCGTTCCCGTGCACATCGCATCAGAGCCTGCAGATCTTATGTACAGCACATAGGATAAATCAGAATCGGACCATCAGCAGCGCATCCAATCACATCCAATCCATACCCGGGTGTTTGTCAGTGGTACCTTACATTCTGGCACACATCACAGTCTGCAGAGCAGGGAAGCACCAGGCACCAGGCAGGAAAGGCGCTCTCTCTGCTCTGCATCCTCTGCTGCTGATGCTACTGCATATCAAGTCAGTCTGAAAGGCAGCAGCGTTGACAGCGCTAAGCTCCTCCAAAACCCTCCGCCACTGGCAGCCGGAGAGAAGCCGGCGGGGAACAAGTTCACCACGATTGACGTTCAAGCGTTATATACCTCAATACTGCATGAGAAAGGTATTCAGACAGTGGAATCATGCCTCCAACAAGATGTTAACATGACATCCGAAAGGGTTGATTTTTTATGTGAATGTTTATGTTTTGTACGATGGGGACAATTTGTGCCCCAAGCCTGGCTAACATCTATATGGCATCTATATGGCTGATTTGGAATCGGAAACTCTTAAGGGAACCATGGGAACCAACATTCCCATCCAGCATGGTATGGAGCGGTGATGAGACATCCTTTGATGAAATTATGTTGAAACGAAATAGTAACTCACATATTTTGAGACTCACCTCTAACTTCCAACGGAAGAAAATTGAGTGTCTAGATATTGTATTAAGTGTGGCAAATTTTCCACATGTTAGCACCATTGAGACATCTACTTTCTGTAAACCGCTGGACTCAAATAGCTATCTACATTCTAGCAGTTGCCACAATGGTCCATGGAAGGATAACATCTTCTCTCAGTTCCTCCGTTTAAGGAGGAACTGCTCTAACATTGCTATGTTTGAGGAACAGGCTTTATATAGAAAGGTTTAGGGAAGGAGGGTGCCCTTTGGGCATCGTTAATGGAGCCCTAACGAGAGCAAGGAGCCTCAAAAAAGACAACCTACAGTACTAAGCACAATGAAAAACCCCGCTCCCATTACTCCCTGTCTGACTCCTTGGAAAATGATCCTAGTAAATATGTCATGTTCATCACCCAATATAACAACAAAGAAAAATAAATTCATCGTATATTTAGGAAACATTGGAATGTCCTAAAATTGGATCCGATTCTTAACTCCTATATTCCAGAGGCTCCTCGTATAGTGTATAGAAGAGTAAAAACTGTTACTAGAAGTCAATTGGAAGAGATCAGTAACAGGCCAATAAGAAATTATTTTAGGGTGTTATCCCTGCAATGGGTGCAAAGTTTGCAAATTCATAAACAAAGGTCTGAATATTGAAGGTACACAGTATAATTGCAATTAGAATTATGTAGTTTAGCTTTTACAATGTAGTTGTGGCCTGTTTGAAAATGAGTGTTGGAACATCTCCGAAACATTAGACATGGCCTGACTAAGCACAGTGTCCCCTGTCATTTTAAACAGCATCATAATTGCGATCCCTGTAATCTAATAGTGAAAGGTATTGAACAAGTCCATTTAAGTAAAAGGGGAGGTCACCTAGATAAATTTCAATTAAAACAGGAGACCTATTGGATTCTTACACTGAATACATTAGTACTCATGGGTCTCAATGAGGGGTATTGAGAGCCCTTTTATCAACTAAATCGCTCAGTGGCAAACGCAGGATTTTCAGAAGAGGGTTTCCAGAGGGGCGGAGCAAAGCACACAGATGGACACTTAGGTGACCCAGTATATGCCGGGTCAGTTAAAGTATTATAGATAGACTAAATGTATATAAATAATAATAAAAAAAAATATATATATATATATATATATATATATATATATATATATATATATATATATATATATACACACACATATATATATATATATATATATATATATATATACACACACATATATATATATATATATATATATATATATATATATATATATATATATATATATATATACACACATAAAGGGGCGTCAACAGCAGTGTAGACCCCTGGGCATAGCAATGTATTGGGGCACTTACCAATCCTCCAGCGGTAGGGGTGGGGGGAAGCTTTGATGTCCCGCGGGTGGCAGGGGGTATTATATCAACCGCTCAGCATATAGGACCTGGATCAGTAATTTCCACTAATTACCCCTTTACTGCACAGATAGTGGGAGATGGGGTGGGAGAAGGGGGCATTGGGCTGAATGAAGGGGACCCGATACATAACTTCCAGGGTGGTAGAGGATGTTTAATACGCAGAGTAGGGGTGTATAGTGGAGTGGGCTTATTATTCATAATTTTTTGGTGGAAGGACAGCTTGCTTGACTGCAGATATCTCCAGTTCCCAGAAATAGATTTCTTAGATTTTAATGGAATTAAAAACTAGAGAATCCCACCTAACAAATTGTATTGGGGACTAGGGGGTCAGAGTTCTGCCAACGAGTATATAAAACAACATACCAGGTGTGTGGAGCTGGAGCAGTAACCAGCTGCTGGAAGGCTGATATCTCTGGTTCTGGGCAAAGTAGAGACAAGCTTCTAGTGTCCATCAAAGAAAGAGAATCCCAGCTTTTGGAATATAGTCTCAGAAAAACTCTCCGTCAGACAGAACCTGAAATATCTGACTGGGAAGACCAATTAACAGGCTTGGATGGGGACCACTGCTTTGAAGTCAGATATCTCCGGTTCCCAAGGGCCGATTTTTAAAATTCTTGTACCCATGGAAAGATGGGACCCTCAGCTTTCAGCCTAGGGCCTTAGACTCCTGTGGGCGGTTTCTGGGTACTCAGAAACTCCCCCTGCGTGCGCTACTGAAATCGCTATACATTATATATTATATAGTGTATTTCATGTAATTTTTATTTGTCTTTTTATTAGAAGTGTACTTATACTATGCTCTGGTGGGCTCTTATGAAATTTTAATTGTTTGCATAGGCTTTACCTCTTATTATATACTATATATATATATATATATGTTTCTCTATAGATATATTAGGTATTAGGTAGATATTCCAGCTGCTAATTCAACTTGTGGCGTTTATTGTAGTTCGCCTTAGGTTGCATGTTCCATTGTGACATGCTCCCTAAGGACAAATGTTTTATACTTGCGCTGTCATTGACTATGACCCACAGTTTTTAGGCCGAGTACTGTTTACATTCTGTCAAACCCCGCCCGGCTTCTGTACCTGATTGGCAGCCGCTCAACACTATTTGTGTTGAGCGGATGCAGTAGCCACACCCTCTAATGAAGACTTATAATGAAAAGCATCAGGACGTGGCCTGCAATGATCATCCTACCTGCCCCTCACCTGGTGGCTTTCCGGAGTCTGGCTTCCTTGAACAAAAGCGCAAATCAGCGTCATCTACTCCTGGGACCCGCTGACAGACTGACCTTGCTGGAGATAGCTGCTTGCCTTGGTAAAAGTTATACACCTTGTGGTAGCCAGCCCCATCTCTTAGTACGAGCAACAATTTGTACCCAGGATTTGTTTTATCTGTCAAAATAAAACTCTTTTAATGCACTACGAAGCGCCCCTTCTCATTTTCTCTCTGTGCAGATTTCCACCTCCTTGAATCCCGGAGGAGCTTATGCTGTGGGTACTGCAGCCTTACACTAGGGACTTTTGTGCTTTCAAACCCCTGGGTTAATACAGGGTGTTTAGTTTGCTGGACATTGACTTGTGATTCATTTTAGCACTTATATACATTTGCTTTATATAAATCCAATAAGCTTAAATATAAGCGGGGACACTCTCACCATGGCAGTTTAAAGTCAGCTTTTTAAATAGAGAGACAAATAGACATTTTGACCTGTTGGGGGTCTTTGTCAAGACACAGCTACAAAGAACAGCAGTCCAGCAGACAAGCAGAGATACACAGCACTATTTGCACTTTACTTGCATGTCCTGATGAAAAGACCCGTGGGTCTTGAAATGTTGACGACGATGATGATATTGGAGTTATAAGTATAAATTATTTAATCACAGTAAGACCATGGAGTGCTGCCTCTCCTTTCTATGCCTTCTTGGGGAATAGTGTATATATATTCTTGCTGGGATGACCCTTGCTGTGCACCCCTGTTTACTCACTGCTTTTGGATGTGAGTGCTGAACTCTCTGGCTGTAATATATATATATATATATATATATATATATATATATATATATATATATATATATATATATATATATATATATATATATATACACACATATACATATATATACACATATACATATAGACACACACAAACATACACATACTCTTAGGATATTCCAATGCATTATATGTAATTGGTAAGGGTGTTTCTCATTCCTCCAACTGAAGGTACTGGGGTAAATTTTCTAAGATGGAAGTTTTATTGAAGATGAGAATGATGCCCATAGCAACCAATCAGATTATATTATCTTCTAGAAGGTGCTAAATAAATAAGAAGTACAATCTGATTGGTTGCAATGGCAGACATCTCATCTTCAATAAAACTTCCATCTTAGTAAATGTGCCCCAATGAGTGAAATGGTGATGAGGACATTCTTCAGGATTCTAGCATGGGTACAAGAATTTGTTCTCTCAATTTCTGCAGTACTCATACCGGGAGGGGAGAACTGGGAAGCTGGTTACCTAAGTTGCCACTGAATTATCCCAAGAGTGTGCGCTCTTCATCCAGAGGTGTTCCCTCTCTTGGTGGAACATTGTGGACAACAGAAATAAGTTGATGGCTTCCAACACCATAACATAGACATATTTGGTTCCATGCGTATGCCTCCCCAGTGGTTGCATTGATGGTTTCATGGACTTTTAAGCTGGGGTAACTTTTTTCTACCTGCTTAGTTCTTTTTTTTGTGTGATGCATGGGACAGCTACACAAATTCAAATAATATACTCCTCCAAAATACCAATATTTTAGTGGGTTTTAAACTGTGAGCTGCGGCACCCTGGGGTGCTTCAGGACACTTGCAGGGGTGCCTCAGATTGATGGTCCAGTTCAATTTATTTATGGTTCATTTAATAGACAAAACCAGTGCTGGTGGCAACTCCTGTCCCTAACCTCATAACTGAACCTAAGGATAACATATAAACACAATCTACTTGATCTTATACATTTTTATACATTTATTTTAGCTGTGAAAAAAATTCTGATACTTTAGCATGTTGTGATTCATAAAAGTTTGGGAACCACTGGGGAAAGGCATTGATACTAAGCAATTAATATTTCATTTAACAACAACTTCCTAACAGGCCATTTAAAAAAAATGTTAAAGCATTTAATGCATGAGACTTTATATCCACTTTCTGGAAATATTTTCCATTTTTGATGGTCTTCTATGATATCTTGTTTACACCCTATACTTTGAACCTTTGTAACTTTAAAACTGAAGTCTAAGTGCCGCGCGTGGGGGAGTTGTGCCACGACAGTTTGAAGAGCGGGTCGCAGTGGCTACGTGAAAATGGCAGGCCGGCGCCAACATTTTTATTTAATAAATTGTTAATATGCAAGTTTTGCCTAATACCTTGTTTCTATATCAATGAAACCGTGCGCTGTTCTTCCTCCATTTTTACCAGAGGGGCTTTACACGCCCCACAAGAACAGCTGCGACAGAGCCTGTGATCACTTCTCTTTATTTCCTGCACAGGCAGTGGGCTACTCTAAAGATGTGAATGCTTTGCTATACAGTGAAGCGTTTGCATTTTTGCAGTGCAATTGCATCATTTTGGAATTGCAACGCTGGGAGGGACTTGGCATGCTAGGAGTTGTAGTTTTACAATAACTCATGCTGAATTAGACCCGAGTTGGCTTTGGGGGGGGAGGATGAGCTTTATACTTTGAAAGATAACCTATGAAGTGCCTGCACCCTTAAGTATTTTTATCACCCCTTATGGCAGTGTACCCAGTCCAATTTGAGAAAATTTAGACCCTCCAAGGGCTGATATTTATGCAGTTGAGTGTTTATCTACCAACTCGCATGCCTCTAGCAGTAAGAAACATTTATATGCAAAATGTTTAACACTCAGGGACCATTTTTAGGGAGGTAGCGGTTATCATAAAACATAGGTTCACAGCCGTCCCCAGCACCTTATCATACCTGCAGTGCTGTACTATAGCATTGCCATTGCAGGCCACACCACACTGCTGTTTCCGGCCAGTTCTCTCCTTGGACAGCGCCATAACACTTCCTGGTTCTGCTTCAGCGCTACAGCCAGTCAGGAGACTGATTCCTGGCAGAGTTGCATTCCAGCCAATCAGCAATGAACAGGAGGTATAAAGCCCAGCTCAGGGAACAGAACCGTGTCAGTGCTTTGCTGTCTGTCAGCATGTAAGGAGCTCCTGCCTTGCTTAGCTCCTTAAAGACAGTGCAATTGCCATCTGCATTGCACTTCCTGGCTCTGAACCATCTGGCTATTCTGCATTGCTGGAATCCCCAGTATCAAGCTAACCGGCTATCCTGTCCTGCTGGTGTCCCCAGCCTGAAGCCACTGAGCTATCCTAAACTGCTGGAATCCCCAGTTCAAGCTATCTGACTATCCTGTCCAGCTAATGCATGCTATCCTCAGCCATTCCTCTTAGCTCTAATGTGAGTGCTTCTAGCGAGGGGCCGTGACCTGCTGTTTAGACATAGCAAGTCCAGACCTCCTGGCTGGAGTCCCTGGTGAGTACCGCTGTTCAGTTAGACTCTGCACCCTCACCAAGGAGTCTAGCCAATACGCATATTCTTCTATATCCATGCACATTCCTTGTATCCCCAGCATCCAATAATAAAGACTTTCCTGCATTGCTGGCATCCCCAGCTTCAGTCATCTGGAAATCCTGCTCTGCTGATAAACAGCTTTACGTCTTCCAGTATTCCTTCATTGCTGGTATACCCAGCTTCAGTCGTCTGGAATCCTGCTCTGCTAGCTACTGTCCTCGCTACTTCTGCCCACTGGCAGCTCGTCCTCATCTGGGTTCACAACTAACAGCCATGACAGGGAGGAGCAGCAGTAAAGGTGAAGGCATGTTGCGTACAGCTGCAATCCCATAAGTTGAAAACAAGGAACCAGTATCACAGTTCTCTTGGCCATTGTGGGTGACCATAGGGTTACTGAAATAATTTATTATTGAAGCAAATCCAACCACTGCTGCATGCTTGTATGTAGTTACAGAGATATGCGAAGTCACTGGTGGGCGTCTCATGACAAGTAGTGGCAGCATTAGCTTGTTTTCACACTGCGTAAATAATCAGAGTTGCTTTTGCATTAGCGACCACATCTGGATCAGGCCTACAGACAGTAGGCGGCAGTCAATGAGATCCCAGAAGCAGCCCCTCCTGACCTGACTGCGCTCCCACTCCAACTTGTACAAGGCACGTCTAAGGCAGCAGGCGAAAAGACAGCACTCTGACATCACAGTACAGAGGCTCTAGCTGTCACAGAGCAACCAGGGGGCACAATGATTGGTCACTTAGGAGTAGGAGCTGTAACCCATGTTCAAATCATAGAAACATAGAATTTGACAGCAGATAACCATTTGGCCCATCTAGTCTGCCCCTTTTTTTACCCTTCAGGTAATCTCAACCCTTTTTAATCCTTATTTCTTTGTAAGGATATTCGGTACTTGTTTCCTAGCACGGCGTCCGTTGTAGGTGATCGCATACCTTAAGTTAAGGTATGCGATGGACGCGGCCGATGCGATTTTAGGGCTATTTTTAGCCTTTTCCCCGACAATTAAAAAATCGCGTCCATCGCATTACTTAAGTTAAGGCATGCGATGCGACCGATGCGATGGACGCGATTTTACATAGGGAACAATGTTAAATGGGCCAATGGACCCAATTTTTCAATGTATACCCACCCTTATGGGTATTTTACATGAGAAATGCCCCCCCCCCGCCCATTGTTAACGCCACCCCACGATGAACGTCAACCAGAAGCGTGGCAAGCGCAGCGAGCCCGCGAGGGGCGGCGGTACACGGCGAGCCCCGAGAGGGGATGCGTAATACCTGTGAAGTAATGCACGTTCGCTCACCACGCTTCGGGCTCGGTGGCTCGCTGCGCTCGCCACACTATATAAGGTCAACTCCATGCCGACGTGGATAGTGGGGATATGAAAAGGTCGGAGGACGCGTACCGCCGCCCCTCACGGGCTCGCTACGCTCGCCACACTTCGGGTTGGCGTTGATCGTGGGGTGGCATTAACAATGGGAGGGCATTTGACCCATCAGGGTTGGGAAACAATAAAAATTGGGGTCTGGGGGCCATTTAACATTGGGGCCAATGTAAAATCGGGTCTCAGGGACCACCATGTATACATTACCCCTGCCACTGGCCACCAATGTATGTTTTATTTAGAGTTATCACCCATCCCGGGATTACTCTGGAGTCCGGTAATTATATCAGGAGTCTAGACGGATGGTGTTCCTGGACTATAGAATGTCCGGGAACAGGCAGAAGCCGGCAGTGGCGGCACACTCTCCACAGCCGGTGATGCAGAGATGTGCTGAGAGTGAGACGCGCTGTGCATGTGCACCGCCGGGAGAGATTTCTCCAGGTGAATGGATTTCTTCCTACGTGCACAGCTGCTAATACAATCGTAGCCGTGCACATGGGTGGGATTTCCCCCGGGCGGTGCTGCATTTACCTGATCAATGGGCTCCAAATATATGCAGCCCAGCAATCAGTTCTGAATCAGGCCCCAATGCAATGAATAAAATGGCCACTGCACCCACCCTTGGGATTTTGGGGAAAATAGCTCAGTGTGTACACACAACTTGGTGACAGATATATCTGTCAGAGATTTTGGCAAATAAATAAAATTCTCCTAGTGTGTATGGGCCTTTAAAGAGATGACACAGGTAATAAAATAAAGCTGTGTACACACGGGGGCTGAGCAACCATATTGCCAGTGATTTCATGTGCTGTGGGAGATAAATTGTTAGGAGCGCACTCACGCTGCCAGCCCTCCATGGCCACTGGTAGCAGGAGCATGCTCATCCGATTATGGCTAAACATCAGCGATTTCTAGTCAAAATGAGGTAAGCTGTGTACACACGGGGGCGATTTCAGCAGATATCGCTGGCAATATGGTCGCTGAGCGACCATATTTCCAGTCATTTGTTTGTGCTGTCGGTGATAAATCGCCAGGTGTGCGCTCCCGTGTGCAGCCCCTGATGGTCGCTGGTCGCAGGAGCTTGCTCCTGTGATCAGCTGTTTCCCTGCCTCTTCCCCCGGCAGAGTCTCCTGTTCATCAGCGACCATCTCTGGTCGCTGATAAATAGGAGACACTCAGCAATATATCTCCCCCGTGTGTACACAGCTGTAGAGACAGCCAAATTCGCTGGTCGCTGATGAAAACTGTACACTGAGCAATATATTGCTGAGCGATTTTAAGCCAAAATCGCCCAGCAACCAAATCACATCATTCGTACACAGCTTAAAGGTCCATACACACTGGGCAACTATGCCTAGTGTATATGGAAAGCGATGATCGTGTTCATCGCTGCGGAGAAAGCCGTTTAGTGCATATACACTGAGCGGCTTTCCCCCTCCCCGTCCCTGACGGAGGGGGGGGGGGGGGACGGCGTTGCATAGCGGAGCGCTATGCAAAGCCGTCCTGAAAGCCGCTCATCGCTGAGGGACCATATTGCCAGCGATTTATGCCCATGTGTACGTGCACACACACAAAAAAATACTGGCAATATGGTTGCTCAGGGACCATTTAGCCAGTGATAATGGCTTAATTCGCCCCGTGTGTACAGAGCTTTAGACATGATAAACTCTTACAGCATCACAGACAATATTAACCCTTTGAGTCTCTGTGTGAGATGTTCAAAATATCTGCTAAAAAAGCAAGCATCGCTCACATGTGTTATATAAATTCAAATAAAAATGTTGTGTAAAAAACGATTATATTTCCTATATAAGGTAAACATTACAGGTCATTATGATGAATAGAAAGGTTTGCTTGGAAATTTCCACACCTATTTTGACACATTCACTTGGCACTCAAAGGGTTAATATTTTGGTAGCAGCCAAGTAAATGTAGAACGTCTACCGCATTCTTTTTTTAACTCGGTGCTAAATTACAAAAGATCAGATTTGCCCAGATGAGAAACATGAAGACCTCTGGCCTAGTGAATGTGCATGCCATGCAGACTGCCTTAACGATGTCATTAGTGAGAGTATAGTAAATATTTACCTAGCCACTTCTCAGATTATTTACTTAGCTATGCAATGACTCATTTCTGCTGTTCAATCATCTCATAAACTATTGGTGGTAGAAAAACTAGTCCCTGTGATAGAATGCCAAGAGGACGCACCCCTTAGGTCCAGATGTATCAAGCTTTCAAAACTGATAAAGTGGAGAGTGATAAACAGCCAGCCAATCAGCTCCTACCTGGGTTTTCAACCCAGCCTGTAATATAGCAATAGTAGCTGATTGGCTGGCTGTCACTCTCCCTTTTATCACTCTTTGAAGCTTGATAAATCTGGCCTTAAGGGAGTATATCCTGAGGATTAGAGGTTTTTATGGCTTTTTGTACCCCTTTAGATGCCTCCTTTATAGGCGAATCTAGGGGGTGGTCCGGTGGTGCACAGGACCACCCATTAGCTCATTTTGTAGCTGAGGGATGGGGCTTTCCAACGTGTCTCTAGACCCCTGGGAACCGGAGATATGACCAGGCAAAGCTGGAACGTTTTCCCTATAGGATAACATGGGACCCGCTAATTCCGACCCCCACCCAGTTCAACGGCTGCCAGTTCCCCCTTCGGCATCACTGAAGCTCGAGGTTGATCTCAGTTGAACCCAAATCGCTGGGCCTTCAATCTGATACCAGGCTGGATCCATATGGGTTAATTGGTTCCAGGGATATTGAGGTTAAACTGTTTTTTTTTTTTTTCATTTCTTAAATGTAATTTCATGACTGTTTATGTTCTTTGAGGGCAGATATCTCTGGAACCAAACAGCCCAGTTTCACGGGACCAAAATCATTAGAAGCCAACTCAAAAGTTCTTCAATATGATACTGGTCTCATGTAAATGGGTCAGTTGGTTCCGAAGATATAGCTGGTTGGTTAAAGGGGGGTAAGGAGAGGGGAGTGGTTGTCTCTCCCCCTCACACCAGAAAATGCAGGGACTAGGCTGGTGTATAAGGGGTCAGACTGGGAATGTCCCTGCATGATCCTGGGACCATATTCCCGGGTAAATCCCTGCATTTTCTGTTGTGAAAGGGGTATTATTTTAAACAGCCGTGACCTGCAGTGCTCTGAATACAGCTGGGCAGCCCCCTGCTCTCTGCCCAGCTGTCAATGACTGTCACCCCTGCAGCTTCCACTCCAATTTTTCTTCCCGCTTTCACCTCAACCTCCCCCCCCCCCCTTTAATCATGTGGTGCCGGCGCCCGGCGTGCTCCCCCGACGTCACGCACAACATCAGCACGCACAATATTTCAAATGTCCACTCGGATAGAGGGGACACCAGGAGGGGAGTGGGAGCGTGCTCTGCGCTGCGCTCTGCTCCTCTCCCCATAGAAGCAGCTGCACCGCTCTCCATCTCTCCCTGCAGCAACAGCGAAGGCTCATATAAAAATGTACAGTAAGTGGCACTTTTGGGGGCATTGCTTAAGGGATGCTACAAGTGGCGGTATGTGGGGGCATTACGCATAATGTGTGGCTTAATGTGTAAGGGGCATTACGGTGTGCAGCATCATGTGTAAGCGGCATTATGTGTGCTGCATCATGTGTAAGGGACATTATGTGTGCAGCATCATGTGTAATGGGTACTATGGTGCGCGGCATCATGTGTAATGGGTACTATGGTGTGCGGCATCATGTGTAATGGGTACTATGGTGTGCGGCATCATGTGTAATGGGTACTATGGTGCCATCAAGCAAGAACCCCCTAGCAATGAGCACGTAGGTAAGCAGCACTTATGTGGCAAATATGTAATGGGCATTATGGTTTGTTATATAGTATGTAATGGGCATCATGATGTGTGGCACAATGTGTAATGGGCATTACGGCGTGTGGCTTTATGTGTAATGGGTATTACGGAGTTTGCTAAAGTGTGTAATGGGCATTACTGTGTATGGTCTAAAGTGTAATACCACACCCCTTTTTGTGATGCCATGCCTCATTCCCATGAGGCCACGCCCCCTTTTTGCCGCGCAAAGGTCCCCCTACTATTATGTCTAGATATGGGACAACCCATTACCATAATTCTAGATTCGCCTATGGCCTCCTTACCTAGCACTACAAGTCTAGTATCTAACATTCCTCTGTGTGTATTAGCTTTGTCCTTATACGGTGTATTCAGCAGGGGATGCTGCCACTAGGTCTGCAAGCATTAGGTCAACAGTCATTAAGTTGACATGAAATAGGTCGACATGATCATTAGGTCGACATGGAAAAGGTCAACATGAAAGTCAACATAAAAGTTTCAGGTGTGCAGAAATAATTGAACCTCCCCCCCACAGTGTAACGGGTCTGTGCTATGCTCTCTCTGACACTGTTACAGTCAGGGGTTAAAGTGGGCCGGAACGCGCCGGAACTGAGTTCCGGCAGTTCAAATTGAAGCCGGAACTCAGTTCGGCCTCCTTCAGCCAGCCTGCTGCTGCTGCCTCCCCGCCGAGAATCCTGTATTTGGAACTCTCAATGCGGGGACGGGGGGACGCCAGGGGCGTAGCGAGGGTGGCGCTGGCGGAGCACCACCTCCGGCGCGCGGGAAGATCAAATGGCGCCGGAGCTGTGTCTGCATCGCCTGCCAGCCCTGCACCGCCAGCCCTGCCTGCTCACCGCCCGCTCCCGGCTCCCCACTGTGCAGGGTGAAAACAGGGCGCCCCCCCCTTCCGCGGCTGCGACCACAAGCCGCTGCTTTCAGCCTCACGGGACCAGCTCGGCAGCTCCTAATGCGGAAGGATGATGGCCCGGTCCGCAGTTGACAAGGAGACAGGTCCCGGCTACCTTGTCAGTGGGTAGCAGCGCTGGTGAGGGTGCTGACGACCTTTCCCCATGGGAGGAGGTGGGGCTGCAAGTGGCTGTGGAGTCGGACTTCCAGGAGATATGGAAGCCGCAGGACCTCCGCACGAGTGCAGCCGCTGGGGAGTTATTTAGAAGCTGGGGAGGAATCTTACCATTGGGAGAGGCGGCCAGTATACAGTATGTGAGTATGCTGTGGCTGTTCTATTATTGACTTATTATTGTAAATGCTGCCAGTAATGGGTATACAGGTGTGTATATCTACTTATGTGCACTCACTTTACCCTATACATACCCTCTCCCCCATTATTTTCTAACCCTTTTCCTACCTGCAACTTCATCATACCCCCAATTTTAGTGTCTAACCCTAACTCCCCCCTCAGCCTAACCTTACCCCCCCAAACACTAACTTCCCCCTAGTAGTGCCTAAACCTAATCCTCTCCCCACTTAACACTGACACATAGGTGCTGAGCATATGTTTTCTTAACACCTATTAAAAACACTATAACACTCCACTGTCATAACATTAAGCTAATGAGCTTGCACACACTTATCAAACCTAATATCCTAACCCAATACCCTGAATGAATCCATATAATGTGTATAAAGGAAACTGTTGTTTGGAATAATTTGACTTGGGATACTATTGTTTGGCCACACCACTTCCAAGCAATGCAATGTTAATTTTTGTCTATATTTAAAATATTCGGGATGGGGGTGCTGATACTCTTCCTGGCACAGACCACCAAAATGTCTACTTATGGCTCTGTTTATGAGTAATGCTATGGGTGAGGGGTGATACTGTAGCTGCTGCTGTGGTTACCTGCTGCGGTGATCTGTGATCCTTTCCCCCTGTCTCCTTGCTCCCTCTGATACTGAGCATGTAACCCCTGGCCCTTGGTATGTAATCCTTGGCCCTGATCATGTAACCCCTGGGCCTGAGCATGTAACCCCTGGGCCTGAGCATGTAACCCCTGGGCCTGAGCATGTAACCCCTGGGCCTGAGCATGTAACCCCTGGGCCTGCGCATGTAACCCCTGGCCCTGCGCATGTAACCCCTGGCCCTGCGCATGTAACCCCTGGCCCTGCGCATGTAACCCCTGGCCCTGCGCATGTAACCCCTGGCCCTGCGCATGTAACCCCTGGCCCTGATCATGTAACCCCTGGCCCTGATCATGTAACCCCTGGCCCTGATCATGTAACCCCTGGCCCTGAGCATGTAACCCCTGGCATCAAGCAAGAAAACCCTAGCAATGTAGGTATGCGGCACTTATGTGGCATAATATGTAATGAGCATTACTATGTGTGGCATATTGTGTAATGGACATTAAGGTGTGTGGCATAATGTGTAATGGGCATTACAGTTTGCACAATCTCATCCCATAAAGCCATGCCCTAAATTTTTGCAGCGCGCCTTCGGCGCGCACGGCTACTTTATTTAGGGTGGGGTTGGGTTGTTTTGCACTATGGGGCTTAATTTGAATAAGGGGTGGTATTATGTGTGTGTCCCGCACTATTCTTTTCATTGGTGTGTGGGATAGGCCTGAAATGTAAAACTTGCAAGGGGGCGCCGAACACCAGAGCACCCACCCTGGTGGGGGGGGGGGGGGGGGGCGGAGGCGGATGAAGTGAGTTCCACCACCTCTCCAGGACCACTTTAAGCACTGGTTACAGTCTTTTGCCGCTGCCACAAGATGACAGGACAAGCCAGCATATAGCATTTGCATTTGTAGACAGCACCTTAGCATTTCCTGGGAGTACCGCCTAAAAACACAGACGGACCCAGCTGTGGGGAGGGAAACAGGCCCGGGCCAAGCGAGTCGGAGTGGGGGGGGGGGGGGGGGTGGTACCTATATTATAAAGCTGTCGGCGTCCCTGCAGTGCTGGAGCGGGCAGGGGTGTCCGTGCCGCGGGGGTACCTGCAGCGCTGTCACTGTGTATAAAGCTGCTGGCGGCAGCGGGGTCCCTGCAGTGAATAGAGAATAACTAGCGCTATGCACGCGACGGTGCGGGAAGCGCTTCTGATTTTGAAAAATCTCAGCCAATCAGCGTGCAGCAAGTGTTTTCAAACTCAAAAGCGCTTCCCGCGCATAGCGCTAGTTATTCTCTATTCACTGCAGGGACCCCGCTGCCGCCAGCAGCTTTATACAGTGACAGGCATTTAACTGATCACTGGGCTACGAAGATTTTCAGCAAAGCGATCGTGTCTGAATCGGACCCAAAATCTATTGTCTTGCTCAGGCTGCCTCTGAACTGCATACACAAAACTCATTGGTGCCTGCTTTAAATAGCATAGTTATATCATGCCGTCACTGAGGAGTCAGACGTTATAGACAGGTGTACTTTATAAGCTGCCATACAGTACAGATCTAATAAAGAGGTTGCCCAGGCTTACAGATCCTAACCTGTGTGGTGAGTCACCCTCCTATCTGAAGCAGGGGACAAAGACTGTGTGGCTGCTCTCACAACTAGTGAAATCAACCCATCCTGTCTCTTCAGCGTGATTCCACTGAAGACTACCAGACGGCATGTAATACCAAGCTGTAAGCTGCAGTGTGAGTTCCGTGTGAGGATATTTGTATACTGTAGCGTAAAATACACTCTACACTTTCGTGTTGAAACAGACTGATGACCTGCCAAGAAATGACAAGCATATTGACACTGTTCCAAACTCGCAGATATTGGCAGCATGCACTGAGGAAATGGTTTACCAGAAGCTCTTTAAAAGTGACAAAGAACACAAAGTTATTGGCAGGAAAATGAAGACTTCACGTGTTATCTAACTGGACACCATAGTAAGTCTATATGTCCATTATCTCACCTGTATACTGCACATGATACAACTCACATCAACTACTTACATGTTATGCAATGCATTTTATGTGATTAGTCTACTTTATTTGTTATTATTCTTATTATTACTTTTCTCATAGAGTGCAGCATATTCCCTTGTGCTTTACAAAAGGCCCTGCTCGCAAAATGTTTCTCAGGCTACCCCCCCCCCCCCTCCCCGGTGTGTAAAATAATTAGTTAATTACCTTTAGGCTAAGGCTTCTCAACAGGGGTAGCAACACGCTGTACCCTGCACCCAGCGCACCTCACTCAGGATGGCGTCTGGGCGCCGGCTCCTCATCCTCCCTCATCTGGTCGCATGCAGCGTTATGCTGCACGGTGGGGGCTTCGTCCTGCTGCCCACTGCACTGCCTGTTTCTGGATAGCAGGCACTGCCTCACTGACACCAATAATTGATGAGGGCTCCAGTAGGGACAGGGGGATGTGTCTGTGCGGTGCGCTGTTGAGGGGGGGGGAAGAGCGGGGATGGAGGCCACACAACCCACGGTGTATCTGCAGTAAAGGGGGTTGCTGGAAGTCATGCGGACTGCAGGGACAGAGCTGCCTGGGCCCTACCCTCTGTCAGAGCGGCCAGGCCCAGGACAGTTGTCCCCATAGCACCCCCTGATGGCAGCCCTGTGTGTGTGAAATGTCAGCATCAGCCTTGATTAGCCTGTCTCTGTCTCACAGTTGTGAAAGTGTCACACGCACTTGCAGACTATGAAAATCATTTGATGGTGAGTGAGTTGCTAATGGATTTGCAGATCAGTCATTTGCAGACTTGTCGGGGCGGTGAGCGTCTACTGAGGAAGATTAGCTCTCAGCTGCATTCAGAATGGATGGTAGTGGTAAGTGTCTGTCATGGGTAAGAAGACTATTGCAATAATCAGTGCAGGAGATAACGAGAGCTTGCAACGTCCTTGAAAGGTAGGGTTGTATTTACAATTTGTTTTTTAGATGTATGTATCGTGATTTTGAGACAGATTGAATGGGGGGAACAAAGGACAGTTCAGAGTACGACGCCCAGGCAGCGAGCGTGCGGGTAGAACTGATTGCCAAATTATCTACTTTGCTAGCGATATCAGGTTGGTAACTACTATTGGCTGGTGGAAATATTACTAATTCTGTTTAGAAATTATTATGGGCAGGATTCTCTAATAACCCCTTGCCGGCATTTGCATTGTTAATAATCCCATATGCAGTAACATATGCGATTATTAACGCAAAGGACAGCTCTTGCATTAATAGCTGTCCTTTACATTGTGGACGGCGATGTGCAGCAGGTCCCCCCCCCTCCATGGACCCTTACCCAACTGCCAGGGCACCCGTTTCCTCCTCCTTGCACCCAGAAGAGGAGGACACTGGTCCGGGCAGCACAACAGGAGGCTGCCCGGACACAGGTGGGGGTGGCGCGGATCGGTGGGGGATGCACGGGGCGGCGGGGGACGTGAAGGGAAGCCGATAGGCGTCTATGGGGTTACGACATCTAGAACTGGCGTAACCGACGTGGGCTTTTGCTGCATTTGAAAATGCAGTAAAAACCCCGAAAACTGGGTTTTTACAGCATTTTTTGTTTGGAGCATCTCGTCCTAAGTTTGAGATGGCTAGATGATGAGACAGCAGTGACGTGGCCCAAAACAGATCCTGACAGATCCCAGGAGGAGAGGTCAATTTTAGCATCATCTGCGTACTGATGATACTGAAACTTAAAGAGCTGATTCATTTACTAAGAGATGCGGTATAGACTGAGAAAAGCAAAGGTTCTTGTGGAATCCCATGTGATAGAGGTAGAGAAGAGGTGAATTCAAAGATGCAAACACTGAAAGAGTTATGAAATAGGCAGGATGAGACCCAAGAAAGGGCTTTGTCCAAGGACGTACCTACCATAGGTGCAGAGGGTGCAACTGCTATGGGGCCCAGATATGAAGGGGGCCCACCTTTACTGTCTAAGTAATATGTTTTACATAAATGTATCCATACCCTCCAACATGACCCATTCCATTAGGTACAAAATGCTCTGTTTCTAGACTTCCTTGCCAATGGCAGATGTGAGCCTGCAGCACAGTCCAATATTCAAAAAGGGGAGCCACACCTACTGCCACCCGACACATCACTGTCCTGGACTCACTGACAGTTGACGTGACCCCCTCTTTGAATTTTGGACTGTGCTGGAGTCCCGCCTGTGTAACTGCCACTGGCAGGGAAGTCCAGGAACAGAGCATTTTGTACCTAATGGAATGGGTCATGTTGGAGGGTATGATTTATCACCATCACTTACTAAATAGGAGGCCCTTACAAACTTGTAGTGTTTGTATGATAAGGGAGGGATCAACTTATCACCCATATTCTTCATCTACTTTGCAAATGATCAAATATGCAAATATGAGAAATATACTGTAGAAACAGATAGAGAGCAGCAACTTATGCCTTCAATAAAGATTTGCACTCAGGTAAACTGCATTTTGCATCACTTTTAAAAATGGCATACTGTAACATTTATGTAATGGACAAACAGGATAAAGTCAGAGCAATAAAGTCAAACCAATTAGGTTTATAAATCTTTCTAGAAGAGCATTGAAAGTGAAAATGTCTAACTGGTTGCTATGGAGACTTAAACTGCTTCAGGTTACCAAACTATAGAAACAAAGAATTAATGATGCTTGTAATACCAGCACTCACCACCATGTGACTATCTCTGGGAAGGTGCACAGACATTGGGGGTGACATTCTATGGGATGAGATGTGTGTTTTTTGGCGAATATTAGTAAAAAAAATGGCGACATCGCATTTTCCTTGAAATCGCATATTTAATAGGATGCGCTAAGGGACGGATATCGCATATTATGTGCGATAACTCATGCGGACTGAAAGTGTGTGAAAAAATCGCATTTTTATCGCATCCAGATGTTTTCGTACAGAAAAGTATACAAATTGCTTATTTAATGGGATGCGTTTTCGAAAATCGCACTTTTAAGGTGTCTAATAATCGCACTTTTTTCAGACCAGGTTCTGTTGGGCGATTTGGCCCAGAACTCACTTTGGTCAAGTGCACAAATGGTTAATTTCAGCACAGGTGCCCTCATTTTCACTCAGAAACACCCCTACATATACCCCAACATCATTAAGGACACCTGTGAGGGTTTGAGACATGGAGATTTTGCAGAGTGGTTTGAAGTTGCTGATTTATGATGTGGCCCATTTGGAGGAGCTGCGCAGGAGGGAGGAAGCTGCACACCAGATCCAGGTAGCCCCCCGACTACTGCGTACCCCACGTATGTATCGTGCTCGGCTGTACCTGGACTCCCTCTCGGATCAACAGGTTGTGGGGATGTTTAGGCTGAACCGCAATAACCTGTTGGACTTATATGAGCAGGTGAGAGATGATTTGGACCCTTTCGGGGGAGGCAACTATGCAGTGTCTGGGCTGCAGAAATTAATGTGTACCCTCTACTATTTGGCCACAGGCTCCACTCAGTCTGTGACCTCATGGTCCTTGGGGGTATCACAGCCCACTTTCTCTAAGCATTTTACTCAAGTGTTACTTGCTTTAAAGAAGTTGTGGCGGACATACATCAGATTCCCACGTTCTGAGTTGGAGTGGCAGGACCACAAGGTTTTGTAAAAGGGTAGGTCAACAGGGTAGGTGCAAATAATCTGGAGTGGATATGTGAATAATCTGGACCCACAGTGGGAATATTTTACCAGAACAAAGATTTATTCACACACAAATCACATATAAAAGTGCAAATGGGTACAAAAGTGCAAGTGCAACAGCAGTACAATTTTTCAAAGTGACAATGCATTCATTTTCCAAAAGTGCATGTACAATGAATAAGACGGGGCAATCTGATGCTTTTTATCTCACCATTCCAAGGAGGTGCGGTGGGCTAGGTGCTATAGATGGTGGGTCCCAGGTAGCAGGAATGTAAGCACCACCGCACAGGCTTTGGATGGGGATCCAGTGGTGTAGTTTCAGAGTCCTCCCGTCAGAGTGTTGGCATCCTCATAACATGTTTCGGAAGCTGGTTCCTTCTTCAGATGTGGATGCCAACACACTGAAGATCAGGGTTTTTATACCATATAGATTAGATAATCTGGTACACCTGTGTAACACCCTTCCGTGTTACCGGAAGTGACGTTTTGCCGGTGCACTTGGATTTTTAGTCCTGCACGTGCACACATTAAAAGATTCCCCTACAGTGCCGTTCCATCTAGAAGTAGACGCTGCGGGGGTAATAACATACAGCTTGGCTTAGTGCGCAATGAATATATTCCATCGCCGCCCGGACCGGAAGTTCTGTGCCCGGAAGTGACGCTTGCGTTCCAAACATCATACACATTAATTTTCAGGGTTTTTGTTAGGCGATTTGGGTTTTCTTGGTGGTGGTAATCATTCAACATATATGTACAGTCCACTTTTGATGAGAGGGTCTTATCGATTAATTCACCAGGTCTCAAATCTCCATTTTGAAAGCTGGCAGTCCAGAAAACGATATCAGGATGGAATGTCCTATATGGCCACATCTAAAAGCTAAGCCCTACTTCATTCAATCTAAGTCCATCCCTAATGTGGCCATATGTAATGTGTAGATCCGCCAAGTGTCATATAAAGTAGATAAAAAGGGGATAATAGATTAAAATACAGATAAATACAAAATATACACACAAAAAGGAATTGATAAAACATTAATCTAAAAACCACTTCAACTCAAAATCTATGTTGAGTCTGTGTAGGGTGAGGGTATATAAATTAAAAATCCAACGCATCTCACTCTGGGCAAGGAGTTTTTCTACATTCTTATCCTTCCAGTTGTTTTTGGCTACTTGGATTCCTAAAAACCTTTTTATGTGCTTCTCATTGCTATCATGTTTTATTTTAAAGTGCTCAGAAACTGAATGACTCATGAGGCCTTTCCTTATATTGTATATATGTTCGGCAAGCCTCACTTTTAAATTTCTGGAGGTCTTGCCTACATATATTAGGCCACACACGCACTCTAGAAAATAGATCACGTTCCTTGTGTGACAGGTGATGAAATCTTTTATTTTGTAGGTTTTATCTTTAATTTTAAATTCAGTATATTTCCTTTCGATGTTTGGCTTGGTGGTGGTTTTGCACATAGTGCATTCACCACATCTGTGGAAACCTACATTCCTAGTACTGGGCGGTTTCTCCATGAGAGCGCTCCTTACTAATTGATTTTTGAGTGATTTCGCCCTCCTGTAAATAAATGATGGTCTTTTTGGTATGATTTCACCAATCACAGGATCATCTTGTAAGATTCTCCAATTTTTTTGTATAATGTTTTCTAGTTTTTTGTGATGGCTACCATACTGGCTGATAAAAGACCATTCTGTTTTGTTATCTTGAGCCACTTTGTTCTTTTCTATTAGCAGAGAGCTCCTATCAACTTTTTCTAATTCAACCAGGGCTCTGTCCAGGGTTTGTTCTTGGTAACCTTTCTGTTTAAAACGGTCTTTCATGTCTACAATTTCTTTTTGAAGGATGATCGATCTGCACAATTTCTTTTTAACCTCTTAAATTGACCCAAAGGGATGTTTTCTAACCACCTTTTGTGGTGTTCACTTTGGATGTCAATATAAGAATTGGAATCGGTGGGTTTTTTGAAAGTTTTTGTGCAAATAGTATTATCTTTTATATAGATCGTTAGATCTTAAAAACAAATTTCATCCTGGCTTGTAGTAAAAGTAAGATTTATATTAAAATCATTTAAATTAAGACCTTCACAGAATTCATTAAGATTGCATTGGTTACCATCCCAGATAAAAAAGATGTCATCAATGAACCGCCACCAGCATACCAGGCTTGCCCCTTCTGTTCTATGTGCATCAATGGTAATCAATTCCCAGTGAGCCATGAACAAGTTGGCGTAACTAGGGGCGAACCTGGTGCCCATGGCGGTCCCCCTGATTTGAAGATAAAAGGTTCCATTAAAATAAAAATAATTGTTGGTTAAAATGAATTTAATGCCCTCCAATAAAAATTATTTTAAGTTCTGGGAATATTCACTTTTATCAAGGAACCATGATACTGCTTTGAGTCCTTTTTCATTTTATATTACAGTATATAATGTACTGACATCAGCAGTTGCTAAGTAGCAGTTTGATCTCCACTTGCATGTATTCAACTTTCTTAAAACGTCTCCTGTATCTTTCAAATGGGAGGCTGTTTTTACAACAAGTGGCTTTCTATAGACTCTCAGCATTCCCTCACGTGCTGGGAGCTATAGACTGCACACACATTGGGATTAGGGCACCGCACGTGCGGGGATACGTCTATGTCAATCGGCGTGGGCAGCACTCTTTGAACGTACAGGTGGTATGTGATGGTCATCTCAAAATCCTAAGTGTTGTAGCAGGCTTCCCTGGGAACTGCCATGACGCCTATATTCTGAGGCACTCAGCCCTCTGCAACCAGTTCAACCAACAACAAATGCCAGAGGGCTGGCTACTTGGTAAGTACATTTTTACATATTACCCTCTCTGTCCTTATTTGTACCTGCTCAAATGTGTGTGTTTCCTGTTTCACAAGCATATTGCTCTTGTCCCAGTGACTCCTGTTTGCACAATGCACATACCTTACCATATAAGGCAATAACTTCCTATCTGTGTTTTAGGTGACTCAGGATATGGGTGTGTTTCCTGGCTCATGACACCTTTGCGCTCCCCAGAGGGCCCTGCACAGCACCAGTATAATGAATCCCATATTGCAACCTGCAATGTGGTGGAGCATACATTTGGAGTATTGAAAAGTAGATTCCGGTGTTTGGACCGGTCATCGGGTACACTGCTTTACCACCCAGCAAAAGTAGTGATGATTGTCCAGGCTTACTGCATGTTACACAACATAGCCCTGTCCCAACCAGCCTATGTGGAGGAGGAACATGCAGCAGTCGTGCAGGAAGCCCAACCTACCACACCTCGGGTAGTGAGGGGTACGCAGAGGGGGAATCTGGTGCGTACAGAAATCATCAGGCGTTACTTTTCTGGTAAGCACATGTGCCCTGTATTCCAACATGTACCTTTGCTGTAAGTGTACTCATAAACAAATTATTTAGCAATACCATCTGTTTCCACCCACATTTATCCTAATACACAGAGCTTAACTGATGCAGCTGGTGGTGCTGACCTATCCCTTGCTGTAATCAACCTTATAAGTACATTTGTAACATGTATGAATTAATTTTGCTCTAAAACATGGCTCACCTGGTGTTGTGGAACTACACGTGCCAGCATGCCCTGACACACTATAACCATTACAGTCCAAACAATGAGTGCCAGAGCTTGCTGGAATGTGTAGTTCCACAACCTTTGATGGGCCAGGAGTTACCCAACACTACTTTTCAGCAATCCCATTGCCATATACCATTACACTATGTCATATTTCACACAACAATTGCTTTAAAAATAATACACAGACAAAATGGTATGCGTTTAGACATTTTTACTGCAGTATAGTATGTCATAAACAACCTGCATTTTTGTCACTCAAACATTCATAATGTCGGGGGATGTTACAACTACTAGGCCCAGCATTATGACCAATTTGAAAGTAGGAGCAGGCAATTTTTTTTGCCTGACCTTGCTGGGCTATGTAGTTCCACAGCAGCACTTTACTTAGCATAACAATACAAGTGAACATTACAGTTTGAAAACATTGCCATGTATGTTTAAGATTGCATGTGGTCACACTTACCAGCTCTGGGTGGCGTCACCGGCCTATCGGTATCCGCGACGTGCATGCCAGGCAGGACCTCAGGGGGTATGATTCGCTTTAACTTGACCTCATAGGATGTGTAGCAGACAGTGGTGGGGCTTCCTCCGCCAGTCTTGGTGGCCTCCTCCAACTCCATGGCCATTTTACTTTTGAGGTGTCTCTTTATGTCGTTGAACCTCTTCTTGACGTTTCTGACCAGGCGCTTGTGCTGACTTACAGCGTTCACCGCCTGGGTGATGTCCTTCCACATAGCCCTTTTCCGCTGTGCAGTGGTCTTGTGGTGACTTTTCCCAAGTAACCGGTCAAACACGGGTATGATAGCCCGGACAAGCGCAGCATTTTCCTCGTAGGAGAATCTGACCTTTCGGCCACTTTTTGTACGGCCAGATTCTACCTCCTCCTCATTTTCTACTCCAGCCATGTACCCCTCCTCCTCCATGCCAGTGTCTTCTTCCTCCTCCTCACCTCGATCTTCCTCCACCTCTGACATGTGGCCCTCCTGCAGCTGCTCTGGGGTATGGAATAGGTCCTGGGTATAGGATGGGGATGCCAGCGGATCCTCCACCTCCTCCTGCTGGGGCTGGTCCGCCAGGGCCTGGTCTGGGGCTGGCCTTGCTGTGGCCATGCTGCCTGCCACACTGCTGCCACTCCCTGTAATGGAGGACGACCTCAGCAGTCCTCTGCTGCCTCTCCCACTTGGCTGGCTGCTGCCACTCCTCACTCTGCCACTCCTCACTCTGCCACTCCTCACTCTGCCACTCCTCACTCTGCCACTCCTCACTCTGCCACTCCTCACTCTGCCACTCCTCACTCTGCCACTCCTCACTCTGCCACCAACACCTCTTCCTCTGCTCACACTGCCACTGCTCCTCTCCATGCTCCTTACTTCCTATCAAAGAGTGAAATGGTGCCAGTGCCCCTTTATATAGGGGGTGTGATGCATAATGGAGGGGACAAAGGTGGGCCAATAGGTTAGGGGGTTCTTAGTCATGCAGAGACAGTCTTGTAAATCGCACTCCGGTTGGTCCAAAACTCGCACATGACCGGCGGAAGAAATCACACTTTTTTGTGTCATAAAATCGCACCACTTCGCCGCAAATCGCACTACATCGCACTTTTCAGCCTCCAAATCGCATCCCATTAAATATGCGAATTATTACAAAAAAATGCGATTTCAAAAAGTGCGAAGAGCGGCGATGTGGAGCGAGATAAAAAAATGCGCTTTTATCTCATCCCATAGAATGTCACCCTGGGTGAATAATAATAATTAATCATTTATGTAGCGCTTCTTTTTCAACAGGACTAAAGGTGCTTTACAGGCATAAAAAAATAGCACATGGTTCAAACATTAAGTTCTACACTAATACAGGGTATGGGTCATTGCGTCGACCACTGAAAGTTGATGCCTGAAATAGGTTGACATGGATGGAAGGAGAACACAAGCATGACAATGGCTAGGTCCACAGTTAAAAGGATGATATGGGTTTTTCACTTTTTTGGTCACGAATGTCTACATGGACACCATATCGAAACACCAAACTGTGGCCCTCCAGCTGTTGTGAAACTACACATCCCTGCATGCCTTGCCATAGTTTTAGCATCCCCTAATAGCAAAACTGTGGCAAGGCATGATGGGACTTGTAGTTTCACAACAGCTGGAGGGCCATAGTTTGGACATGCATGTTCTAGTGTATATCAGGGCATGAAATACCACCTGTCGGCACATGTCAGCTTAAAAAAAAGTGAAAAACATGTCAACCATTTCCCTGTCGACCTAGCCATTGTCAGCCGAATGCTTGTGTCGACCTATTTCAGGTGTTGCCCTAAGACATGTCGACCTTCAGAGTTTGACCCAATGCATGTCGAGTCGACCTGACAACTGTATACCCTAATACAGCAACAAAAAATAAGAAAACCAAGAGTGCACAACGTGTTATCCAAATGTGAACCATTTTGTATAAGCAATTCAAGGAAATTGCACGCTGCCTAGGCTGCATGCATACCCAAGGAGCGCAGTTGTACTCAGAAAAAAATAACAATAATAATTTTCCTTAATGGAATTATTTATTAAAAAAAAATATATAACAATTTATACATAGAATAAAAATTCATTAGAAGTGCACTTCAAACATAGATCAGACAGACAGGACAAACAACATAAGACAAACGGATGCTTGGCATATATGGTAACTAATATGCTTATTTCTCAATACAACACTGACAAGGCAGATTTGTGTGCATACTGTAGTTACCAGTCCTGCTCTTTAGATAGAGCTTCAAGCTGCACAGAAATGTCCCCACTCTATGTGTGTGGTCAGGGCTCAGTCCTTCCTCTACTCAGCTGGATATTCTCAATTGCTGAGGAGGGATGCAGCTGCAGCCAAAGCAGTGTACCCACTTTGCAGACAATTTTTAGCAGCAGTATACAGGGGTCACTTTGCGATATCCTGGCATCAAACACAGCTCCAAAAAACGCGTTTCTCCGCCTCTTAGCAGTCATCAGCGGCTTCCTCAGTTTGTGCTGTGCAAGTGACAGTGTCTAGTTTAAATAGCAGACCCGTTCGCGGGGTTTGTAATGCCTCACATTTTGTATAAGCTTATATATTTTCCTTTCACCAAATTGTGGGGGGAGGGGGGGGCACCATTACTATGGGATTTTGTGAAGGGCAGATGCAGGCTTGCCCAGGGCGCAAATTATTATATGATCTCCAGGCCTGACCACCAATACCTCTCACCCAAAATGGCAGATTTGGTCAGTAAAGGGCTACCCTACCAGCAGGACAAGAAGAAGCCCACCTCTGAACCTAAGCTGTAAAAAAGTAGAACAGAGAAACAAGGAGAAAGGAAAAGAGAGTACTGTTAGAGTGAAGATAAGAGAAATAAAACAAATGAACAAATGAAGAATTACACAGAAACAGGAAAAAATATAATTATCCAGGAAAGTGTGATTTAACTAGAGATGTGCACCGGCCACTTTTCGTGTTTTGGGTTCCGATTACTTTCAGGTTTTGGGTTCTAATGGGTTTTGCCAAAACACCCCCTAAAAGTTTAAGATTTTGGGTTCTCATTTAAAAAAAAAAAAAAAAAAACATAAAAACGGCTAAAATCGCAGAATTTGGGTGTTTTTTTTGCTCCTACGCTATTATTAACCTCAATAACATTAATTTCCACTCATTTACAGTCTGTTCTGAACACCTCACAATATTGTTTTTAGGGCAAAAGGTTGCACCGAGGTAGCTGTATAACTATGATAAGCCACACAAGTGTACGGCACAAGCACGTGGCTCATCTAGGAGTGGCACTGCAGTGGCAGACATGATGGCAGTTTGAAAAACTAGGCCCCAATAAGACCCCTATCTGGCTTGATCGTGTTTACGATGTGCAGCCGAGGAGCAGTGGGTGATTCGTGCAGCACTGACTTGTTCTGCAAGTGTGTAACTGTTTTTATCAATTTAATATCTAATAAGACCCCTATCTGGCTTGATTGTGTTATTATTAATCAATTTAATCTGATTGCTCAACTCTAGAATTATTGCCAGTCATCTCTCCAAACATTGCCTAATGGGGGGAGGGGGTAATTAATTATTACCACTGTCAAGAATGCAAACAGTTATATGCGTTTAAAGACAAATCCAGTTACCCCATGAATGACTGTAGGTAGTGGGATTAATGAATGGTGACGGCTTGATCGTGTTTACCACCAGCCGAGGAGCAGTGGTCGATTAATGCAGGGTGAGAGCTGCAATGGCAGAATCCCAGAATAAACGCAGGGTGAGAGCTGCAGTGGCGGACCCCCAGATTAATGCAGAGTGAGAGCTGCAGTGGCAGACTCCCACATTAATGCAGGGTGACTCGAGCTGCAGTGGCATACTCCCGGAATTAATGCAGGGTGGGAGCTGCAGTGGCAGACTCCCAGATTAATGCAGGGTGAGAGCTGCAGTGGCAGACTCCCAGATTAATGCAGGTTGAGAGCGGGTATCGCCTGCCTAGTGAAGTGGAATCTAGATGTGATTTGGTACCAGGGACACAATACTTCCATAAACCGTCTAAATCCCACTTCACTGATGGGGGACACTGGACGCACCAACATAGCTGTCAAGGCCAAAAATGCAGGGTGAGAGAGGCAGTGGCAGACTCCCGAAATAATGCAGGGTGAGAGCGACAGTGCAAAAAAAGAGAAAAAAGTGTGGGCAGCGCTGATTTGATGGTATTATGTGCAAGACTATGCATAAAATAAAAATAAGATTGGTTACATCTATCACAAAAGATTTAATAATGCTTCTAAAACCATATAGCCAGAAAGTATACAGACTATAAAAACAATGACAACAATGGTGTTAGAAAAGTAAAATCAACATCTCACCAAACCAAACCATTTGATTGGGTTTGACCCAGGAAGTCCCAAACGTCCAAATTGATAGACACTGATGTCTCCCACTTAGCGGTGGGGAAATTCCAAACGTCCAATTGGAGCTGTGGTTGTGTCCCCAAACGTGCAATATGGAGGGAGGACAAGATGTTAGTCTTAAGAGTGGCCCAAGATGGCACGAATCACCAACTCCTACCGCCTGATGGATTGAGCGGGATGCTGTCCTCGACCTCTACTATAGTTGCAGGGTTTGCAACCCAATTGGAAAATGGAGAGGGGGGGGGGGGGGACAAGGGGGGTGGTGGTGGTATTCCGGGTGGTGTTGGGTGGGTCTGTAATCCCAAGGTTTTTCTTCTGTGGATGATGGTTAGGCAAGGTGAGGCAGAAATCCTGACCGGTTTCGCTGCTCCAGGCAGCTTTATCAAAGGATGTCTGACACATGGTGTATTCTGGCTTATATACCCTATCACATGGGTCATGTGACCAATTCAATTAGATCAACCAATCTATAGTAACATAAAAAAAACACAACACTGGGGTAGGAGGCAAATAGTACTGTAAACATAAACATTTATAATTGTTAAATCGCTATTTAATATGGCACAAAAAGCGGTCAAAAGAGTGATTTATAAAACCACAGGATAAGTGTGTTCATATGACACTTCCTGTGTATTCAGTGGTGGTCATGGTAACCGGACCCAGGGCACTGTCATTGGATGGGACCCGATTATCTTCCGGGTCATTCTAAAGTCTGTAGGGCACAGACAGTGGGCGGATGACGTCAGCGGCACTTCCGGGTCACAAGTGTAACTGGCGTCCAGGGCTGGTTAATACATAGTGGGCGTGTATTTCCGGACAGCGAAGACGAAAGCTGTACTTCCATTCACAGGCCCGGTGGTTGTCATGGGAACGCGTGTAGTTCCTGATCTGTGTATTTAGTATGGGCATATGCGCATCGGATCTATATTGCATGGCGCATTCCCCTAGCTGGTAGGGGAGACTCAGACGGACCTTCTAAGAATAAATTTAGATTTTTGTTGTTTGTGTAAGTGGGCTTAAGTTTTTCTCCACTTCGTTCTGGTTGCCTAGCAAACATAATGCCTAACCTTAATAGATGTAGCTAAAGTTTACTGACCCCTAGTGGTAGAATAGTAAATAGTGGGGGAAGGAAACATCAATGAAAAAACACATTAGATTTTCTACATGCAAATATTTAGATAAAACTACATGGCGCAAATGGAAAGGCATATAGGATATATATTATTTATATATAGAATAGAGAAAGGGACCAACTATAGAAAAATTTAACAATGATAGAGAAATTTGGAGTAATAATGCTGAGTAGAGATCAGAGGAATCTCCAAAGAAATTCTCATATACATATGAAGGGATTAGTCTGGACTGATAAGGGAACCCAAAGGTCCTAAGGGATGGGTACATTCAGGTAAAAGAGTTCAAATAACTGAATTCAGTTCCACCATTTCATTAAGACCCTCTGGGTGGACAGAATTCAGTAGATGCATCCAAAATACCTCTTGTCTGCATAATCTACTGAACCTGTCTCCCCCTCTATTTGAATTTTTAATATGTTCTAATCCAATGATTTCCAAGCTTTGTGGGTCTGCATTATGCTTTTCAAAAAAATGTCTGGATACACTGTGGGCTGTTAGACAGTTTTTAATATTGCGGCGATGTTCTAAAAATCTAATGCGGAGCTTTCTAGTCGTGCGGCCCACATACTTCAGTCCGCATTCGCATGTTAATACATAAATGACATAAGTGGTATTACAGTTGATAAAATTTCTGATGGGTTGCGCTTTATTCTCCATCATTATTTGGGTTGTTTTTGTATTTTTGATATGTGTACATGTAATACATCTTGAACCACTACATCTGTAGAATCCTGCCAGTTCGGAGGGTAACCAAGAGGTCAGAGGTGAGGGGGTGGTGTTGGTAGCCAAGAAACTAGGAGCCAAAATACTTTTGAGGGAGCGGTTCTTTTTTTAAAACAAAATTAGGTTTATTTGGTAGTATACTTGTTAGTAATGGGTCCTGCTGTAATATATTGTAATTTTTTCGGATTATGTTTTTGACTTCCGAATACTGACTATTAAATGTGCTTATATAGGCCATTTTCCTATTTTCAGTATTTCCGTCTGAATTTACATCTTTAGTTTTTTTCTTTTTTGAGCAGAGAAGGAAATCTCGGTCCAGACTGACAACCTCTTCGAATGCCTTCGTGACTAGGGCATCCGGGTAGCCTCTGTTTTTGAAAGAGGTCATCATCTGGTCCGCTTGGGACTCAAAATCGGAAAGTGAGGAGCAATTCCTTCTAATGCGGATTAGTTGGCCCTTGGGGATGCTTTTCTTCCAAGGGAGATGGTGTCCGCTCTGGAAGTGAAGATAGGCCTGGCCTCCCACATCTTTTATATAGTTTTTTTGTGGTGATCCTATTATCTTTTATGTGGAGGGCCACATCCAGGAAGGAGACTTCTGTGGGGTGAAAAGTGTGTGTGAACTGTAAATTATATAGGTTAGTGTTAAGTGACTGAACAAAATCAAGTGCTGACTGTGCATCCCCATCCCAAATCATAAAAAAGATCATCTATGTACCGCCCATACAGGACCAGACTCGCGCCACAGCCGCCACCCCATATGGGGTGGTCCTCCACCTCCCCCATATAGAGGTTGGCATAGCTGGGCGCGAATCTGGTCCCCATAGCGATACCCATCACCTGTAAGTAGTGGGTGTTCTGAAATAAGAAGTAATTGTGTTCTAAAATAAAAGTGATGCAGTTGAGAAGAAATAGTTTGAGCTCCACCCCCAGGTCACCATCATTGTCTAATCGTCTCTCTATAACTCGACGTCCCAGGCCATGTGGGATGTTGGAATACAGGCCTGTGACGTCGAGAGTGAGGAAGTTGTACGTGTCCATCCACACAATCCCCTGTATAAGTTTTAGAAAGGATGAGGTGTCCTTGATGTGTGACCTGAGGGTGGAGACTCTGGGTTGGAGAAATGAATCAACAAAAAATAAAAGGTTCGAAGTCAAAGAATTAATACCTGAAATAATAGGTCTCCCAGGGGGTGATATAAGTGTTTTGTGTACTTTAGGCAGGTGATAATAAATGGGCACCACTGGGTGTTCTGGAAAAAAGAAATTTAAACTCCTCCCTGGATATGGTCCCCTCCACAACTGCCAAATTCAATAGCTCAAATAGTTGTGCTTTGAATAGGTTGGTGGGGTCCCCCTGCATTTTGGTGTAGAAACTGGTATCCAGTTGCCTCAGGGCCTCACAGATGTAGTCCTGCCTATCTTGAATGACAAGGCTTCCGCCCTTGTCTGCTTCTTTAATAATAATCCCCTTGTCCTCAACCAGACTTTTTAGGGCTTTTTTCTCCTGTCTAGTGAGGTTGGACTTGTGTCCTTTTTTCCGAATATTATCGGTTTTGGCACACATGGTTTTAAATTTGGACAGGGTTGTCTTATAGAAGCTCTCTATATTCGGGCCTTTTGATCGTATTGGGAAGAAATCAGATCTCTGTTTAAAACTACTGTGGTTAATGTTATAGATCATTTGTGGATGTTCTGTAGTTTGATCTAGCTCTTCATTGGTGTTTTCCTGCTGCAACTCTTTTAGCATTTCTACATATGGTTGGTCTCCTGAATCCAGGAGGATGGGTTCTAGTGGTTCCTCTGTTTTACATAGTGATTTCTTAGCGAAGTACCTCTGTCGGCATAAGGTTCTCACAAGAGAGCGACAGTGGCAGACTCCCAGAATTAATGCAGGGTGAGAGCTGCAGTGGCAGACTCCCAAATTAATGCAGGATGAGAGCAGCGACCAGCCGTGGAGCAGTGGGCGATTGGTGCAGCAATCAATTACTCTAATTAGTGGAATGCAACAGTTTACATTTAAAGACAAGTCCACTTATCACTGTCAAGAACGCAAACAGTTGTATGCATTGAAAAGACAAGTCCCACATAAGAATGACTCAGCAGTAGGATTAATGAATGGTGATGCAAGATGGAATTGTCCTTGGGCCCTCCCATTCACCCTTATGCTTCGAAAATAGGACATGCACACGTTAACAAACCAAACATTTCAGCAACAGCGCCTACAAAACTGTGGCTGAAATGATTGGTTTGTTTGGGCCCCCATACAAAAAAATAATATCTCCCTGTATAAACTGGCTCTACAGCGACAATATGTCATCGTCACCCTCCTCCTCCTCTGATTCGTCGCCCCCTTTAGCTGTTGTGAAACTACACATCCCAGCATGCCTTGCCATTGTTTTAGCATTCCCTAACAGCAAAAATGTGGAAAGGCATGATGGGAATTGTAGTTTCACAACAGCTGGAGGGCCATAGTTTGGACATGCCTGATTACACCATTCACTGTTCTGAATACCTGGAGAACAGACCTTTACAAGCCCAAGGTGACATAAATTGTCAAGCACTACTTTAGAATGTAAGATCTCATGAGTAGGACCCTCTCTCCCCATGTGCTTCTCTTAAGGTGCATACACACAGATAGATTTGGCAAAAGATCTGAGCGTTCCCGACCAATCAAAATGACCAATCCCTCAAATCGATCCATGTGTATGAACGATATCAATGCTGATGCGCATACCAATCGGTCGTTGATAGAGGTCTGTGGTCTTTCATAAATGCAGAAAGATCAGAGACCAATCTTTTGCAGTTTGTACCAATCGTTTCATGTGTATGCACGATGAACGATTTGGTAAAGCTGACTGGCTCCCATTCTCCTCCACCATTGTAAAAGATCAATCGTTCATGTGTAATCGTTTGTACAATCGTTCACTATTTGACACCAAATCATTTGTCCAGGAGTTCTGGTGAAATTGTTAATGAGATTGGATCATTTGCTAAATCTTTCCTTGTGTAGGCACCTTTAGAATCATACTTACCTCTCATCCACACTCATTACTCGCTCCCATTCCCGATTGCAGGACTTTCTTTGGGCTGCACCCACTCTGTGGAATGCTCTCCCATGCACAATAAGACTCTCCTCCAATCTCCAAACCTACAAGCGTTCCTTGAAAACTCACCACTTCAGGCAAGCTTATCAAATTCTAGAACCAGCCACTTAACCTTCATATACCGTTCCAATTTAATCACATCCCCACTGTACAGGCCACACATATCCATTTGCTTTCTTTTTTTAAATTTCCATCCTCCTGACCCCTGACCAAACTGCTGGGTCACCCTAAAATACAGCACACCAGGAACCTTTGGATTCTGGTGGACTTTATGCAATAAAGAATATCTATCGTCAGAGGCAGAACTCTGGGAGGCAATGGAGTCATCTGCCGCCGGGCTCCTGCTCTCAAGGGGGCACCTCTCAACCACAGCCAGTTGAAATCCATTAATTGAAAGCCATCAAATACACTTCTGTGGCTGAGTTCTCAAATATCGCTGTAATATATATATATATATATATTTTATAACAGACTATATATATTTTGAATAATGTTTTTGGGGGGGGGCACCAATATTCATCTTGCCTCCGGGCAGCTGGGACGAACTTCCGCCACTGCCTATCGTTGTGTATCAATGCCTATTTCCCTATAAATTGTAAGCTTGCGAGCAGGGCCCTCATACCTTTGACTGTCTGAAAATACCCAGTTTGTTGTATCACTGTCTCCGTAAAGCACAACGGAATATGCTGCGCTATATAAGAAACTATTAATAAAATAAATTATCTACCCTCTTGGAATGGCTGGGAGGTTCCCAATTTTTTTATTTACCATGTATATGTCCTAAATTTACTGAAGAATCCTTGTGGCACCAGATAAATAAAGTATATTAATAATAACTCCAAAAAAATAAACAAGTTACGAAAACTGGGAAGGGGAAGAGTGCAAAGCCTTAATACAATAGTGGATTTGGGCTGATTTCAACGTAAAGTGCCATTCAATTGGATGAAAAGTGGCAAATTGCATGTTTTTTTTTACCTCCGGATACGATGTCCAGTTCCGTATGCATCGGATAGGATCAGGAAAGCATACGGCCTGTACTATAGATAGCCCAGGCTGGGATTGCATGTGATATATCATATGCAAAAGGTCAGAATATGATATATCGCATGTGATTCAACTACAGGGTCACTTAACAGGGTATTGCATGCGATACTAGCATGTTATACCTTGCACAAGTGTATGGGGGCCTTACGTACTGTTGCTTATCTCTCTACTCTAGAAGTGGCTTTGTCCAGAAGCAGCTTCCTGAACTGTATACAGGCTTCAGATACATCTTAATAAAACCACCTTGTGCTGATCTGGGAAGGGACCTGCAATATCAACTATACATTGAGATATTATGAGAGTTTGAGATACATCAAACAAAGCATCAGGCAAGGTAAACAGTCATTTCCTGAATTAGACTGGAAAATCCTATGCGTGGGCTGAAGAGGTGTGTAACGCAGAGAGCTAATGGAGAAGCTGCATTGGAGGGAGCGAGTTACAATGCTCCTGCATCATAGTATTTCAGGATTCTTGCCCCCCAGAGAGAATAAACAGTCTTCTGATGGGTAGTGTTCTTGTGCAGCTGTGCAGGAGTATATCACTATGACAGGATGTGCCCTTTGCCTGGCTTATTCTGGACACACATCACTTCTATAATCTGTTTCCTTTTCCTCTCCTAACTTCCTCTCCAGTCGAGCATAGCTTCCTATGAATCAGTGTGATGCCGCAGTCTAGTCACAAATCCATCCATTTACATACTGTCACAAATACACAAAGACATTGTTACATTTTCTCATCTGAACAATATCCTTATTTATTAGTCAGAACTTTATTACAACTATGCATACCTCCCAACTTTGATGGAGGAGCAGGTGGGACAACGCTTATGTGCGCCGAAGGCGCGGCGGAATTTTCGGGGGCGTGGCCTATACTCGCGGCTCTCCTGCGAGGCCACGCCCCCATTTTGCCGCTATGGGGGCATGACCCAGAGGCTCTGTGAGCCTCTAGCCATGCCCCCAGCCCCCTGGCTGCGGGAATAGACGCTGTGCGCATGCGCACAGCGTTTATTCCCCGCTGCTTAGCAGCCGACAGGGGGGACTCCCAACAGCCCCCCACACCGCGGGACACTGCCGGCCGCGGGAGGGACAGCGGGACAGGCCCTGATAATCTGGACTGTCCCGCTGAAATCGGGACTGTTGGGAGGTATGACTATGCATGATAGATATACTGGATATTCATATAGCTTTTTGTACATGATCAGCATTTCTATAACCAGGGACTATAAACCTTATGCCAAACGCAAAGTTGCCTACCTTCCTGCATTCTGCAGGAGACTCCCTGAAATAGCAGCAATATCCCTCATTAGTCTAGCAATCTCCTTCATTAGTCTAGCAATCTCCCTCATGTCACCTAACCCACATTTCACTTTTTGGGGAAAAAAGGAATCGGCACCGATTCCCAGCACTTTACCAAGTATAGTATATCTTACTAACTGTTTGGGGCTCATCTTCATTTGGCTATAAGTTATTTTAAAAGATCCCTTTTAGATGTAGCAGTACACACCCACACTTCATATATGGAACTAGACACACCTTTTGGGTGGAGCATGACACGCCCCCTAAGTGGGGCGCTGTGCAAAATTCTACTACCAGCTATAATCTCCCTGAAACCAGTTTTCAAAAGTAGACAAGTATGCAAACGTAGGTGCTGGGACCCTCACTGAAGTCTATAACTACACAGAAGAAGTCCCATGTGGTGTAAGTATGTAAGTTCACAGGTACGATGACCAAAGAATAAATAATGAACCCCTTATCCTAGGACTGTATGCTCTTTATCCCAAGCAGATACAATAATTGTGTAACCCTCAACCACACATAGGACCTTATTCTGATTGACTCTCAAGACTGCAAAATCTGATAAGAGTGCCGGCCGCCGCCCCCTCGCACACGCGACCCCCTGCACACCTGCGAACAGATGATTTACATAATCATCCATTCGCAGGCGGGGAGAAATCATTCCATGGCTGGCGACCATTGAATGATTTCTCCAGCGCTCGCAGTTCAGAGACACCTATATGGTGTCTCTAAACTGTGGGCGCCCTGTGCGAGGACAGGGCAGGCAGCTGACATCCGCAGATGTCAGCTGCCCGCCCCCCGCACCCGCGTCACATTAGCATGAGAACAGCCATGAAGTGCTGGGCATTTCCATATGCTAATGGAACGGTGTAGGGTGCGTGCACCCGGCGAAGAGAATGTTCGCCGTGAGTACACGCACCCTGCATCTGCACAGAAATGTGTCAGATGCACACCATCAGTCCTCCATGTGAACGCCTTTGACGCATGGAGGACTGAAGCAATCAGAATAAGGTCCATAGTACAGATGTGATCTTTGCAGAATGCTTCAGTATGTATCAGGGTTGCCGACTTTTGTTATCTCCTCTCAGAGAGAAGCCCGGAGAGGAGACTTTCAGCAAAAGTTCAGGGGTGGGGCCTGAGCATGATGTCATTAAGCCCCACCCCCACATTGGAAAATGATCCGGTTGTCTATCTCCACGGAGGGGGCGGGGCTAAATGACCCGATTTTCGGGACCCTCCCGGCCATTCTGGGATGGTAGGCAACCCTGGTATGTATGCATGCCTTAAAAAGGGGGCTTGCCTCGACGGAGACAGACGGACAAAACAAGACCTGGGTGGTGTATTGTCTCTTTATTTGTTACTCATAATATCACATTTACTTTCTGCAATATATGTTGTACTTTCTTCTATGTACATTTTTTTATAAAAATGTTTGAAAAAAAGAAAGAAAAAAAAAGGGGGCTTGCCGGAAGACGAGTGCATGGCATTTGCACCCACGATCCCATAGGATTGCAAGGTGTGAATGGAGCCGCAGCGTGGCATACTACGTCAGGCATGTTTACTGAAATTTGCATTTTGCAGTGCGCTGCAAAGCGACAACAGAAGAGGACATATCCGCATAGTCAGCCATTTAATTGGGCTAAACCAGGGGTGGCCACCCTGTGGCTCGCGAGCCGCATGCGGCTCTTCATTTTGTGATGTGCAGCTCGGGCTGTCGGGCAGCCATCACAATGATAGCAGCGCCGCCGGTATCTGGGACGTGGCTGCATATGTATGTAGTGAACAGGCCGGCTCCCGGCGCATGCGCTGTCGCGCTTCGACACCATTTACAGGCTACTGCCTTATAGATAAGGCATCTCCGGCTCCTAGCCTCCTTTTCCAGATCTGCCTGCCATCCTGAGCCCTCCTGGTCAGTCCCTTCTCCCCCTAATCTCCAGGTCCCTGGTAAGCAGGACACTTTTTTTGATGTGTATTTATATATAACCTTCTTTTACACACACATATATATATATATATACACTCCAAAAGAAATGATGGCACTCGAGAGGCAAATTATAATGCAAATCAGAAGCATATATTGTCAAGCTTTCGGGGACTTAAACCCCTTCTTCAGGACAAACACCTACAGTTTGTCCTGAAGAAGGGGTTTAAGTCCCCGAAAGCTTGACAATATATGCTTCTGATTTGCATTATAATTTGCCTCTCGAGTGCCATCATTTCTTTTGGAGTGTATGTATCAGCCTTCTTTGGGCACCGGGGACCGTTGTCTATTACGCTGAGTGCCGGCAGACTTGGACAATATATATATATATATATATATATATATATATGACCAGGGGGGGAAAGCAGCACTCCAGGCGTCTTGGTAATAAAACACACTTTTAGGCCATCCTTACGGACAACGTTTCATTGCTTTTTAATAAGCAATTTCTTCAGGTCATGGCATCAACAATAACAGAGAATATGTCCTACCTTATATCACCCTGGTGTGGATCAGCGTCTTCCGGAAGCGGGACCGCACGCCCGGCCGGTCGGCGCTGTGTGATGATGTCACTTACGTGTACGTCCTAATTGTGCTCCCGTCACCATAACAACCAGGATGCAGAAGGGCGCAGCGTTCCGTGCGCTGCTATAACAATAATAACTTTAGAATATATGTGTCTTGTATGTGCGGCATTTTCTATCCTGTACCTTCTCTGCTAAAGATATCCTACTTTAATTCATGGTTACAATATGCCAATTGTGCGGTGTGCTGTAGCATTGGTTATGCTATTCTCTCTGTCTTTTTTACACTATGGTATGTATGGTTTCCCCCTTTTCTTATCTGCTAAATACTCTGACCTTTTTGAGAGTATGCGATCTGTATGAATGAAGTTTTCCTTACTACCACCTTCTCTGCTAAATATATCCCACTGCTTCTATTAGGCTGATCGCTATGCATATAGTTGCCCATGATTATTGTGTCCAGCAGCACTATTGACGGCAACTTTGGTTTTCATTATTGTTATAGCAGCGCACGGAACGCTGCGCCCTTCTGCATCCTGGTTGTTATGGTGACGGGAGCACAATTAGGACGTACACGTAAGTGACGTCATCACACAGCGCCGACCGGCCGGGCGTGCGGTCCCTCTTCCGGAAGACGCTGATCCACACCAGGGTGATATAAGGTAGGACATATTCTCTGTTATTGTTGATGCCATGACCTGAAGAAATTGCTTATTAAAAAGCAATGAAACGTTGTCCGTAAGGATGGCCTAAAAGTGTGTTTTATTACCAAGACGCCTGGAGTGCTGCTTTCCCCCCCTGGTCCTTTATTTCTACTATTGGAGCTGGCACCCGCTACTAATTTATTTGGACTTAGATTTTTTTTGCTGGCAAGTAGTCATTTAAGTAGTCATTTAAACTTGTAAAATATCTAAAGAGTGTTTAGAAGTCATCGCTACTAAACCTAATGCCACACAAGGTCATTCTCCTACAAACATGCTAATGTCGTGAACGCAAAAAAAGAAACATGGCCTTGTGCCAGCTAAGCCACAATCCATTTAAAAATGGGGCGTGGCCTTTCAGGATCTTGACCATGCCCATTTTTGCATGGAATCAGCTCTTAGTCTTACCATACCAAATGTTTTGGCTCTTTGCCTCAGATTGGTTGGCCGCCCCTGGGATAAACCAATATTCACTCTATTATACCCCTTTTAGACATACTACCCGGGATTTTGGCCAGGTTTACCTGGGATTTGCAACCCAGGTCACTCCCAGGATTTTAGTAACAGACCCCCCTTTCACACAAGTCAGGCTTTTCATGCATTTCAGTGTTTCATCATTAAAATGGGACACATTGCTGGCTCACAAGAATGATCTGTGAGCCTGTGATTTTAGATTGGATTTCCTCTTCTCCACGCACATGTAACAGCTCCCAGACCGCCTCTTCCTTCCAATGATGTGCCATGCCACCTCACTTCCCACAGGACTCTGCACTCTGTTGCTGCAAAGGGAGCAAAGGAGCAACATGCAGCCACTGCCTCTGCAAGCGCCTCCGCACATGTGCCTGCCTCAGCCGTCTTCTGATGAGGTCATCAGCTGCAGCCGAGGAAGACGCCTTGTCTTCCTCGGCTGAAGCTGATGACCTCATCAGAAGACGCCTCGCCAGCAAAAAAAAAACACAACATCACATGTTTAAAACTGAAAAACCCGGGTAATACCATTCAGACATAAGCCTGGTATTATACCCGGGAGTAAAATACCAGGAAAAACCCTGGTCAATTGCAGGTGCTCAGTATCCGGGAGTGAAATCCCGGGTATACGCTTTCAGACATACGCTAGTCCCGGGTTTGGGTGCGTTTATGTGAAAAAACCTGGGATTTTCACGTATGTCTGAAAGGGGATTAATTAAGCTAGTGATATCACTAAGGAATGAGGCAGAAATTTCCTCAAGCCTCAGTGATGTAACTTGTTTTTGCAGAATTTAGATGCTGCATTATTCTTCTTCTTATAGATCTCTCTTCTGCATTTCATACTGTTAACCACTCTCCTCTCATACAGACACCACAATCCCTAATGGACCCCACACACGGAACAATTTTCAGGCATTTTCTGAGGGATTTTACTAAATCCCTCAGAAAATGCCTGAAACCGCATGTAAATCGCTGTGTGTGTAGTCCACACAATGATTTACATGCGCGCCCCCGCCCCCTCTGCACAAGATTCAGAACAGCCCCGTCTGTAAATTCAGTGACAGTCGCTGATATTCTCCTGCTCATCTCCCACATGTGTGGGGCAGCAATGAGCAGGTCCATCTGAGCGACTGTCACTGAAGACGCCACCAAGAAGAAGCCCACCTGTCACCGCCCCGTTGAAGCCACTGCCGCCCGGAAGCCTGAAGATGCTGCCAAGAAGCTCTACTGTCACTGCCCGCCTGAAGCCGCTGCCGTGAGATGCGAGTCCCGACGCGATCAGATCGCATCGGGACTCACATCGCACGGCATGCTAGAGGGGCACAATTTACACTATATAGTGCAGATCTGCACTATATAGTGTTGCCTGCCCTCTCTATCTGGCTGCAGATTTGCGCTCACACGGGAGCGCGCATCGGCAGCGCATTGGGCTCACAAGCCCTAAAAAGCATGCGATTTGCATGCGATATGGGTTCCGATGTTCACTATATCGGGAACATCGGAAGCCAAATCTTATCGTCTGTACACACTATAAGAGCTGATGGCTGTGGACACTAGGCCCTCTTCTCATTTGGCATCCAGGGCATCACAGAGAGGTTAGGAGCCTGTTAGGGAAAGGTGACTGGGAACAGGTACAACGCAGCATGTCATGTGGCATCATCTCTTGTAGGGACTCATGGTTGTGGCGTTTGCGCATTACATGTCCTGCAGTTCTTACACATAATGGCTCTACAAAACAAAATGCCATCCTGTTATCCCATATTACCTTTGCGCATGCAGGGCCTATAAAGCGCCCGGTACTTTATCTGTTTAAAAAGAATAGTTTCAGCATGATTTCCAAATTTTTAAGGATCAGAGCTATGTATGAAGCTATGTCATGGATAACTCCTGCGGTCATTTACGATGTGATGTGCAATGCCACATTGTAATGATCCTATTTGTAAGTTTCCAGATCTTCAATGTGAGGTAGCCTTCTTCTTTTGGGAAGAGGGTCTAGACCACAAAAAGGGTTCCATTTGCGCAGCAACACTGAAAGGACAAAACCATTCAATTGCAAATACTATGTATTTGTATTAGACATCACAAGCTAAATCTTGGTCTCGTCAGCTGGTTTTTGCAACCGCTGTCCAGGCTGTGGACCCATGATAAATTGCAACGTTAATTTTATAAGAAATGTGATAAAGATTGTCAATTATCCCAAGCATACTGCATTTATTGATTGATAGGCCCACCAGGAGGAATGGCCCTGTGCAGGCAGACACAGCACAGAGCAGGGGCACACTGGGCAGCTTAAAAAAAAAAAACAGAAAAGTGTCTCGATACAGATGCCTATTACTGCCGGCCTCCCGATAAATTGCAGCCTGCCCTGAGGTAAACACTGAATGCTGAGTCCCTGAGAAAAACAGGTTCCCAAACCTCAGGCATCTTTCCTTGTACTTAGCTTACCAAACCACCAGAATACTTTCAACACTACTTTGTTAGACTCAAGAGTATGGAGCCACATCACTAGTATAAGACACATACAGATCCTCCCCCAAACCCAAAGGACTCTGGCTTATGTTTCCTAGATCTATTTATAGCTATATTTACATTATGAGATCAAAGAGAAGGCATCTTCTAAATGTGACTTTTTTTATATGTAAGCTGTGTAAACAGACATAATTGCACTGTGGAGCTCTTTTCACCAGAATAAGTGACTGGGAAGGTTAAGTTGAAAGGGACAATAAGTGGTTAGCTCAGGGGAGGGCTGGCAATGCTGGGCCTGTAGTGTAGCAGACTATCATCGCACACAAACAGTTTTCAGTTCCTCAAGCCCTGGTAACCATACTTAACCATATAACTGTAACTGCTGACATTGGCCAGTAGCGTCCACCCTACAGCCAAATACTTTCTCTATACTGCACACGGTCGCCAAACCTTTGAAAATTCTTTTCACTGATCCTATCTATTTAGTATTTGCTAACAATCAGAAGTTTTACTTACGGTACACATTACTGAAATTCTGGAAATATACATCTAAAAGTGAAATAAGGTAAACATGTTAATCACAATTGATCCGTAATGACAGAAAGAATTATATATAAATCCTACTCTCACTGAGGACCAGATGCACCAAGCTTCAAAAAGTTATACAATGGAGAGTGATAAACAACCAGCCAATCAGCTCCTACCTGCCATGTCACAGTCTGTGTTTGAAAAAAATGTCAGGCATGAGCTGATTGGTTGGTTGGTTGTTTATCTCTCTCCATTTTATCACATTTTGAAGCTAAGTGCATCTGGCCCTGAGTCTCTCAGTGCTCTGCCCACCAAATGTAAAGACAAAAGTAGCATGGAAGGGTTGCGGGGCATTGGGCGGTCCTCCTACTCCCGTCCTTTGCCAGATATCCACTATTTTTGCTGCAGATTAATGCCATATACGAGCAGTTTTATGAAATTCATGTTAGTAGCAGAAATCAGCTGTGTTTCCATAGCAAGCAAGTCACATAAAATGCAGCAATACTGTTTTCTATTTTGCGCTGTATGTGTCCCAGAAATAACTAAAACGGATTAAACCGGACCTCCCTGCTCGCAGCCACAAATATCTGGTTAGTTGTTGGAGGCTGCACCACATTTCAGCTGCATGCATCTCTAAAGCTAAGAAGAAGCTGTTTGTAGCTTTATACTTTTATCTCAAGCATTTTACACATCTTCAATGAACAGCAACAGTGCCCCCTACAGGTTAGAAGCAGTGCAATGTGGATTAAATGCTGCATCATAACACAGATACATACTAGCATATGACATTTTATAATGTTGAACCATATCACATTCAGTCAATTTCAAGGAACTAGGAAATACCAGGGCAATGGGGAAATATCAATGGTATCTCTAATGGCCAATCAAAACACTAGATTTCGTCTCATAGCCTCTTCCAGTTTATGGCAAACATATATGGCCCTGGACATAGGGTCCATCAGTACAATTGATAGCACAGTGGAACTGACAAGCACCTATGCAGTTCATAAGACACTATGAAACACTCATTAAATCACTGAGTCATGTTTTCACAAACCATTGCCATCTTCATGGGCTTAGATTATTTCCTTACTACTTAGACTGCACTCTCCTTGATGCATGGACCTCTAGGGCCTGATTCATAGCTGCCTACCCTCGTGAATTCTGCAGGAGACTCCCTGAAATAACAGCAATCTCCCTCTCTCCCTCATTAGTCTAGCAATCTCCCTAATTTCACCTAGCCCACATTACACTTAAATTTTTCAGGAGAAAAGGAATGAGAGACAGATACATTTACATTGAATCATCAGCACCATTTCCCAGCTCTTTACCAAGTATAGTAGCTCTTACTAACTGCTTTGGGCTCATCTACATTTGGATATAAGTAATTTTATAAGACTCCTCTCAGATGTAGCAGTACACACCCACGCTTCTAGGGGCCACGTTCACAATCTCTTTTCACAATCTCTCCATATATGGAACAAGACACGCCCTGTGGGAGGAGCATGGCATGCCCCCTCAATGGGGCGCTGTGCAAATTTCTGCTACCAACTATAATCTCCCTGAAACTAGTTTTCGAAAGTAGACAAGTATGGCCTGATTGTAATCTGTTCGGCCCCCAGCGTGTTCACACCGGGGACTGATTTTTGTGCTTCGCGCATGCTCATATTCACATATGAGCCTGTGCAGGGCTGCTGTGCGGGCGCCTTCAGTGACTTGCCTAGTCGCCGGGGTGATTGCACGGGGGGTTGGGAAGGAGGTAGGCAGAGGGCTTAGTTTACAAAATTGGTGGATGCCCCAGGAAACAATGGGCGTCTCTATACGAACGGAGGTGGGCACCTGCCTTACGGGGGCGGGCGGCTGATGTCACAAGACAGTCAGTCGCCCGCTCCGTTCTAGGATTCCACAAGTCTAGGTCCATCAAGACTTGCGAGCATGGTAAAAATCATTTGATGGTTGGCGACCATCGAATGATTTTGTCCCTGCACGCTACCCTGCGAATGGATGTTTATGCAAACGATCCATTTAAAAAATGGTGGGGATGTTTATAGCGGGGGGGGGGGGGCAGCCTTAGAAGGTTCGCTAGGCAGTAACTCAATCAGAATCACTCCCTTAACTCCCAATACATTGCTGCAGCATTGTAACAGCTGACTGTACCATTACTCCCAGCGTTTTTTGCACAAACTACATAAACATATCCCATAAAGCCCCAATTTTTGCGTATTAGTTTTGAATCACACAAATTCTGCTCACTTGTGATTCATTTATTCATAATTAAAAAAAAGCATAGATTATTTGAAGCTAAACCTCGCAGTAATGCAGGACAAATACTAAGATGTTTTCTTTTAGTAAAGTGGTGAAGTGACCATAATACATTCAGGACATCAGAATCAAACGTTTGCCAGTAGACAGTCTCCCCAAAAAAACACTCAGGTTCCTAAAAATGAATGACAGAAATTAATAAATAAATAATACCCCTTTTACACCAGCCTAAATAACCCAGATGTTTGCACAGCATTTCAACCCAGGTAGCGAGCAGGATTGAACACAGGTTGCTGTGCAGTGTAAATGGATAACTTGGGTCATTGCATTCACTGCAATGGAAAAGCCAGTGCTAGGAGATGCTCTTATCTCCCAACACCGAATCCAAAGTTTTCAGCTGCATTCGATCCCGATGCAGGCCCCGCGGCATTGAAAGTGAATATAAAAGTCTGTGCAGGCAAGACTATAGTATACAAATCTGTGTACGTGTGATTCGATACATATTTGATACCAATCGAATCAGGATTGAATAGAAGATGAATCGCACCGCGTGTACACTACTTATGACTGATGCTTAGATTAGATCCATGGTACAGTTTGAAAACTTGGGGGAAGATGTATCAAGCAGTGAAAAGTGTGGAGAAGTGGCCCAGTAGAAAAAGTGCCAATAGCAACCTAGAATTTTACATAATGTGCTACATAACTAACCAGGGCCGGTGCAAGGCACCGGAGCGCCCCAGGCGAGTCGGGCTGGGGGCGCCCCGGTGCCGGGGGGGGGGGGGGGGATGGGGGAGGTACCTGTCGTTCGGCGCTGTCTATTTAAATCTGGTGGCGGAGGCAGCGGGGGTCCCTGCAGTCCATTAAAAATCACGAGCGCTATCCGCCGGGCTATGCGGAAGCGCTTACTGGGCGGGATGTTATAACATCCGCGGCCCCCCTTCGCCGGACATCGCATTTTTAATAACGGCATATGCTATAACATATGCCGTTATTCATGCAAGGGACAGCTCTTGCGGTAAGAGCTGTCCCTTGCGATGCGGTGCCGGCGCTGGACTTCCGGGTCTGTGACCCGGGAGTCCATCTGCGCATGCGCAGACCCCGGCGCCGGCCGCAGGGCACGCTGGGAGGGATCCGTGACGGATCCCTCAAACAGCGCTGCGGTAAGAAGCCCATAGGCTTCTGCAGGGATTCGCCAGCTTTAGCTGGCGATTCCCTCCGCAGCGCTGACACTGCGGAGGCGCCATATAGCATATAGAAATGCGGTAGAAACCCCGAAAACGGGGTTTTTACCGCATTTCTGCTATATAGCATCCCGCCCCTAGTGTGAAAACACTGGCAGCACGCTGATTGGCTGAGATCAGCGTGCGCCGTGCTGCCAGAGTTTTCACACTAGAAGCGCTTCCGCATAGCCCGGCGGATAGCGCTCGTGATTTTTAATGGACTGCAGGGACCCCCGCTGCCTCCGCCCCCAGATTTAAATAGACAGCGCCGTAGGACAGGTACCCGGGCGGCACAAAATGCCGCCCTCCAGTGGCCGGCGCCCTAGGCAAATGCCTAGATTTGCCTAGTGGTGGCGCCAGCCCTGTAACTAACCATATGGATGACATATGAACACAATTTTTTTATAAGGATTTTTATTTTTTCTCAATATGGGCGGGATGTACTAAAGGGAAAATGCGGTAAAACGGGGGTTTTACCGCATTTTCCTATGTACCAATACCCATCCGCCCCGTTTTAGCCAGGCAGGGTATCGCCACCCAGAGCCTATGGGCTTCTATCGCCGCCCGCTGTCCTCCTTTGATCTCCAGGGGGACACTGGCAGCCGCCGGTATGTGACGGAGACCCCCGCAGACCACATCACAGGTATCACGCGGGTCTCCGTCACCGCAACCCGATGCTAGCCGCATATGTTAGTACATATGCGGCAGCATCGCGGCTGTCAAGCGAAGGGCGGCGATGTATATTAATACATATCGCCCTAAGACACTTTGCCATGGATAAAATTCTGATACTATAGTGTGCCTTGATTTAAGAAAAAGTTTGGGAACCACTGCACTTCCTTTCACATGTGATGTATCTCCTGCGACCCAGTCCCTGCCGCTGGGAAAGGGCCCGAGTTGTAGGTCGGACGAGCAGCAGGTCTGAGCTCAGGTACAATGCACACGGGAACGCGCATTGGACCCAAGGGTGACGTCAAACGCCTTCAATTTGGTCCGATTTCTTGTCGGATTGGGTTATAGCGGGCAAAATTAGACTAGTTTATGGGCACCTTAAGGCTTCTCTGCACCCTAGGCAAAACGTCTATCTAGTGCCACCCGCCCAAACCTACACTGCCACAGATTCCCACTTTCCAGCCCCTCATGAGAAAGTATGGAGGTGGCAACTTAGAAGTCCCACAGCTGCCACCTGCATTAAGTACAAGGATGTCTTCTTCATAGACATTATTAATTTGGTGACACACAGACTCCGTGGAGCACCCCCAGATCCCGGCGCCCTAGGCAGCTGCCTAATGGTAAAGCCGGCCCTGCACTTGCCCCATCTAATCTGTCACTTTTGTATCCTTTATCTATCCTTAACCCTATTTGGTCCTTAGTTCTGATGCCTATCCCAAGCATGTTTAAATTACTCTGCTTCTCTGCTATTTTCACCGCTTGAGACCTATCCCTCTGATCTTTTTCATATACATTTATTGTAATAAGCACAGAAATACTGGACACATACTGTACATTATTTGATGATTAAAATACATGTAAAAAAAATAGCAGTAATACTGGAGGGAATTTACAAATCTACCAGGTTGCATGTTTCATCCTAGGAAACAGTACAGGATGTGTGCTTGAAGGAGAGAGCTAAAGGGCTTCTGTGACCTGGCACAAGGCACAAAGCAAAATGTGTGTCCAGCAAGTACTCTATAATATCCCTTTTCCACTGACATAAAAATCTTTGTTTTTTTCACATGAACGTGCACCTATCCGGGATTTTTAACCTGGTTACAAATAGGGTGTTTAGCGGGTAACGAGTGGAAATGTGGTATAAGTCATCATTAACTGGAATTTCCCTTTCCCTAGTTACCTCAGGGTTGCCTACCATCCCGGAATGGCCGGAGGAATGACTCTTAAACAAGAACACAGTATATAACTGCATACTGTGTTATCCCAATTTTAATTTCAAAACTAGAAACCTGACCCTGCTTCGCATGGGTACATCACCTTTATTAGAAAAAAAACGTACCTGTGCAAAGCAGGTGCCAGTCGTTAGTACAGTATATAAGTGGTATGGTGTAAGTGACAGCAGCACTGCTTCCCTTCCTGAAGAGCAGCAGCCAGAGAGCGAGAGTTCGGCCCGCAGCTGTTACCAGGTGTGCTGACATCACCCGCCCGCCCAGTCCCTTATCGAGTCTGGACCTGGATTTGGTTCACTAAAATCATTATTGCTCAGCTCTCCTACTGGATAGGCTGATGGTTTATACATCTAAACCTTGTATGAGAACTGCACTACATGTCAGTGAAAACTGCATAAAATTTTGTCCAACGGTTTTCGAGATTTGCGCAATAAGACAGACAGATGCGCTTTGGGACTTTCTTTTATACTACAGTATGTAAGGATATATTTTTTTTTAAAGTAGAAAATAATCACTCCATTTGATTTTGTGTTTTTGTGCCAGTTGTACAGTTTTATGCATAGACGGTTTGGCTAAAACCTCAAATGAACAAGTTAAAAACACCCCCACACACTAAAGTTTGAAACAATTCGACAAACTGTCCCATGAGTCTACCTGATAGTTCTTTAATGTCTCCCTCCCTACCTATACAATTGTCATGTACATCCCTTGTGCCTCTAGCTCTTACACTTATTTTGTTCAGTAAAAATGAGCCAGGATGCACCAAGTGGTGCAAAATTCCTCACATATTCCCTTTACACGTCAGATTCTGAATACAGTCACAAAAGGGATTGGAGGACATTGTACACACAAATGCACAGTGCCTTGTTGAACAATAAAAATGTTAAATACACAACTAGGTGGAGCATAACCCACTGTCACTCATACTAAAGGCTGCCTAGCAGAAAAGGAATGACCCAACTATCTAGAGATAGCATGGAACGTTCTTATGAAAGCAGACATTTTGTATATATACCCCCTGAGGGAGGCTCTGAACTGAATGCTGATTGCAGGTGACCAGATCCTGACATTTAGCAGAAGTCAAAGGTGAAGGGGGTGGAAGATAGAGCAATGCAAGAGGTCATCTGAGGCCTAAGGTATTGTGAGGACAAAGTGCTGGCAGTTAGGTGTATTTATCATGGTTTATGTATAATTCCCAATTTACCTCATGAATATTACCAGCAAGGTTTGGAAACACAATGACCGGATATAATACTGCAACCTATTAATAGACCAGTATTTATTATCCTTTTTTTATATATATATATATATATATATATATATGGCGACACAATAAATCTGCACCGCCCAGTTACAGAGAATCTAAACAAATAAGCAAAACAAGAAATCAGTGAATAATATTATCAGACAATATAGAACAAGTACAGGGTACATAAACATAGCTGCATCAGCAAACAAAGAAAAAGCTTAGGGTGGCAGGAAACTGAGGTATTAGAATCTTCTGATGGGAGTATGGAGTAGTAGACAGCTAAAATAAGATTGAAAGCACATGAGGGAAGAGGGCCCTGCTCGTGAAAGCTTACATTTACATACATAGCACCAATTATATAGCTGTGACTGTGGGTGGCATGTATCTACTATTATTTACATGAAAATACCACCTGTCCTCTTGCTCCTGCATACCAGTATAGGGACACTTACCGGAGGGGATAACTATTTGAATAAGAGCAGATTTTCGCTTTTCTGTCTGCATGTCCTATTCATCAGCCTGGGCAGGTGTGAATGTCAGTGGGAGATGCATTCTGATTGGTGGATAGCTCCAGCCATCCATCAGCAAGCATGTTGACAGTCATTCCCTCTCTGGATGCAGACTGGGAAGCAGGTAAGGAATGCTGCCTGACTGCTCTGATTGTGTCATTCACAATCGGAATGGCTGAGCAGCATTCTGTACCTGCTTCTTCAGAGGCATCAGCCTGGGGGGGGGGGGGGGGGCAGAAAATCTACCCCTGGCCCAGCCCACCCCTGCTTGAAGGCCCCTAGAATCATGGGGTCCTGAGCATTTGCCCAGTATGCCAGTACGTTAAGACGGGTCTGGGGGACAGAGGGAGAATCCCACAGGTCCCTCTCTGAGGAATTATGCTTAAATAACCCCATACAATTCTGTAGGAAATGCCATCTATAGATGGCGTTCCTTATCATGGAGCGTGCCTGAAAGTTTAAGCTTCCATAACGTGCTGGCATATCGCAGCCCCATAGCCTTCTATGGGAACTGGTTGGCTGTGGTGTCACTGAGGGTATCTCTCATGTATGCAGCACACCTGGTTAATAACTAACTAGTGTCATTTTGTACTGTGGCACAAAAAACGAAGCACATGGGGAGAAACCCTTGCAAAGAGGATTAGAACATAGAGACTCCACAGAGATTGGGCCCTGCTCACATTTACACCAAGGTCCCCAGCGCTCTCAGCTATTAATGCTAAACATTGTGCTGCCCAGAAGAGCTACTATTCATTTTCAATAAGCACTTAAAGCTTTTACATAAATATTTAGAAATGGAAAGTGTTTGTGATCACATTTGTAATTGTGGGAGAGAGGGAGATTGTCCTGTGTACAGCGTGCTTCCTGTCAGCACACTGCAGTCAGCCACCCGTCAACTGGAAATGACATAACAGAGATCAAAGGTAAAATATCTCACATTCTGACAAGGTATGGGAACCTTTATACATGCATATATCTGTGATTGCTATTAGTAACTTCTTAATATAAAAGTCATATTGTAGCTCAGGGGTACTGTTCCAGTGCAATTCAGTTATAAAAAAAAACGCCCATTAATGAAAAGTGGACGTACAAAGGATGAATCCAATACTCCAGCCAGCCAGTCAGGGTGGTTGAGCAAGAAAATCTAGATGTAAACTAAAATATTTACCTAAAAAAACAAACTACTAAGCCATTGTGTTGTTTGTTTTTTTGTTATGAAAAGGAGACTGAAACGAGTTGTGCGACTTGTAAAAGACATACTGAATTTTGCAAGCATTTGTAGAGAAGGGAATATAGACAACTTAGACTTTAGCACCAATAAACTTAGTGTTTGTTAAATTAAAGCTTTTTATTATGCTAAACTCCAAAATCTAATGCATGAGACATCTGCCTCAGGATGTCTCATTTTGACACATCCCTATTTCGGATCCACTTACATATTGCTTACCATGAAGGTGCTGGAAGCACACAGAAGGATGACAACATTTATTACGATAAGCCATAAATGCACAACAGTAGTAGGGGTATAACTGGTCAGACAGGGCAAGTTCCGGCCTGGTTGTATGCTTGCATCCTAGGCTAGGACACCCCAGTTGGCGAGGTTCACCCCTATGCTTCCATCTGTTCAAAACACATACTGTCGTTTAGATGGGAGTTTCCATGGCTTTCAACTCAAAGATAAATCAAAATATTCAATTATTTCAAATTGTCCTACTTTTACTGGAATCTTGGAATTTATTTTGCTGCACTGAAGGTACTAGAGGTGTCATTTGTGTGTTAACCCTGCATCCACATTACAGATAGAATTACAGATAGCCGGCTCTACATGCATTGTGAAACCTTTTCTACATCCTGATTAGGAGAAATATCCCTGGGGGAATGCAGAAGGTTGCAAATCTGTCATTTCCTACCTCTTGAAATAAAAGACATTTCTGTCACCTTATGTCCCATTTCCACTGTAATCTTTTGGATTGTAAGCTCCTATGAGCAAGACATCTTATTTCCTTGGTTGTATGTTCATGTGCTTGTATTTACATTTGGAATATAATTCTTTCACAGAGCTGTGATATATGTTGGTGATTTATGGAGGAATGGTTCTAATAAAACTGCTGCTGTTGTCATGCTCATTGTCAACCCTAAATCCACGAATACATTTACATATATCATTCACATTAGTGTATTAAGACAGGATTATTTCTTCCTGTGTTCGGTGCAAACTGCATTACGCCAGTCGTCAAAGTCTTAGAAACAGAACCGCACCACATAAAATATTGACATTATATATATATATATATATATATATATATACACACACACACATATACATATACACATACACACACACACACACACACACACACTCTAAGTAGATAAGAAGACTACAGATTCGACCAATGAATTTACATAGTATCTGTGAAGCAACTAGGAGGACTCTGGATTGAAAAACTTGCATACAGTATAATCCTTCCTTGTGTTCAGAATGATGTGACACACACGGGGTTAATAGCAGCTTGGGCAGAGACCAGACACTGGGAGCAGCTCAGTATGTGAGTAAGATGCAGAGGAGGTGTAGAGAGACCCAGAGAAGGGGGGTTCCATTCAGCCAATAACTACAAGCCTCTAATCACCTCTCCCACGTGTGTTTGACAGCCTGGAGATGCTTGTCAGCCATTGGCCCATTTTACAGCCTATCAGAGCATGCTAAACTGCATCTTCGGCCTGTGATTTGCTGCGGATTTCCCTTTTGTTCTGCCTGACAGTGTATTGTTAACTGTTCTCTGTGGGGAGTGATCTGGGTTCATCCAAGAAATGCAGGCAGTCACATTTCTAATGGAATACAACCAGCAATGGGCGCAGGATTGAAAGCTCTTCTGGCCAGATACAGCTTCAACGGGTTTGTCTGCATTTATACCAGTGCACATTTGTTGCATACAGGAAACTATAAAGATATGGAGAGCATTGTTACAATATTTAATGATAATCAACTATAACATAATATAGATTTCATTGGAAGATTTCAGAGTACCTTTTGAGACTTCAGGGTCACCTAATAAGTGATGGTGTTTCCCAGAACCTGGTTATTTTTGCTTTACACCATAAATATAGAAACGTGAAACACGCGGTATGATGTGTCAATGCCACAGTCGCTTTCATATACTGCCCCCTGGTGCCACATCCATGTTGAAACATGTGTAACAGATCAGTTAGAAAATGCAGCTTACTTGGGTCCTTCAGCTTCTGCTTCACGGCAAGACCAGAACTGGAATAAATCTGCTGGATTTCCCACAGACATCTGTCTCATATCCTCAAGGTTGCTGAGCAGGACAAAAAAAAAGGCATTAAATACTTCAAAATTAGAAAACCAAAGCATTTTACAATTATGTGTATTAACTCCATCCGGCAATGATTAGATGTTGGCTACAGCAGGCATGCTAAAATTAACCCATTCTCTTTACTACAAGGAGTAAACCTTGACAATCTATTCCAACAAAAATATATATATATATATATATTATTTTTTTAAACTGTATCACTATTTTTACCTTTTTATTGTAATATTAAGATATAATTAAATACTTGGGGGGGATAGATAGATAGATAGATAGATAGATAGATAGATAGAAAAGCTTGGTAGTGATTACCAACCAATAGTCTCCTAACTGCCTTTTTTAAAACACAGCCTCTAAAATGTAAGGCAGAAGCTTGTTGGCTGTTTTCTTTTATTTTTACAATTGTATCTCTTTCTTGCTTCTATAAATATTTCTTGCTTCTATAAATATCTCCCTTAATCTCAGTCTGCTACTCAAATTACCCTTTTTTCGCAGCACGTTTTCATGTTAAAAACTTGATATATTTAAAAGATAAATCCTTTTCCTTCTGGTAGCAGGGGAACACAAATCAAATGTATAATGCAAGTAAGGAAGTAAGCAAGTGTACATTCATATCGGAAGGAAAGAAAACGTTGGATCAAGTAAAGGACATAACAGATAAATTAACAGTATAAATAAAAATGAAGGTTGGCCTAGATCCAAACGTAAAAAATAAACAGGGGAGGTGGGGAATGCCACAGCCTAATGGGGCCTACACACACAGAGATTTTGATGCTAGATCGCTCAGCACACTTCGCTGCACAGCGTTGTGTGCCGAGGTATACATATATTCCCAGGATGCTTTTCATGATGAGATAACAGTGTATAAGAGCTTTTCTATCAATGCCCATTATTCTAGTTCACTCTGTCTGACAAAATCCTTCTTAGATGGACAAAACCATGTGCACTGCAGGTGGGGCAGATGTAAAATGTGCAGAGAGAATTAGATTTGGGTGAGTTTTTTTGTTTCTGTGCAGGGTAAATACTGGCTGCTTTATTTTTACACTGCAATATAGATCTCACTTTGAAGTAAAACCCCACCCAAATCTAATTCTCTCTGCACAAGTTACATCTGCCCCACCTGCAGTGCACATGGTTTTGTCCATCTAAGAAGGATTTTGTCAGAAAGAGTGAACTAGAATAAGGCCCAAAGGGCTTTAGGAGCAAAATCATATGGAGGGTGCGTCCTAGTCTAAAAATAAACTTGTCGACTATTAGTGTACTATTGCGTTTGCACCTTTTTTATTGCTCTGTGGTATATTTATTTTAGCTGGCTGTGTAACTGATCTACAAATGGGTAGGAAGCCACATTTTTTGTGCATTTGGTGCATATTTTTTTATTATTTCTGTTTTTTAAAGCATTAGACCACAATTCACTTTTTTTTACACAGACTCTATGGGCAAAACTAGACACAGAGGATATTAAGTATGTACAGCAGACATAACATTAAAACCTCCTGCCTAGTATTATTTAGATGGCCCTTGTGCTATCAAAACAGTCCTGACCCGTTGAGGCATGAACGCCACAAGGCACGTTCTGTAGTATCTGGCACCACGACATTAGCACTAGCTCCTTAAAGTATCTCTTTGACTATTAACAACAGTCTATAAGGGTACACAGACATTATACGCTAGTACATATTAAGGCCATGTTAATAAGAGATTACACAATCAGGTAAAGTGAACAAATTGTTCATGAGACAGTGTAAAATATAAGGGTGGGAATGTGTGTATTTCGAAGAATAGACACTTACACAATGCAGTATTCCAGTAAAGACAGTTTATCTATTAATTAGCATGGTATTGGTAGTAGTATAATGTTTCCATGGTTACAGCTGGTAACTATGGAAACACTTTCAAATCGGTCCGATATTTGGTAATGGGAATTAGACATTTTTTTGGTGAGAATTTACATTTCAACTCCATTAACCATATTTACTACAATTCAAATGGACAAATGTTCACTAGTAAGGTTTGCTTGCTATGTGTTTTTTTTTTTTTTTGTCAAAAAAATAAGGTGTTATTATTTGTCCTAACGTAAAAGCATTGTTTATATCTAAATGACCATGCAGCATTTTTGCATCTGTGCTGTCACTTATGAACAGAGAAAACATGGTTTAGGAAACGCATATACTACCTTTGGAGCGAATCATTGAAAAAGTTACCTACCACCTGGTTGCCAGGAACATTATATTATATATGCACTACTGGAGAAAAGTGTTAAATTATCCCCATTTTCCACTTTTAATTAATGCAGTACAATGACTCAGTTGGTAAAAAAAAATCATGGCCATTCTGTTTATACAATTTCTCCTAATTGTATTACTTAAAATTGCCACCTTTTCCAAATATAGGGGTAAATGTAATAAGGTGTGATTTTTGTGAATGTGCAATTTTTTGGTCAAAAAACACACGTTTACTGAAAATATAATAGTCTGGAGGTTTGGGGTTCTTTTGTGTTTTTTTTTTTTTTTTACCCATTGGATGCCTACTTGGATGAAGAGAATGTGATCTAAACTGGATCTAGGTGAGTTTTTTTTTTTACCCACAGGTACCTATTGGATTCTACTGGACAAGAGGACTGACTCTACGTGACAACAAAAGTAATTATACGTATGTATGTATGTATGTATGTATGTATGTATGTATGTATGTATGCAGGGGGGGATCCAGGATAAAATGACAGGTGGGGGCACCATGATAAAAGAGGGTTTAGGTGGGGGAGGGGCAGTGTTAGTGGTGCCAGTGTACATGCTAAGAGAGCGGCAGAGAGAGGGTGGGAATGGGATTAAAAATAGGCCCTGGCATTTTAAATACACAGGCCCACCATGGCAACAAAAGTGAAGGATGTAGTTGTGCCCGCGCACTGAAAAGGGGGTGTGGCCACTCAACAGGGGGCATGTCCTTGAGTGTAGTGTACAACACCATGTACTTCCATGTACTACACATTATGCAACAAAATACTAGACCCCATTATACTTGCCCCTTACACATGATACCAAATGGAATGAACCAAAATTCATATAATGCCACACGGATTGAGCCAAGATTCACATAATGCCACACGGATTGAGCCAAAATTCACATAATAACACACGGATTGAGCCAAGATTCACATAATGCCAAATGGATTGAGCCAAAATCCACATAATGCCCCACGGATTGAGCCAGAATTCACATAATGCCACACGGATTGAGCCATAATTCACATAATGCCACAAAGATTAAGCCAAAATTCACAATACGCTTCATAAACAGGGACATTGTCCACCAAAGGCGTGCATTAAACATTTACACCATAATGTCCATTACACGTTAAGTTACACGCCATTATGTCCATTATGTATTATGCCAAACACCATAATGCCTATTAAAAATTATGCTACTTATCTACATGCTCATTGCCAGAGGTTCCATGTTCGTTGCCATGTGGGATTACATGCTCATTGCCAAGGGGGAATACATGCTCGCGGTAAATGGGGGACAGCCGCCGCCAGGCAGAAGTGATAGACACTGACAGTGGCAGAACCTGGCTGTATTCAGAGCACTGCAGGTCCCGGCTATTTGAAATAATACCCCTTTCACACCAGAAAATGCATTCCCAGGTTGGCCCCTTTCACACTAGCCGAGTCCCTGCATTTTCTGGTGTGAGGGGGAGAGAAAACCACCCCTCCCCCCCTGTAACCAGTTATCTCATTTAACCGGCTATATCTACGGAACCAACTGACCCATTTACATGAGACAAGTATCATATTAAAGAACTTTTGAGTGGGCTTTGAATGATTTTGGTCCAGTAAAACTGGAATGTTTGGTTCCAGAGTAATCTGCCCTCAAAGAACATGAACAGCCATGAAATTACATTTAAAAAATAAAACAATTGGTTTATGCTGCTTTCAGACCGCATAACTGGCTTTGACCCTGTATTTGAAAATGTTTCCAAAAACGGGTCTGCCAGGTAAAACCCCTTTCACACCGCATCTCTTAAACGGTATATTACTGTTTAAGTGGCTTTTTTTTACACTGGCAGACCCGTTTTTGGAAGCCAGTGCGGTCTTCAGTGCCCCCCCCCCAGTTAACACACACACAACCGCCCCCCCCCCCGTTGACACACACACACACACACACAACACAACACAACCGGGCACCCCCCCAATGTTTTTGAGGACCCCCCCCCCCCGTTCAGCCGGTACCTCCTGCGACGCGTTGAGGATCCCGGCAGTATGGGGCAGCCATTTTCCGAAAGTCACTTTTCTTATAAGAAAAGTGACTTTCGGAAAATGGCTGCCCCCATAGGAAAGACAGTTTTTTTTAAACGGGCTTTCCTATGGGGCAGCCATTTTCCAAAAGACACTTTTTTTTAACAAGTGCAATGCATCCGTCCATACTGCCGGGATCCTCAACGCGTCGCAGGAGGTACCGGCTGCACGAGGGGGGGTTGTTAGCGCTGGGGGGGGACGACGGGACGTTAACTCGGGGGGGGGCGTTAACCGGCGCGCGGCGGGGGGATTTAACCGGCGTGCGGGGGGGCGGAGCACTCATTAAATATTCACTGCGCTGGGTCACAAATACCGTTTTAGACCCGATTTTGATGCCAAAATACCGGGTCTGAAACGGGTAGGACCCTCCATTTTAACCGTTTAAAAAAAACTGCTTTTTTAAAACGGTAAAGTGGTTGTGCACCTTTCAGACCGCACAGATTACCGTTTTAAAACGGTTAAAAAAAAATCGGCAAAATACCGGTTTTTAAGTGCGGTCTGAAAGGGGCATAACATGCAATATCTCTGGAACCGATTGACCGATATGGACCAGCCTGATATCATATTGAAGGCCCAGCAATTTGGAATTGAATGAGATTAACCACAAGCTTTTGTGATGCCAAGGAGGAACTGGCAGCCGCCGGAACCGGGTGGGGGTCGGAATTAACGGGTCCCATATTATCCTATGGGGAAAACGTTACAGCTTTGCCAGGGGGGGGGGGCCTGAATCCGCCAATGTATGTATGTATGTATGTATGTATGTATGCATGTAAGTGTGTGCATGTATGTCAATAAAATGTAACTTTCTAAGGTGTGTGCCTGTATTTATTTTTGTATTGGTTTCACTGTGGAACTACAAGTCACAGCAGGCCCTTTAATGCCCCACGTGCAGGTACTTGTGGTGCTCCATATACCTGTATGCTGGGAATGCTTGTTGGGACTTATTGTTTCATACCGAAAACCAATATTATTTTTTGCACAAAATGACTATCAACCCGGCACCCACCACCCAGGGGTGCCAGGGATAGCCCAGGGCTTCCCTCTCTCAGGGACCCCACCCAGGGCTGACCAATCACAGGTTAACGGCACAGTTATGGGACCTTATATAAAAATTGCAGCCCGGCGCTGGTTTAAAAAAATACGAGGGGACTGGGGGATATTTGTAACCAGGCCAGTCCAAGAGACCGGCACTGGTTTGGGAAATATGGGGTAATCTCAGTAATTTATTTCATCATATTTTTGTAACCAGGACTGGCTGAAAGAGTCCAAGGCCGGTAATGCTCAGGGGTCCCTTTTTCTTTTACAAATCCCTTTTTCTTTTAAAAATCCCTTCTACTTTTACAAATAAACTGTACTTTCCCCTTACTACACTTGTATAAAAAAAATCACACATTGTCTAAAAAAATTGCAATTTCCAGTTACTTAAATTTTGCCAGAAATTGCAATAGATTTCTACTTTGCGCTAAAATTTTTATTAGATTTGTGGCTAAAGTCGTATATTTGACATGTGCGACTTGGTACGATTTTTTACATTTGTGCAACTTGTTCCACCCTATTACATTTGACCCAAAACCTCCAGACAAACTTGTGACTATTCTTTCTACATCAGAGATAGACTGTTCAGGAAGCTTTTCCCATCACTGCTGCATAAGTTACCACAAATACGTTCCAAATGCAGGATGCTTTGTTTTCAAAATTTTGTCGTTATATAAAGGTCAGCTTCATTGGATTAAAGTTTTTTCCATCATTTGAAGCCCTCCATCTCCTTCTTTTGTTGAAGGTAGTATTCTCGGATTTGTTTTGTCGGAAACGGATGTGAATTGTCCAATTCAAAACCATCTTTCGACAATCCAATCCTGTGCAAGCGCAATAGTGTGCCCCTTCAGCAGACTGTGTTTGTGAAGGTGTAAAACTTTTCAGATTATATGGGTTTGGCAATTGCCAGAAGAACATCTGAAGCTAGAGTGTAGAGTGAAGCATGGAGCTTGTGGTGTTATGCTGTTGTTTTTTTTCTGCTGACATTTAAAGAAAATTAAGTAACCCAGATGGACTGGCCAGATCTTAACAGAGATCCCACTGGGAACCGAATTGGAGAAAGGGGTGCATTCTAGGCAGACTCTGGGGGAGATTCTCTAAGCAAAAAATGCGGTAAATGCTCTAAGCAATCTGGCTGATGCCCCATAGAAGCCTATGGGCTTCGAACGCAAACCCACCACCACCCCGCTCGGACCCACGCCCCCCTCCCCCTTACCTGTGTTCGGGCAGCACAGAGCTGTGCTGCCCGGACCTGTGACCTCCTCCTCCCTGCACTATGATCCTCTTCCAGGTGCAGGGAGGAGGAGAGCCCGGCGCAGCAGCAGCAGCGCCGGGTAAGGGAGGGAGGGGGAGCCGCCGGGACCCGATGGGACCCGGCGACTCTCACCGCAAAGGACAGCTCTTAGCGCAAGGGCTGTCCTTTGCCATAATTATCGCATATGTTACAACATATGCGATAAATATGTATGCAATGGGCGGCGAAGGGGGGCGGAGCTGAGCCGTGATTTTTAGAGAATCTCCCCCTCTACCTTCTTCAGTGTCACAGTTGGTCTTGGTACTTAACTCAGAAAGGTAAAACATTATGGGGCAGATGCATTAAGCCTTGCAAAGAGATAAAGTGGAGATAAAGTTGAAGGAAATAACACACCAGCCAATGAACTGTGTGAAAAATGACAGTTAAGAGTTGGCTGGTGCGTTATCTCCTTTCAATTAATCTCAACTTTTTCTCTACTTTATCTCTTCACCGGGCTTAATACATCCGTCCCATTGCCTGCTGTTGCCCAAACACTTGTGGATACAATTTTGTTGATCTATTTGCTGTCAGTGTCCAATCGCTTTTGTGTACACACAAACAGATACATTATATACACAAACACTACAAATATTAGCGTACATTTTCTTCACAAAATCTTTTCTCAAACAAAAAATGCAAAATAATTAGAAATTGTTTAAAAAAAAAAAAAATACCTAGAAAACAACCTAGTCAGTAGATACAAGGTACACGATGGTGTAGTACTTCACACAAAAATGTCACAGCTAAAGAGATCAGCATAAAAACATAGTTTGGGTAGTTCTCTAACGCAGTCAGACCTGCTGATCAGCTATCCATCAGGGAATCTGGAAAAAACTGTATGTTAAAAATCCAATCATATTTGGTTGGGATTGGCAAACCAATGATTTATTTTGGAATTCCCCAATCCCCAACCCAAGCATCGGGAGCACATGGAAAGGATATATGGGCCCCTGCACTGTAGACTTAGTTAATCGGCTAGTGTTACTAGTTTATTTGGAACTTGTGTATTATAGCGGTGCCCCCGATGTACATCGCGCAATGTTTTTATCGCATCGCATGCCATGCACCCGATGGTATGCGATGAAACATTGTATAAGCACCCTAAAGGGTGATTTTAAGCACCCAAATGGGTGCTTGCAATGTTAAATGCACCCCCACGCCACCCCCCCCCCACTATAAACGTGAACCCGAAGCGTGGCGAGCGCAGCGAGCCCGCGAGGGGCGGCGGTACGCCGCGCTCACCACACTTTCTATTCTCAACTCCACGCCGACGTGGATAGTGGGGGTATGAAAAGGTCGGAGGACGCGGGCTCGCTGCGCTTCGGGTTTACGTTTATAGTGGGGGGGTGGCGTGGGGGGCCATTTCACATTGCAAGCACCCATTAGGGTGCTTATACAATTTTTAATTGCATCGCATCGCATGGCATTGTATGCCATACAATTTTAAAATTGTATGACATTGTACAATATCGCGCGATATCGCGTCGCATACCATCGCATACCTTATGGTATGCAATGCGATGGGCGCCGCTATAATACACAAGTACCGTTTATTTTATTTAAATAATGTTACTTCTCACTGCAAAAATAAACCACATGGCCTCATACCCAAAACATTTTTTTAATAAACATCCAAATATTATTTTCTATCTGCATCCCATACCCACATGTGATGTTACTCATATGCTGGTGCACCAGTTGCACTCAACGTGTTACATCAAAGCAAACACATTAAGTACAATTGAGTGAATTCCAATGACTTCCCAAACACAAGTAAGGAACGTGAGTGGGTGTCCTGCATTAGGTTAGCATTGTATGTGCATGTTTTATAAAGTAAAAAGAAGCAATGAAGTCTATGGATCTGCTCTTTGAGGCACACAGGCTTTTTCCAAAGTGTCATACTCTGATACACATTTTCTGCTAGCAAAAAGAGCGGCCAAAAGCCTGGTACATTAAAATTAATATTAATCCACGCATGCTGTCACACACAGGCTGTAAATGGCTATAGTAATTATTATATATGTAAACTATAGGATACCTTTATATATAGATGTACATGTTGTACTTTGCTTACTGAAATCAGAGGATCAGTCTGTAGAGGGCAAGGAGGAAGGATTATAGGGTAGTCAGTGTAAAGTAAATGGTGATCTTAACCCCTTCCCGACATTTGACGTACATTTACGTCATGGCCGGGAGGTACTTCCCGACACATGGCATAAATGTACGTCATGAGTTTAAACTGTCACTGCGTCTCGAGACGCAGTGACAGAGGGACGATGTCTGCTGTCCCTGACAGCAGACATGTCCCTGCATGCCCAGGGGGGGCTGCGATGCCGCCCCCCCGTCGGCGATCGCTGTGATTGGCTGTTCAGTGTGAACAGCCATTCACAGCGTTTTCCTGTGTTACCAGCGAATCAGACGCTCGGTAACACAGGTGTCAATCACCGCCGGGCGTCAGGGGGCATGAGGGGGTCATCGGTGACGATGACACCTCACCCCACCCTCACCCCACCTGCCCCCAAGGCTGTGATTGGTCCGTGGGACCCACGGACCAATCACAGCCAAGGCGCGACATTTAAACTGACGGTGACTGCGCTGCAGACGCCATTCCGGTCTGGAATAGCGTGCAGAACGGTCACCGTGCCTGCCTGCCGTGAATACCGACCTGATCCTTGCTAATACTTACCTGATCCTTGCAAATACCTTACCTGATCACCTTATCACTGCTTGTAGCGTGCTGGACGCTTCCTGGATCTGACTTCCTGAGACTTCCTGCTGCTGCTGCAGTGTGATAGAGAGATAGAGAGATAGAGAGAGAGATAGAGAGAGATAGAGAGATAGTGACAGAGAGAGCTATATTTTGTGTCTGCTACCCCCCCTTTTTGGGGGTGCAGGGGTTTTCTATATATAAATAACTGTCAGTGCTGCTGCTGCAGTGTCATACAGTGATAGATAGTGATAGATAGTGATAGATAGTGAGAGGTAGAGAGATAGAGAGATTTGTGTCTGCTACCCCCCCTTTTTGGGGGTGCAGGGGTTTTATTTTATATATATAACTGTCAGTGCTGCTGCTGCAGTGTCATAGAGTGATAGATAGTGATAGATAGTGAGAGATAGAGAGATAGAGAGAGATAGTGACAGAGAGTGATAGAGAGTGTATATTTTGTGTCTGCTACCCCCCCTTTTTGGGGGTGCAGTTTTTTTTTATACATATAACTGTCAGTGCTGCTGCTGCAGTGTCCTAGAGTGATAGATAGTGAGAGATAGTGAGAGATAGAGAGATAGAGAGAGATAGTGACAGAGAGTGTATATTTTGTGTCTGCTACCCCCCCTTTTGTGCTGATCAGTATATCTGTGCTGATCAGCAACTTTTTGGGGGCGCAGAGGTTTTTTTTTTATATATATACCTGTCAGTTGCTGCCAGTTGCACTGTCAGTTGCACCAAAGGTTGTGCACCTGCTGTCCCTCACTGGTAATCAGTGTCGCATCACTGATCACCTTTTTTTTTTTTTTGTGAGTGCTGTGGGGTCTTTTTTTAATTTTTTTTTTACACACACTGATTTTGTGGGTGTCCTGTGGCCACTGTGCGCCGATCAGTGACGTACATCACTGATCAGCTTTTTCGGCACAGGGTTGATCAATTTTTTTTTTTTTTTTGATCAGATTCCTGTTGCCTTTGAGCGCTGTTCAGTGACAGACGTTACTGACCAACATCTGTGCTCAATTTTTGGCGCAGGACCTTTTTTTTTTTTTTTTAACCCCTTCAATTTTTTATTTTTAACCCCTTCATTTTTTTTTTTTTTTTATTGGTATAAAGTATTTTTTTTTTTCTGCACCACATACACACTACACACTACATACCCCCCGGATTGAAATAAAGTTTGTACCCCCCCCTACACTATACACGTGTTGAAACATTTCACTACCAGTAACACAAAAATAAAAATGGCATCCCAAATGTCCTCCCAAATGTCCTCCCAGTCATCCAGGAGAATGTATTCAGTGGAGGAGGCATATGCCATGCTTGCCTCTGACTCTGACACAGGCAGTGATGCAAGCGGGGAATTTGAAGGATTCGTCTTAAGCTCCTCTTCCTCCTCTGGTGATGAGGGACCCCCTCAAAGACGCCCCCGTAGATCAGCTGAGATTCCCCCCCCAATAATTGATCTAGTATGGACCCCACCACCAGACAATTTTGAGCCCCAGGTTCCTGAGTTTTTGGCCATGCCAGGAATCCAATTTGATTCCACAGGTCTCAGAGAAATTGACTTTTTCAAATTATTTTTCTCTGATGATTTTATAAATTTAATGGTGGACCAAACTAATTTATATGCCCAGCAGTTTATTGCTCAAAACCCCACGTCATCATTTGCTAGGTGGACCCCTGTAGATGCAGTAGAGATGATGGCGTTTTGGGGTCTGGTGTTTCATATGGGCATAGTAAAAAAGCCAGAAATTAGGCAATATTGGAGTACAGATGTTCTGTACAGTACTCCATTTTACCGTATGGCCATGCCCCGGACTCGATTTGAGACAATTCTTAAATTTATACATTACACCGATAATGCACAGTGCCCACCCAGAGATGATCCCACCTTTGACCGGCTATTCAAAGTCAGGCCGGTCATTGATCATTTCAGTGCCAAATTTGAAGAGGTGTACATCCCTGAAAAATTTATTTGTATCGACGAGTCCCTTATACATTTTAAAGGAAGGGTTAAATTCCGCCAGTACCTTCCCAGTAAGAGGGCAAGGTATGGCATAAAAATGTATAAACTGTGTGAAAGCACCTCAGGGTACACCCACAGGTTTAGGGTTTATGAAGGGAAGGATTCAAGAATTCAACCGCCAGAATGCCCCCCCTCCCTCGTAGGTGTTAGTGGGAAAATTGTCTGGGATTTAGTGCACCCCTTCCTGGATAAAGGTTATCACCTCTATGTGGATAACTTTTACACTAGCATCCCCCTGTTTAAGGCCCTTGGTTCAAGAATTACAGCAGCTTGCGGTACTGTGCGCAAGAACCAAAGAGGCCTCCCAAAAACGCACATTGCCCAAGTAATGAGAAGGGGTGAAAGCAGGGGAATATGCACCGAAAATATGTTGTTGGTCAAATATAAGGACAAGAGGGATGTCCTTATACTGACAACAATTCACGGAGACAGTACCACCTCCGTCCCTGTACGAGGTACCAGTACCCACACCTCAAAACCTAATTGTATCCTGGATTACAATAGGTACATGGGCGGAGTGGATCTTTCAGATCAGGTACTGAAGCCGTACAGTGCCCTGCGGAAAACAAAAATCTGGTACAAGAAGGTGGCCGTGTATATCATCCAGATGGCACTGTATAACGCTTACGTGCTATTCCGTTCTACCGGCCAGAGGGGGACATTTATGCACTTTCAAGAGGAAGTCATAAAGGGCCTAATATTTGGGAACCAGCAGGCAGAGGGCCCCAGTACTTCTAGTACTGGCCCCCGTATTGTACCAGGGCAGCATTTTCCTGATGAAATCCCCTCCACTGGAAAAAAGGGCAGGACACAAAAAAGGTGCAAAGTTTGCTATAAAAAGGGAATAAGAAAGCAAACTATTTTCCAGTGTGACACTTGCCCCGACAAACCCGGCCTATGTATAAAGGAGTGTTTTAAAATATACCACACATCTATGGAATATTAGGTTCATAATTTCACCGTGCTTCGGGGGTCTTGCTAATGCCACATAGCACCCACCATTCATTCCACCAGAATCTGAGCCGCAAAATCCAAAAATCACTCCTTCCCTTCTGAGTCCTGCCATGCACCCAACTGGTATTTTTTGGTCACATGTGAGGCATTGCCGTACTCGGGAGAAATTGGGGCACAGATTTTGGGGTGCTTTGTCTCCTTCATTCCTTGTGAAAATGAAAAATTTTGAGCCAGAACTGCATTTTTGTGTAAAAAAATGTAATTTTTCATGTTCACTGCCCAGTTTTATCAAAATTGGTGAAACCCCTGGGGGTTTGAAATGTACACTATACCCCTAGATGAATTCCCTGAGGGGTGTAGTTTGCAAAATGGGGTCACTTGTGGGGGGGTTCCACTGTATTGGTGCTTTGGGGGTCTTGCTAATGCGACATAGCACCCACCATCATTCCACCAGAATTTGTGCTGCAAAATCCAAATATCACTCCTTCCCTTCTGAGTCCTGCCACTTTTTGGTCACACATGAGGCATTGCCGTACTCGGGAGAAATTGGGGCACAGATTTTGGGGTGCTTTTTCTCCTTCATACCTTCTGAAAATGAAAAATTTTGAGCCAGAACTGCATTTTTGTGTAAAAAAATGTAATTTTTCATTTTCACTGCCCACTTGTATCAAAATTGGTGAAACCCCTGGGGGTTTGAAATGTACACTATACCCCTAGATGAATTCCCTGAGGGGTGTACTTTGCAAAATGGGGTCACTTGTGGGGGGGTTCCACTGTATTGGTGCTTTGGGGGTCTTGCTAATGCGACATAGCACCCACCAAAATTCCACCAGAATCTGAGCTGCAAAATCCAAAAATCACTCCTTCCCTTCTGAGTCCTGCCATGCACCCAACTGGTATTTTTTGGTCACATGTGAGGCATTGCCGTACTCGGGAGAAATTGGGGCACAGATTTTGGGGTGCTTTGTCTCCTTCATACCTTCTGAAAATGACAAATTTGGAGCCAGAACTGCATTTTTGTGTAAAAAAAATAATTTTTCATTTTCACTGCCCAGTTGTACCACAATTGGTGAAACCCCTGGGGGTTTGAAATGTACACTATACCCCTAGATGAATTCCCTGAGGGGTGTAGTTTGCAAAATGGGGTCACTTGTGGGGGGGTTCCTAACTTTTAGCATCTTATGGTGCCTAGAAACCTACATGGTGCCTAAAAAATAATCTCATAAAAAGGAGGCTCCAAAATCAAGTAGGTGCTCCTTCTATTATGAAGCCTGTGGTTTGGTCACCGTGCACACTAGGGCCACATATAGGATATTTATGAAAACAAAAGAATTGGGGGAATCAATTTTCAGTCACATTTCTCTAGTAAAATGTACTGTGTTCCTTAGAAAAATGTATTAAAATTGCAAATCTGCAAAAAAAAAGAAATTTTGAAATTTCACCTACACTTTGTTTTAATTCCTGTGAAACACCTAAAGGGTTAACAAACTTCCAAAATGCTGTTTTGAATACTGTGAGGGGTGCAGTTTTTGAAATGGCATCATTTATGGGGGTGTCTCACATACAAGTCCCTCAAAGTCACATCAGAACTGAACTGGTCCCTAAAAAAATCAGTGTTTGAAATTTTCTTGAAAATTTGAGAATTTGCTATTCATATTGTAAGCCTCCTAGTGTCCCAAAAAATTAAAAGGAAGTTGAAATAATGATGTCAACATAAAGTAGACATATGGTCTATGTTAGTTATTCACTATTTTGAGTGGTAAGATTATTTGTCTCACAAGCAGAAAATTTAACATTTTGCAAATCGCTAAATTTTCCATTTTTTCACGATATTTTGGTATTTTTCACAAAAAAACACAGACTGTATCGACCCAAATTTACCACTAATTTGAAGTACAATGTGTCACGAAAAAACAATCTCAAAATCACTGGGATAAGTAAAAGCAAAAAAAAGTTATCCCCACTTAAGTGAGACATGTCAGATTTGAAAAAAAGGGCTCTGTCAGGAACGCAAAAACTGGCTCTGTCAGGAAGGGGTTAACATACAACTCTATTTGTGGCTCCTCCCACATGCTGGGGGTTAGTCCCACCCACCAGCCAATAAGGAGCAGACTTTTGCTGGTGGGCGGGAATTACCTCCGGCATGTGTAAACAATCATTTGGGCTTCTCTCACAGGGGTACTGCCAGCCGGAGAAGCCAGCGATCAATCCGGGATCTGTCTGCTGAGTATAATTTCCCTTAACAGGAACTCATTGGGATTCTACATGGAGAAGAGGACAGGCCTACGAGGTAATCCATAGGCAATGTATGTGTGAATGAATGTAGGGTGTAACAAAGTTATACTGTTTGTGTGTTTTATTTCACTATTTGTAATGTTGTGGAACTGCAAGATACAGCGGGCCCTTTAATGGCCCGCATGTTGGGACTTGTGGTTCTCCAAGTTCCAGCATGTGGGGCAGGCTTGCTGGGACTTGTAGTTACACAACATTACACAATTGTTTAATCTATTTTTTACCATCAGCCCCATGCCCACCGCCTCATTGGCATCGGGGACAGCCCCAGGCTTCAGCTTGGGCAGGGGTCACTGTGGAGGGGGGACACACCTTTATTGGGGGTGCACTCCTCCAGGGGAACTTACGTAAGAAAGTTTCCCCTTGCATTGGCATTACCTTGTTGGCTGTTTCGGCATTATGCTGGTTGCCAAAATACGGGAGACCCCTAGGCATTTTGTCTGCCATATTTTGGCAGCAGCCCATAGAAGTAATCATGGTCCCGGCGCCTGTACAATATAAGTTACAGGCACCGGGACGAGCGCGTGCGGAGTACCGGTATAGGTATTGCGCATGCGCATTTGCCGTTTTTGCACGGAAGCCCGCAGCAAGGCGTCCCGGTGGGAGGTAAAAACCGCCACTGCCACTATTGATTGTAAAGTGCAGCGGAATATGCTGCGCTATTTGAGAAACTATAAATAAGTATATATTGAGTACTATGTGGCATACACACATGGCTAATTAATACCCATTTCTAAGCCATCTGACTAGATAGCTTAGAAATTAAGCACAGATCACTCTGTGTGTGCACCCTATAGCAATGGAAATGTGTGGTCTCATGCATTGCCATCACTCTCTAGGCAAAGAATTATCATCAAGATGATATTAGGGGCACTTTGCAATAGAGCTGATTGGTCAATAAGCTGCTGTCACAATAATAAGGGGGTAGTCACTCCCCAAAACGATGGCTACAAAGAAATGGGTATGCTCCATTTATCCTGCTTAGATTGCAGGGTTTTGCCTATAAGCATAGGCAAAACCCTGCTCAGCACAGATGGATATATGAGCTGGACACTATGGCCCCAAGAGGCCGTCATAAATGCAATACCATGAGCATGCTTGTTTGATAATGTATACTATTTAGATGAATGGAAGTGGTATGCAGTGTACATGCTTGTTTGATAATGTATACAATTTAGATGAATGGAAGTGGTATGCAGTGTACCTATTTTAGTTCTGAAGGTAGCAGGTTTTGTTATTTTTTATATATATATATATATATATATATATATATTTTTTTTTCATTGTTTTTATTAGAGTGCATTGCACTGCAACAATACAAAAGATACTTCACTTTAATGTAGAGACATTTATAGCTATCAGAAAAATCCAAGGAGCAAACAATAAATAGCAAGTGCAGAATGTGTCACTTTAGTAATTAAGCGGAAAACCCACCACTGACATGTATATAACAAGAACATTGATGAACATAAGAGGTTAGATGGCTTTACAATGTATTTGTTCTTTTTAGTATATTTATTGGATTGACTGTTTAGGTTTGCCCAGTGTGCCCCCCCACACCCTGCCGGTAGCAGACACCACTCCAACGGAGTGGAAGTTACATGGCCACCAGCCCCAGCCCCACTTGTCATTTATTTGTTTTACAAGAAAAAACATCTCTTATATCACCCACAGTACTTTACAATTGTTTTCACTACACGTTTATGATCCTACCCAGGGTTACATCATAGGCCATACTAAGAAGTGCTCACAGACCACACCGGCCGTGTTAGCACCTCAGAAGGTGAGCGCAGCACCTCCCTGCCTGCATATATGACTTGAAGCACAATTGTTTTCCAGTAACCAGAAGTGACTAAGCCAGAGGTTCCCAAACGCGGTCCTCAGGGCACCCCAACGGTCCAGGTTTTAGGTATATCCATGGATGGCTTAGCACAGATGGTTAAATCAGACTGACTGAGTTACTAATTAAGTCACCTGTGGCCAAGCATGGATATACTTAATACCTGGACCGTTGGGGTGCCTTGAGGACCGCGTTTGGGAACCTATGGACTAAGCGACAGTCTCATAAACAAAGAAATAAAACAGCCTTTCTAGAAAACAATTTTGGACATGGATAGAATTCTGAAATCCCATTGGCAAACGCAGCATTTTAGTGTGGGTGGTTCCATACATACGACAAAAGAAAAATATATACATACATGTATGTATGTATGTATGTATGTATGTATGTATGTATGTATATATATATATATATATATATATATATATATATATATATATATACATATATATACATACACATACACACACACACACACACACACACACACACACACACACACACCATATCTCCCATCTGTCTGGCGAAACAGTCCCTTTTTTGGGACTGTCCCACCTGAGGCCAGCAGTGGGGAGGGCAGTTGGGAGTTCTCCTGTCATTTGCTGTGGTGAATAGTAATAAATACACTGTGAACACGGGCACAGTGTCTATTCACGGAGACAGAGGGAAAGGGAGCACGGCCAACATCTTATAGAGTGCTCTCCATTCCCCCCCACAACAATTGTGGCTTTGCCACAAAACCACACACAGGTGGTTTTAAAAGTTGGGAGGTATGCATACATACATAGCTTACATACATACATACATAGCTTACATGCAAACTCATACCTTCCAACATGATCCTCTCCAGGAGGGACACAATGCTCTGACCCTGCACTTTCCTCCTAATGTATAATTGCCATCACCTGTTTGGAACAGGTTAATTAATAAGAAAGGAGCTTTAATACAGGTGATGGTAATCATTAATTAAGAGGAAAATCCAGGAATAGAGCAATGTGTCCCTCCTGGAGAAGGTCATGTTGGGAGGTATGCACACTGCAGACACAAACACACAGCATACGCTGTCACATACACACACATACTACACACACATATCGCAGGGTTGCCGACCCTCCCGAAATTTCCGGGAGTCTCCCGAAAATCGGGGCTCCCTCCCGGCCCCCCGGAAGGGTGGGCAACCCTCCCGGATTCAGGGGGGACCCCCGCTGTCCCCCGGATCGCGGCATTAAAATGCCGCAATCCTCGGGTCTCAGAGGAGGGGGCGGAGCTAAAATGACACAATCGCGTCATTTTAGCCCCGCCCCCTCCACAGAGATCACTGAATTTGCTGGTTTACCAGCATGGGGCGGGGCTTAGTGATGTCACGCTTAAGCCCCGCCCCCTGGGTGGCTACTGAATCTCTCCTCTCCGGGCTTCTCCCGGAGAGGAGAAAAAGAAAGTCGGCAACCCTGACATATCGCAAAGATGCACACAGCATGTACTACAGGATGTACTCACACAGCAAAAATAGACAGATGCACACAGCAATGACACACACATTGCATAGATGTACACACAGACGCACACATAGCATATATGCATACAGCATGTACTCACACACAGCATCACCCTCCCCAGTCACCAGCACCAGCTCCCTCCAACATTAGAATAGTGTACCTTCTTGTCTGCAGCAGACAGTCCCACTTGCTGCCTCCCCTGGCCAGCTCCCCCTAACAGCACAGTCACACGGTCACGGAGCACTGCCTTTGAGGAGCTGCACGGCACGCTGCCTCTGCAGCTAGCTCCCCCTAGTGTTAGTCAGCCCAACTGCAGCCTGTCTCCTGTACTTGGAGGCACTGCAGCTACCGGGAGATGCGCAGCCTGCATGAGGATGTGTTAATATCGGTCATCTGGTCCGATAGATCAGCAAGCAGGGGGGGTTTCTATGTACCTAGAACACTTCAGCTGCCTCCTTGGAGAGATTCAGGGAAAATTCAGTGAACATTACAAAATTAGAGCAATGCTTTTACTAGCAAGAGATGACTAGTAAAAGCATTGCCCTTTTAAATACACTGAGAAGTGTCGGGTTTTAGAACCCAACTCTTTGTAATTTAACAGTTGGGTTAGGTAACCATTGAATTATACCAATCTTGATTTAGGAATTTGCTGCCACTTCCCTTAAAAACATGTACTGTAAGATTAGTGCCTAATAGGGCCTACACACATCCCGATTTTGGCCAGAGATATAGCATGCCAGATTTAGCATAGCAGATTTCCTTTGAGCACAAAATCATCTATATTGCTTAGAACATGCAAAATGTGTCAACGATATGCCTCAGCGTTTCTGCTTAGCGATTTAAGCATGCCAGATTGACACCACACAAAAGGCGCCCGATATGCAGGGTCTTGCTAAGCGATTTTGCTAGATTGATGGGACATGCTCATTCTTCATCTTAATGCGATTTAGACGCGCGGGGCCGCGCATCTATATCGGTTTAGCCCCCACACACACACCGATGTATGCTTAGTTTCTAAGCGACCTTGCTAAATCGCTTAGAAAATGGCACAAAATCGGCATGTGTGTAGGCCCCATTACACAGAGGTAAGGGTTGTCTTCCAACAGGACAAGAGCATCGACCGCTATGTCGGGCACTGATAATGGGAGGTGTGACCAATGCAGGGAGTTGTGGCCAGTCAAACTCCTTAGGAAATATTAATAATTGCCATGTTGCCGGCATGGGGGCTGATGGGCGCCTGCATGCAGCGGCGTAGCTACATTTTGGGCGCCCCCCCGCGCCGTTAGGGGGGGGGCGCCCCCCGCCGCCCATGCAAACCCCCCCAATCCCCTGCAGCCTTACCTTTCCCGCTGGTCCCGGCGGCTCCGTTCTTCTGCTGAGGACCACCACAAAATGGCCGCCCCCATACAGCAGACAGTTTCTGTCTGCTGTATGGGGGCGGCCATTTTGTGGTGGTCCTCAGCTGAAGAACGGAGCCGCCGGGACCAGCGAAATAGGTAAGCCTGCGGGGGATTGGGGGGAGGTGTAACTATAGCACGGGGGCTGCGGTGCTATAGTTACGCCACTGCCTGCATGGGGGCGCCAGCAGAAGGCAGTAGACAGGCGGGTGCGATCGATTGCCACCCAACCCCACTGCACATCATGCAGCGAGAGAGAGGAGTGGCTGATTCTGCAGCTGCTTCTCTCCCCAGTGCAGTACACAGCATTCTGTGTGCTGGGCTGGGGAGAGAGGCTGTTTGCCGCAGCAGACAGCAGTCACTGCTCTCTCCCACTATCCAGAGCTGGCCTTAGGCATAGGCAAACTAGGCAATTGCCTAGAGCATTTGGAATGCCTAGGGGCACCAGCAGCTTCTGCTGATTAAACTGATATGCAGCATGTCTATATACTGTGTGTCAGTGAGACTGTATCTGCATATGAATAGGGTATTCATGGAAATCACTGTAACATATGCAGGTACAGACACAGTCGCACACAGAATATAGGCATGCCGCATATCATTTTAATCATCGGAAGCTCCTTGTGTGTGCTGGTCATAACAATGCAAATAAGACGAATTTTCAGCAAAAAAGGCACCCAACGTTAGCAGAACTGGCCAGAAGCTGTATGGCTTATTGAGTCAAGATGTATGAGGAAACATCTGTATCCAAGCAGAGGTCAAAGTGTTAGCAGCTGTGCGAGTGCTGTCTGCAGGTGGGTTGGTTGTGCAATAGAGTTTGGTATATGTGTAAGGGGCATTATGTGTGTCATGTATAAATGCATTAATAATATGCAACATATGTGTAACAGGAATTGTGTGTCATGTGTATAAAGGCATTAATAATGTGCAACATATGTGTAAGGGGCATTATGTGTGTCATTATGTGTATGAAGGGCATTAATAAAGGTTGGCACAATGTGTAAGGGGCATTATGGTTATAAGGACATTAATAATGTGTGTCATGTGTAAGGGGCTTTATTATCAGGGGTGCCAAGAGAAAGGGGTAGGGGGTACAAATTACCCAGGCCAAAGTCTGATGGAAGGGCCCAGCTGCAGCTCTTCTCTGCCCATCACACACTGCTTTGTGCTGGGTTGCAGTGTGGCCATGGAGGTGCTTAAAATACAATATTTTCTCAGGATTTTTTTCTAAGGGTATAATGTGAGGAGTAATGTACATAAGGTAAAGTGGTACTACTGTGTGATGTAACGTGAATAAGGGACACCATCGCATGATATAATGTGAATAACGTTGCACTACTGTGTGGCATAATTTGAATTGGGGGTAGTATTGTGTGGCCATGCCCCTTCCCAGCAAGAACACAGCCCTGTTTGGGCTGCCCCCGGCAGTTTCTTTTTCATCAGCGACCATCTCTGGTCGCTGATGAAAAGGAGAAACTGAGCAATATATCTCCCCCGTGTGTACGGGGCTATAGAGTTTAACGCCATTTTTGTTTTCACCAGCACTTGAGCAATTATTGGGTGAAACACTTAATAGTCATTTTGTCATTGGATTTCACGATAAGTTAATTCAGTTATTAATAAGTTAATATAAGCGTTAAGTGAAATTAAGGTTAAGGGGCCCATACACGGTCCGTTAAACGGATCCGTTTGGGTCTTAATTAGCATGCATCGTATCGGATCGCATGCCTAGTGCATGCAATGTGATCCGATACGATGTTTAGCTAGTACAAAAAGTATGTGCAGCACATACTTTTTGTACCGTACTATGTGATGCACGGGAGCGCGCATCGCATAGTACAAAACGGACGGTCCGGGAACGGACCGTCTATGGGTACCTTTAGCACTTGTAGTTATATTGGGCCTGTAAATCTGTGTACATACTAGATGATAAATCAGACAATTTGATATTTTGAGCTGAATTGGAATGAAAAATCATTCACATCATTAAGTGTGTACACACTATTGCACGCTCCCGCGAGTCCTTTGTTGCATCTTCTCACCTGATGAGTTATATTATGGATTTGCGCTAAACAGAGCAGCTCTTATTGATAGAAGCAATATTATGATGTAAAAAAGAGCGCTATGTAATTGAAATAATGTGCTATAAACTGTACTGGTTAATAATAAACTTTGAGTGATACCTGTAAAAAAACAATGGTTATCAATCCGCCTTGTGAATGGTAGTACGCCGGCCCACCATTCGCACCGTGTGTACATTCGCACGGCATACAAATGGATTTTTTACATAAACATCCATTCAAAGGCCGTGGGGGAACACCCACATCATTCAACAGTCTCCAACCATCGGATGATGTGGAACGTGCACGAAGACATAAGGTTGCTCAGAGCAATCTTACATCTGCGTGCACATTCTGAGGGAAGTGGGCGGGCAGCTGACATCCGGTAATGTCTGCTGGCCACGTCATACCCCCTGTGACCTCCGTTTGCAAGGATGGGTGCACCCAGTCAACAACAAACATCAGCCCTGTGTGAATGCACGCGGCCCTGCAAATGGAGATGAATAAGGTCCCTAAGTGTCAGGTGCTGTTCAGTTTAAAGTTTTAAGGGCAAAATTTTAGACACGATTTATCACTACAATAGCTGTAGCGATAAATCACATCTAAAATGTTGTACATTCTAGTTAACCGCCCACAAGAAGAAAAATGTCCTTTGTTCAGAAGAAATAAAAAAAACTATTATCTTGCTTTGATTCTGATTCATCTGTGATACAGGAAGTTCAAATAGTGAATACAAGTGCCCCTTTATAACGAATTAGTAGGGCCACCAAAAACGAACCAAAAGAAAATGTATGAAAAGAGGGGGTCAGAACCAGACGAAAGTTGTGGGCAGGTTGGACTGCTTTCTTAAATATTTCACCTTTCTTAATATGAACTTTCTATTAGTAGAATTAGTTTGTTAAACAAAAGTTGATAGTGGAGCTTATTCTTTCCGTCTGGGTGGTGAATTTTTGATTGCATGCAACTGCTTTTTCTCTCATTTGCTATCCATGCTGAATTAAGCCCTCAGATTGCCAGATTTGACCCACTGAACCTGGGTCCCCAATTCTAAACACTGTGACCTGTGTTTAACCATTATTTTAACCTGGTTTGAAATGCCTGAATGAAGGACAGGGGTTATTTCTTTTTGGTACTTTCACACTGCACCTCAACCCGAGTCAACAGTATCCTGGGTTATTCATGCTATGTGAAAGGTGTATAAATGTTGTCTCCATAGTCTCTAGAATATTTCTCACAAAAAAAAAAAAAAAAAAAAAAAAAAAATATATATATATATATATATATATATATATATATATATATATATATATATATATATATATATATATATATATATATAGTCATTTTGGACTTGAGGATCCTGCACACTGCATGCGTCGAGTGTCAAGCGTCTGTTTTTTCCTTTATTGCTTGTGATATCACATCAAGATAATACATGCCTCATAGCTTAGGCCCTTATTCTGATTGACGCGGACTTTACCGCGTACTTACGGATCGCGTCTTTATGGCGTCTGCGCATGCGTGGAGAACGCTACGCGCATGTGCCACGCCTTGACTCGGTACCAGTTCGGGCAAATCCCGTCCAAAACTGTTCACCGCTATCAGTCGGGAAATAGGGGCGTATTATGGGCGTCATGCGGAATGACACATGGGCGTAGTTTCAAAGTGGGCAAAACGGGGCGGAAACATGGGCGGACACGGGGGAGTACACTTATGTTGGGGGGCGTACATTCGGAAACCACTCCGAATGCACGCGATCAAAAAGGGCAGAAATGTGCGGTGTCCACAAGTGTACTATTGCTTTGCGGACACCACTCGTTCATGCGGTAGGCGAACGTACGCCTAATGACTACAAGCATTGACACCTGAACCCAATAGAATCGACTCCTTTACTCATTACTCACTAATAGGACGCTTGTCAGTGCTTTAATTGAAACCATTGCACTTCAATTGCTGTAAGGGTTAATGTGTGCAATGCATGTGTTAGGCATGCTTGTAAGGATATATTGGAATCTAATTGATTCCAATTCCAAATAAGCATTTTTTTATCAGGATAGGTAATTGAATAAGTGGGTCATGTGATGTATAGCAGAAGATACTTCATAGTGGGTTGTTTGGCGTAAATACTCCGCTTACGTGCGGTAGCACCGCTTGGCTCCCGTTCGGATGCGGTATTCCCGAGCATACTCTGTAATACTCTGTAATACCGTGCCGAATCGGAGTGTTTCTCCCGCACACGCATGCTTTGTATGTCGTCCGTAAACACGCCCTGTTCTTAAAGAGTGAGTCCGTCCGAATGCGGAGGACCCGTGGGCGTTTCTACGGACGATGGCCGCACGCGGCAAAACACCGTGGCGTGCGGACCGCACCGTAAGAATGCGGGAATATCCGCACCGATCAGAATAAGGGCCTTAGTTTGGTCACTAAGCTATCCAACAGTAATAATGCTATCCAAATTCATCTAGTAGTTTGTGAATGATGCCAGATTGAACAGACAAACACAAACTGTAACTTTATGATAGATAATAAACAGTTTGGACAACAGGTATTTGAGAGGAGGTGCGAGCATTTTATTGGAGAATAGTATTTGTTACAAATGTTGTCACCAGGTGGCGTTGTGGTGATACAAATCCCTTCAAGAAAGCTATGTTCATTAAGGCAACACTTTACTAAAGAATGAGCCTTCAACCTACTAGTATCAGAAAACTGGACCTCACACTATAAAATTATTAGTTGTGGTTTATTTTTTATTTTTTTTGTAGAACCAGATATATCGGGAAGAAATTATTATATATTGTGACAAGGAAGCACATACACTGGATTAGAAGAAGTCTTGGTCTTTAGTTTTGTAGCAGGTGAACAGCATACCAGGTAAATCAGCACAGGAGGAATGGCTACAACATTGCAGCATACAGGCGTCACAGCACAGTACAAACACTTCAGGAATCTCGAGTGGTCCCTACCATAGCCCACACCCTGGCCTATCACTTGGGCAGCTTTTCCATCATCAAGAGCAATGACCCTGTGCCCTGGAAACACTTGTATCAGGATAGCACAGGTACTGCTTAATCAGCCCAAACCAGAACACATCAGTTAGGAAACCTGGACCGGATCTAATTTTCCTGCGGTTGCTGCTGATCTAAAACCTGGTCTGGATTTTCCAAATTATCCTTATGTGGAAATATGCAGTATCTGCAACACTATCATGTGCTAGCTATTACATCTGGAATATAGCCTGCTACAGAAAATGCTGCCCTTCCCATGGAAATTCCTGTTGACCAAAATTGGGGATTCAATTTTATTTACATTTATGGCTGATGAGTCTATGTAGATCTTTTTTCCAGGCACATTTGTTTACTTAGATAAAATGACAGATCAGACCAAGACTGTGGACTGGATGCAACAAAAATACTAAGTATTTCCAAAACATTCCGATATTCCTCGATCTACACTGTCACATGTATACCAGGAATACTTCATGGAAGGCATTACCATACACTGTGGACAGTGCAATTAGGGATGCCAATCCCGGGGCATTTTTTCAATCCCGAGAATCAGAATTGAAAAATGCTCAATCCCGGAACTCCCGGGATTGACATCTCTAAGCAGTTTAGGCAGGTACCCCCCCCCCCACTCTGAGAGCAGGGCAGACATCAGCGGGAGCAGGGCAGACAGGAGCGGGTGGTGGCGGCAACAGCAGCGGCATAGCTGCCTGGAGCTGCAACATGACTGGTGAGAGCTGAGGGATCACTCTGGAGTGGATATGGGCGGTGCGGCCTGCGCAGCGTGACGGTCAGAGGTTACGCTGCACAGGTCAGAGTGCCTATACCCTCTTCAGACTGCAGGCCAGGGGGGGGGGGGCTCAGACGCTGCCCGGCATCAGATATCCAATCATGGGATTCAAATCCCGGCATTTTTTAGGCCAAATCCCGGAATCCTGCCAATCCCGGGATCGGCCACCCTAAGCGCAATCGATGACCATAGTTGCTTAATGATAGTGACCAGCGGTATCTATCTAGAAATGTCTATGGTAATAGACAAGTGACACTGGCTCAAATTACATCCCCATTCAAAACAGCAGGTACCAGGCACATATCCAGCAGGTCAGTCATTAACTTCCATGGGATATGTGAGCAGAAAAACCCAGAGTGTCTCTGTTAACACCATGTACAGCACCTGGGTTTGGACACTGAAGGACTGGCAACATGTGACGTGATGAGTCATGGTTTGAGTAGTTTCAGGTTGATGGTAGGGTTCAGGTGTGGCGCAGACCCCATGAGGCCATAGACCCAAGTTGTCAACAAAGCACTGTGAAGGCTGGTGGTGGTCCACCTGAACACATCATTTATTTAGTTATTAGAGGTAATTACAAGGTTGCAGTGCTCTTTGCTGACTTCACATAATCCTCCAAAACAATGGAATATTCCAGCAGGATAATGCACAGTGTAATCAGGGGCGTAACTATAGCACCGCAGCCCCCGCCACCGCGGGGGGGCGCTGTGCATGTGGGGGCGCCGGGGGCTGCGGTGCTATAGTTAAACCCCCCCTCAATCCCCCGCAGTGCAGACTTACCTATCGCGCTGGTCCCGGCGGCTCCGTTCTTCTGCTGAGGACCACCAGAAAATGGCCGCCCCCATACAGCACACAGTTATCTGAAACTGTCTGCTGTATGGGGGCGGCCATTTTCTGGTGGTCCTCAGCAGAAGAACGGAGCCGCCGGGACCAGCGCGATAGGTAAGTCTGCGCTGCGGGGGATTGAGGGGGGGTTTGCAATGCATGGGCGGCGGGGTAAGGGTGCTCGGCGGGGTAGGGGTGCTCGGCGGGGCGGCGGGGGGGCGCCCAAAACGTAGCTACGCCACTGAGTGTAATCAGTCCTAAGTTATCAGGAATTGGTTTGAGGAACATTCTGAAAAGTGCCAATGATTGATATGGCCACCACCTTCGCCTGCCATAAACTAAACTCAACTGAGCTTTTATGGTAGAGACAATGTAGAGAGGCCTATTTACACCCATCCTGTACCTACAAATATCAGGGAACTGTGGGAAGCCACCTAGATGGCATGGGTCATTATCTCTCCAGGGGAATCTTATGGAATGGATGCCACCTTCTTCATGACTTTTGGTACGACAGTGTATTATTATGGAAATTATTTTGGTGTGGGATAGAAACATAGAATTTAAAGGCAGATAAGAACCACTTGGCCCATCTAGTCTGCCCCTTTTTTTTAAACATGTTACCTCAAACCATATTTGATCCTTATTTTTTTGTAAGGATATCAATATGCCTATCCCAAGCATGTTTAAATTGTACTACTCTATTTGCGTCTACCACCTCTGATGGTAGGCTATTCCACTTATCTACTACTCTTTCTGTGAAAAAATTCTTCCTCACATTTCCCCTGAATCTTCCTCCCTCTAGTTTCAGTGCATGTCCTCATGTTCTGTTGCTCCTCTTCCTGTTAAGAATGTCTCCCACCTGTACCTTGTTAAAACCCTTGATATATTTGAAAGTTTCTATCATGTCCCCCATTTCCCTTCTCTGCTCTAAAGTATACATATTAAGATCTTTTAGTCTTTCCTGGTACGTTTTGTGATGTAGGCCATGCACCATTTTAGTTGCTCTTCTTTGTACAGTCTCTAATGTATTGATATCCTTCTGGAGATATGGCCTCCAGAACTGAACACAATACTCTAGGTGAGGTTGTACCAATGACCTATACAGTGGCATTATTACTTCTTTCTTTCTACTGCTGATACCTCTCCCTATGCAACCAAGCATCTGACTTGCCTTCTTCATTGCTTTGTTACATTGCCTACCTGCTTTTAAGTCCCCTGAAATAGTGACACCTAGATCCCTCTCTTCCTCAGTAGTTTCCATTATAGTGCCATTTATACTATATTGAGTCTTTGGATTTTTGAGACCCAAGTGCATGATTTTGCATTTTTTGGCATTAAACTGTAGTTGCCATTCTCTTGACCATTTCTCTAATCTACCTAGATCCTCAATCATTTGTTTTACCCCTCCTGGTGTGTCTACCCTGTTGCATACCTTTGTGTCATCTGCAAAAAGGCACATTTTACCCTCAATTCCATTTGCAATATTACCAATAAAGATATTAAAAAGCACAGGTCCAAGTACAGATCCCTGGGGTACTCCACTTGTAACCTTTCCCTCCTTGGACTGTACTCCGTTTACTATAACTCTCTGTTTTCTGTCCTGCAACCACGCTCTTATCCATTCAACTATCTTAGAATCCAATCCCAAGCTTTCAAGTTTATTTAACACCATCTGCGATGTGGGACAGTGTCAAAAGCTTTACTAAAGTCTAGATAAGCTACATTACAGCTTGATCTATTACTTTAGTCACCCAGTCAAAAAAGTCAATAAGATTTGTTTGACATGATCTTCCCCCAGTAAACCCATGCTGTTTTGGATCCTGTAAATTGCTGGTTTTGAGATATTCTACAACTCTTTGTTTTAAGAGTGTTTCCATCAATTTCCCTACTACTGATGTAAGGCTCACTGGTCGATAGTTGCTTACATCTTCCTTGCTTCCACTTTTGTGCAGTGGGACTACATTCGCTGTTTTCCAGTCCTCTGGGATTACTCCAGTAGCTAGTGACTGGTTGAATAATTCTGTTATTGGTTTTACCAGCTCCCCTTTAAGCTCTTTTAGTATCCTTGGATGTATCCCATCTGGCCCCATTGATTTATCCACTTTCAGTTTTGAGAGTTCTGTTAGGACTTTCTCCTCTGTAAATGTACTTGTCTCTCCCTCAGTTTTCTGAATATACTTGCAACTTAACTGTGGCCCCTTCCCCTCTCTTTCAGCAGTGAATACTGAGCAGAAATAATTATTAATATTATCTGCTATTACATTGTCCCCCTCAAATAAAGTTCCACTCTCTGTCTTCAGTCTAATTATTCCACTTTTTGTTTTTCTCCTTTCACTTATATACCTAAAAAAAGTTTTCCCCCCTTTACCCACTGACTGGGCCATTTTCTCTTCAGCCTGTCCTTTTGCACATCTGATTACCTTCTTAGCCTCCTTCTTTGTCCTCATTCTTCTGCGTCTGCTTAAATTTCTTAAAGGCCAACTTTTTTGCTTTCACAATACTTGCTACTTCTTTTGCAAACCACAATGGATTTCTTTTTCTTGTGTTTTTCCTAACTCTTTTGACACAAAGTTCTGTTGCTTTTAGAATTGTACTTTTTAATTTTTCCCACTTATCCTGCACTTCTTCCAAGTTCTTCCACTCTGCCAAAGAATCCCTTACAGAGTTTCCCATCTCTACAAAATCAGCCTTCCTAAAATCTGATTTTAGATGCTAGGGTCATGGTCAGAGCCGCTGACCATGACCCTATAGCACCAATATGGGGGAGTCACCTCACAAGAGTGACACGATTTGTAGGCCATGCCCCATTGCCAACAGGCCAACACCCCCCCTACCCCATTTCGGCCGCACACAATGGATCAAAGGTTGTTGGGAGGTATGATGTCCCACTAGCTGCCCCACTGTATAATTTTCTTGTTTATATCCAAAAATAAGAAAACACAAAAAACACACATAAGGTTGCTTTCACAATATCTCTGTAAATTTGACAAAGCTGCAGTTTGGGAAGCAGCGAAACGTGTTGGAGACCCCCTTGTTCTCTGTCTTGCTGGACACCTATTGTACTTTTGGACCCCATTGCCCCATTGCTGTTTCCAAATACAGCAGGACATTGTCCCCACCTCCAGTGGCCGTGGACTTCAATCCATCAGTCCAGACCACATCCTAGAGAGGACTTTAAAACCCTGTGAACCAGGACCTAACCCACTGGGCTCTATACAGCTACCCAATCGATTGGACAGACCGTTGATCCAACTTGGTCCGGCACAAGTGGAGAATACTCCTTGAAAAACCTCCAGTGGCCACGGTATCCGAATCCACCCCATTCCAGGCCACCCACTAGTGAGGATCCACCGTACACCCGCAGGGTGCTCCACTTGTTTCCCTTCAGCCCACTGGGGCTCAACATCATCACCCCAAACTCTGGAGAAACATCCTTATCCACTGCCTATTGCCCAATCCACCTTGCCTACGGCGGGACAATCCATTTTTTTTTTTTTTATTCATTAATTTTTATTACTCTATTTTGAGGTTTATTGTTTACATGTATATGTTGTATACCATCTATCTTTTTAAAGTTCTACTGTATCTACAGGTCATTTATTATTAAAAATATTTGTAAAGATCATCCAATCTGTCAATCCATCTGAATCAATATTAATTTTAGCGCTGCTACAGAACTTTGTTCTGAACCATTTTTCTTCTTTTCCAGTTTATTGGGTACAACTAACCCGCTTTAGCAGCTGCTATTTAAAAACCACTCATAATTTGCATCCCTTGGTGAACACCCCCACACGGTGCTCACCAAACCCCTTGTTTTTTCTCTGTAAATTTAACCTAGTACCTCTGTGACCTACAAAGGGTTTATAATGTAGATGCTACATTGTGAATGTCATTTAAAATGTAACTTATAAATAGTATATATATATATATATATATATATATATATATATATATATATATATATATATATATATATATATATATACAGGAGGCCGATTTATATGGTTTTTCATAGCATAGATATTTACTAGGTTGTTCCTTGCATCCTGCCAATACAAGTGAAAAATCAATATAACATGCCATTTATCACTTGTACATGCGAAAATAAGGAGCTTTATTAGAAGCGTTTTCATTTGTTGGATTCTACTTTGACCTCTTGTTGTCATGAATAATGCAATAGCAGCTGGGCGCCCTTCAGCAATGCGGGGTGCACTGACTGGCACAGTGGCCTTGTTTCACTGACAACAAACCATGGCTGCTCTCTGCATGAGCTGTAGGAACACCTCTGTTCCAATAGATTTCTCCAATACAAACCGCTGGGATCAGGCAGGTAAGTACATTTCTGGGGAAAGGGGTTACAAGTACCAACCTAGACTCAGCACTAATATGTTAGATTGCAGCCAAAACTCTATAATTTATAAACCACAGAACTGGCTAATATTTTTGCCAAATATGTCCACAAAGTTGTTGATTTTTTAAATGTATTTATAAGATTATGGTAATAATACCTATTTAATATTTGAACATAATTTGAGCATTTAAAGAAAATAGATATATTGGGGTAATTTTTGGATTATTTATACAATTTAAAAAAATGTACATTTGGATGCATACATATACATTTATACAGTCATTTGCACAAACACATAGCAAAACAAGCATCAGAAACGGTGGGTTTTATTTAAAAAAGAGCAGCCAGCATCATAACTGCTTAATGTGTGTGTGTGTGTGTGTGTGTGGGGGGGGGGGGGGGGGGGGGTTGCAGTGCTCAAATGCAACTCTGACACCTATGTACTAAGCCTTGGCGAGGTATAAAGTAGCAGACAATCTGCTCCTAACTGCCATGTTATAGCCTATGGGGCACTTTACCAATGAGTGATAAAACTAATTGTAAATTATAAAAACTTGCCTATGATAAATGTTGATTCAGCCAATCAGCACCTAACTGTCATGCATTCAGCTCCTAACTGTCATATTTTTGAAAAATAACAGTTGCAAGCTGACACCACAAATAGCTTTGCACTCATCTGCATCAGTGTGTTGGGTATCCCCCACAGTCGCCTGGTCAGCAAGGAACAAGCAGTGTGATAATATAGGTATATCCTGGTTGCTATGTAAAGGTTCTGAAAAGCAGAAAAATGAGTAAATAGGAGATGTTGTATCGGGCTGTTCACACTAGAAGGAAGATCCCAGCAGCACCCTCCACCTTGACTGGATGTGGGACACTGGATGAGGGCTATGGGCATTGCAGATGAGCAGCCTCCTCCCCCCCTGCATGGAGCCTGCCAGGCATTGGGTGGGTGAGCCATGGGCTTTGGGTGTTACCTGTTGCGTTTAAAAGTGAATGAATTTACAAGTGGGATGATCCTTCTGCTAAGACATACCTAAGTACAATTTTTGGTTTTGCAAAAGAACGTTGGTACTTGTTACCTAGCAGGGCACCCAGTTTTCCTACGTATGCTACCGTAGTGAAATCGCATCGTGGCATGGCGAGCGCAGCGAACCTCGTGAGGGGACGCGGAATACATGTAAAGTAATCCGTGTCCGCTCTCCACGCTTCGGGCTCGGTGGCTCACTACACTATATTAAATGAACTCCACGCTGAGGTGGATAGTGGGGGCATGAAAAGGTTGGGAGGACGCGTTCCACTGCCCCTCGTGGGGCTCGCTGCGCTCCCCACGCTTCGGGGTGGCGTGGATAGTGGGGGGGGGGGGGTGACAAAAACGTCATTGTATGTCATACAAGTGTATAGCTAATACAGCAGCACGGATGGTGTAATGGCTAGCATTGCTGCCTCACAGCGCTGAGGTCATGGGTTCAATTCCCACCATGGCTCTAACTGTGCAGAGTTTGTATATCCTCCCCGTACTTGCGTGGGTTTCCTCCGGGTACTCCGGTTTCCTCCCACAATCCAAAGATATACAGGTAGGTTAATTGGCTTCCAACAAAATTAACCCTAGAATGTCTGTGTGTGCGTGCATATATGGTAGGGAATATAGATTGTAAGCTCCATTGGGCCAGGGACTGATGTGAATGTTCAAAATATTCTCTGTAAAGCGCTGCGGAATGTGTGCGCTATATAAGAAACTGTTAATAAATAAAATAGCTAATGGCATGGCATCGCACCCTATAACATCACATGCGATCACATGCGATTTTGCCAACAGAGCAGTGAATAAATTACATTTAAAAATCGCATCGCACGCCACTAAAATGGCCCATGCGATGCAATGCTATTTTAGTACGGAGAATAGCCCTGTACGCAAATAGAGTACTGGGCACGCTACTAGGAAACAAGTACCAGAACGTCTAATATAGGGTCAGCAGAAGGAGGCACAATACTTTACTAGGTTTTAAAGAGGACAGAATAACAAGAAATGCAGCCTATGTAGTAGTCTGTGTGGGTGAATCAGGCCCAGTGGTGCCTACTTGCTAACTAGCCCCGACTACAATGCTGCTCAGTCTCCCTACTATTAGCCCACAGTCCCAAATTGTGTGCCAGCTGGCAGTGCAGGGAATGACCTGGGATCAATTCATACAGAAGCGATATTGTAGATATACTAATGCAACTCGATAGTTCAACGCACAGAAAATAATGGCGGTCTTCTTTATCTCCAAATCCATGTTTCAACTACAACAGGCAGTGGCAGTGCGAGCAAAATGGCCAAATAGTTCTCGGACCATTGTAAATACTGAATAGAACGTGTGTTGGTGCAATAAAAATGCAGACTTGGGTTAATATAGAGTGACAATACTTCATGTATGGGAACCAGCTTCTGGTATGAACACCTGCGATAGGGGCCACAATGCTGCTACCCCTTCTGGGACCACACTTTGACCTAATCCATTTATGTTTGGTAGGTGCTTGGTTTGTACTGATCCTTAAAAACGGTTATTGCTTCAACGTAAAAAGTATGGTTATGAAATTAAATGCTATGTTTCCTCTGCAATGATGTCAATATACATCTGCACGGCACGCTGCCTACATGGAACTTAAAACCATTTGCTTTTGTGAAAGGATTACAAGCATACTTCTTTTCAAAACACAGTCTTAAATCTGTTGGCCACATCAGAGGCCCCTGAACATTTCTCAGGGTTATGGCTTTTTCCAAGCTGCACATATGTAATTCACCCCACTGACCTAAATAGGAGGACTAGGGAAATAAAGTGCAGATATTAATCAGGGAGCTAACCTTAGACAAGTCGGTTAACCTGGGGCTCCCTCTGCTGTCCATTTTGTGTTATGACACAAAGTTTATTGCATACAGTATGTTTTCACAGTTCACTTGCAAATTTTCTGCAGTGCTTGCACAAACCTCGGAGAGGATGTCGTTGTACTGGCTGCAGCAATTCCAGGAGTCTTGCTGGGACTAAACACAATCTCATAGATTAGAATGTGCTGAGGAATGTCAATTTCTGCAACACAAATTTAGCCGCAATTAATTCAAACCATGCGATCAAAAAACATGTCAGCCTGCAATTTGCAGACATTGCCGATTTCTCATCAAGTTTTCTCATTGTTTAAAAGGAGCAATCATATGAAAGCAAAAACCAGGTTAGTTTTGCCTTTAAAATAGGGATGGCCATCGTTGACATTGCCATCGATGGTTGCCATCGATGGCAATAATGCAACTGGCCATCGATAGTGCTAAACTATGCAAACCATCTGGTTCTCCCCCATCGATATCAAAAGTATTTGACATTGGCCATAAACCATTGATGAATTCAAATCATCGATGGTCGATGGCCATCCCTACTTTAAAATGATTGACCCTTTAAAACATTTGACCTGATGTGTGTGAAGGTGCACCCTATGCCACAAAGTACCAGTTATTGCACAGCACAGCATAATTGCCTACCCTCCTTCATTCTGCAGGAGACTCCCTGAAACAGTGGCAATCTCCCTATCTCTCTGAAGAGTCTAGTAAATCTCCCTGATTTCACCTAACCCATATTATTCAGCTGTTACATTTCTTTAAAAAGTATTGTTATTCAAGACCAAATAACTACAAGGAATAAATAGATTATACATTAGCAAAATCTTCATCAAATAAAGTTTGGTCAAATACATATTAATTTATTTATTTACAGTTTCTTATATAGCGTAGCAGATTCCGTTGCGCTTTACAAATATATATGTTATATAGATGTGATACATACAAATACATGACTTATTAGGGCGGTTATTCTGCTTCACTCGGAAAGGCACAATCACTCTCTAATGGACAAAACCATATGCACTGCAGGTGGGGCTGATGTAACATGTGCAGAGAGAGTTAGATTTGGGTGGGGGTGTGGGGGGGGGGTACTTTAAACTGAAACTGAAATCTATATTCCAGTGTAAAAATAAAGCAGCCAGTATTTAGCCTGCACAGAACTAAATCACCCAAATGTAACTCTCTCTGCACATGTTACATCAGCCCCACCTGCAGTGCATATGGTTTTGTCCATCAAAGAGTGATTGTGCCTTTCCGAGTGAATCAGAATAACCCCCTTAAGTTTTAAGGAATTTAAAAACATTTTTGCAGACAGGTGCATTTGGCACTATGGGGGTTATTTTGGTTCACTTTTTCTGACAAATTCCTTCTTAGATGGACAAAACCATGTGCACTGCAGGTGGGGCAGATGTAACACATATTGGCCCTTATTATGGTTCACTCCTTCTGGCAAATTCCTTCTTAGATTGACAAAACCATGTGCACTGCAGGTGGGGCAGATGTAGCTTGTGTAGAGAGAGTTAGATTTGGGTGGGGTTTTACTTCAAAGTGAGATCTATATTGCAGTGTAAAAATAAAGCAGTCTGTATTGTCCCTGCACAGAAACAAAATAACTCACCCAAATCTAATTCTCTCTGCACATTTTACATCTGCCCCCCCCTGCAGTGCACATGGTTTTGTCCATCTAAGAAGGAATTTGTCAGAAAGAGTGAACCAAAATAACCCCCTATATTCAGGGCCGGCACCACCACTAAGCAGCTCTATGCATTTGCCCCCCCTGCTCCCAGCGACACGGCCACTGCCGCCGCATCACCCCCATACGCTGTCCGCCCGCCATACGAAAAAACCCACCCGAGGCGCCTTACAGTGGCGCATCACGCCAGATGGCAATCCAACCCAAGCCTCCTCTACCACCCCCTATGTAGCGACGTGCGTCGGCCACGGGGGGGGGGGGTTGTTTGTGATGCGATGCAACCACGGCATGAAGCGGGTTAGCGGCCAGCACCGGGGTGCCCCCCCACCCATTGCACCGGCCGTGCCTATATTCCAATCACATTCCAATCAGAAGTATAAAATAAGCGGGCATACGCTGAATGTAGCATCTGGACTCTTGCAGCTGTTACATTTTTGTGGGAAAAAAAAAAGAAAATATCTATACAGTATATATGTCTAGTGTCTGTGCGACTCTAAAACACTGTTGGAAGCGACTGAAACTACATCTATTATCTTTCAAAGCATTTGCTTCGAGCGGGTTTACACTGCCATCTGCTGGCAGCAAGTGAAACTTACTAGTAGAGATATATCAATTTACTACTGTCATGCTCAGAACACTTTAATGTTGGTTGATATGGAGGAATGATCCTTTAAATCAGTGGTTCCCAACCTTTTTTCTCTCCCGTACCCCTTGATTAGGCTTTTCATTGATGAGTACCCCCTCCTCTCAATTTAAAATATAGACAGTACGAGTGGAATGGAAGTGAGCGGTATGCGTGTCCTTATGCATGTGCTTATATTAAGGACTAGCGGACAGGAATTGTGCCCTTCCCTGTCTGGCCACTGGTTGTGTATTGTCTCCAGGGTTCCCATTTACACCTGTAGGATTAATGCCGCTGCTTCTTCCACCCGTGTCAGTGCAGGGCAGATGATCGCTGATGTCTGAGGGCAGCACGGGTAGCTCCCATTGGATTGCTGATCAGGCAAAAGCACAATGAGACGCTGATGACAGAACCATAAGTGACACAACATGGTTCTTCTCCATAGCAATGGGTCTTCTTCTGCCATCAAAATACTTTTTTCATCTTCTGCCATTATCAATATTATTTTCAAGTACCCCCAACTGGTCTGCAGAGTACCCCCAGGGGTACTAGTACCCCAGGTTGGGAACCACTGCTTTAAATACTTAATTTGCAAACAAAGTGAGTGGCCTCATTTATTTCTAATATTACTAATAGACATATAAATTCAAATGGAACCATCAGTGCTATGTCCCAGCATTGCCTATGAGGCACAATGATCCCTATGGCTATATGCATTTTAACTAAGGTTTCTCATGGCTACTCATATGGAACCACAATACATATCAGGGCCCGACACGTGTCAGTGTATTCTTCAACAAGTACAGTAGATGGTTTGGGGCTCATCTACAGTTGGATGTAAGTCATTTTATGCCACGCCTATAATATGCCTACAGTGTCTAGGACTACAATCAAAAGGTTAACAACTAATGGTCAACAGGGTCATATGGTCCACAGGGTCAAAAGGTCGACATGGTCAAAAGGTTTACAAATGTTGACACAAGATTTTCATGTATTTTTTGTGTCTATGTCAACATAGTGCAGCATGGACATTTCATAAGTGTACCGCTGCGCTCGCCACACTATTATCGCCATGCTTCGAGCACACTATTATCGCCATGCTTCGAGCACACTATTATCGCCATGCTTCGAGCACACTATTATCGCCATGCTTCGAGCACACTATTATAATCTAACTCTAATCTAAATATGTCCCGAAAATAAATATCACAACAAATAGATTCAAATAAATAAATCCAATATTGCAGGCTGCAATATTATTATTATTTACTTACTAAATTTTCCAAAATATAGAGTTATTGTTAATATTTTGCTACAAGCATTTAAATACATATACACCCATACAGTGGTCGAAGTGGGGCGGTATACGGGGGTATGGCATACCCCCACTTTAATCTGAAGATAAAAAAAAAAAAGTTTTTTTCCCCCCTCAGGATGCTCTCTGATCACTCAGCAGCACATATTGTGCTTTTGTAATACCCCTGTACAACGGGGCAGTCTGGCAGGGGACGTTGATGGACAGGTGGGTGTCCGAAGGTGCGCACTATATTCACTCTTTACTTTTCCATACCCCCACTTCAAAATTTCCATACCCCCACTTCAAAATTTCCACTTCGACCACTGCACCCATATATGGAACTGAACATGTCCTTTTGTTGAAGCATGGCGCCCCCTCAATGGGGCACCATGCAAAATTCTACTACTAACTATAATCTCTGTGAAACTAGTTATCAAACGTATTTAAGATTGCAACACAGGACGTAGTCTGGCAGCAATGCGTGACTTATGACATTTGGGGGCGAAAAGGGGTCATCGATGGCCTCCGTTTCTCCAAACAGATGCAAGTCACCGTAGTTTTGAGGGAAGAAAGAGGACATGGTCACAGGGGGTTATTCTGATTATTCTGATGTTTTGTGACCACGGAGCACGGAGCTCAGAGCTCCGGCGGGTGTCAGGCAGTGGTGGGTGTCAGGCAGCGTTGACTGTACTCCGGTGGGTCTGATGTGTGCTCCCCATCAACTCCCATGGGCGCTGCCATCTTAACACTGATGGCTTTCGGTTTCAGGTCCCTATGTGACCTCTGTGGGAGGTTAGTCCAATTACAGCAGCCCAGGGGGGGATAAATTCCAGAGACGGGGATTTTCTGGTTCTGGTACAACTTCTAGCATCCCTCAGGAGAGCAATGCTGCAGTTTGATCCCGGTCCACTCAGCTTTGACCTCTGCCATGTCTTCAGCTGCCGGTTCTTTGCCACTACAAGGTCATCACCTATTGATCAGCTCCTCTGCTTTGGACCTTCACAGCTACGCCAAGTGGGCTACCTTCAGTTTTCAGTATCCGTTATTATGTCGAGTCTGCTATCTTTATTTCAGTTCCATTATTATGCCAAGTGAGCTATCTTCAGTTTCAGTTCCGTTATTATGCCAAGTGGACTATCCAGTTATTTCACCAAGTATGCCAACCTCAGCTGCCGTCTGGAGACTTCCTAGTTAACCTTCTGCCTCTTTCTCGTCAAGTGACTGCGACTACCCAGAGACCACTAGGTACTTCCTTCGGAGGGCCTCGACATGCTGAGCAGATGCCACAAAGCCTAAATCTCCTTGTGGGGGTCCCTGGTGAAAACCACTGCTCTGTTAGATTTCGCGCCTCCGTACGGAAGTCAAGCCAACACCTAGTGGTATCGTCTATGTGAAGGTAGTACATTCGCCCTGCTAAATTCATTCCCGTTCAACATGTTTCCTAACAAACACCTGAAGCGGATCCACAAAATCAACCTGGTGAGAGCAGCTATGTTGGTGTTAGATGTGCATTCTGTGTCCACCATTAGTGTCGTGGCATTTAGATGATTGATGGAAGTAATGTGTTCCCGGTACCAAATCCCGTCTAGATTCGACTTCACTAGGTAGGTTATAACCAGGATGTACAGAGACATCTGAAAAAGTGTCCTCATTGGCCTGAAAAAATACAGTTGTATCCAGTTAACTACAGACATCTGGACAAGTGGTACAGGGCAAACTAAAGACTATACGACTGTGACAGCCGCCTGGGTAGATGCATCACCTTCCGCAGCAACCGCATCTCCAAAACGCCAGCTCGTACCAAGTCAGGCTAAACTGTGTATCACTGATTTCATTAAGAGGCACAATGCCGACAACCTCTTAGAGAAACTGAAGGAAATTATCATACAATGGATTATCCCAATTAGACTGTCCAGGGGATTTGTGGTATCAGACAATGCCAGTAACATAAGGGGGGGGACGACAAATTTGTTGACTTTAGCAGCTTTTATGTTTTTGTTTTTTTTATTCCAGATCCAAAACACAAAACAGTGCTCTCAGAAGTCCTCTGCCACAGTTGCATAAGTTAACATAAGGAAAACAGCTCATAATTCAGTTCAACCAATCAAGCAGCCAACCTCCTTCCTGAATCATTAATGGCTTGAAGAAGTCATTCAATGGGGGAGCACAGAAGATACAGTCAATGCAGGAGAAAATAGCATGCAATAGATAAGTATTAGCAACCAAATAAAAGTACAGCAGGTAGCACTGAACAGGAGACCACGAGAGTACAGGCAACACCCCCCAATTTTACATACACTTAGCACGTAAACGGAGCTGCGTGCAAAACGCCCCCTGCGTTGCACTTACAGATTTGCCATTTTTAAAAAAGCCTCCACTACAAAGCCTTAATGCTCACCCGACCACTTTATTAAGTACCCTACCTAACGGAATGGACCGCACCTCTCTACCTTCTTTGGAGACCTCGTAGTGATTTTTTGAAATGTGGGAGTTATTTCTGCCGCACCCTGTATATGAAGCAGTAAGTAGTGGAAAAGTGGGCCAAGGCAACCAATCATCTTTGAAGTAACTTCATCAAGTGCATTTTTGTACTATCTGATTGGTTGCTATGGCACAGTCACTTCTGCACTCCTTTCATTGCTTCATACATCCACCCCTTGGTCACAGTGTACTACAGAATAGACAAATAACATACCGAACAGTATTTTTTTAAACAGAAAGATGGTACTCCCAACTCACCCCCACTGCAGGAAACTGTTGCCCAGGGCCAGCCCACCAATTACGCAGAATACGCAGCTGAGTAAGCACAAGAGCAGGGCCGGTGCTAGGGTGTCCGGCGCCCTCCTGCAAACCATACCCTTTCACATTGCCATTGCAACAAGCTGCAGCCCGATTGTGGGAGTGTATGCAACATGCGAGCCTATGGAGGATCTCGGGTGCATGTACATGTTTTCATACACCATCTCAGTGTTGTGTCCACAAAATGTTTCAGGCACTAAAGGTGTCCATACACGCTGCGAGCCCATACACGTTATGGGCTAGATCGCATCGCATCGCACGGCATGCATGCAATGTGTGTGCGATGCAATCCGAAAGCAGTACCAGTGGCGTAACTATAGCTCCGCAGCCCCCTGCGATGGCGGGGGGGCACAGAGAAATTGGGGGTGCCGCCGGGCTATAGTTACCCGCGATCTGCGTCTCGCCCGGCTCTCTGCCGGGACCTGCCTGACCGTCACGGTCCCGGCCGGCTCCTGCTGCAATGAAAACTGACAATTAGAAAATGGCTGCCCCCCATACTGCAGACAGTTTTCTGTCTGCAGCATAGGGGCAGCCATTTTCTAAGAGTCCGTTTTCATTGTTGCAGCAGGAGCCGGCCGGGACCGTGACGTCAGGAAGGTCCCAACAGAGAGCCGGGCGAGACGCAGACCGCGGGTAAGAAGGGGGGGCAGGTTAGGTGTGTGGGCACCGAATAAAACTGCGGCGGGGGGGGGGGGGGGGGGGCGCTAAATAGTTAGTTACGCCCCTGTGTGCAGCACTCGTGACTGAGGGGGAAAGGAGGGGAGAGAAGGAGCAGATGGAAGAAGAGGGGAGGAGATAGAGGGGGCAGAGTGTTGAGGACTGGCAGCGGCACTGGCACAGCACACTGAGAAGAGGGAAGGAAGGGGAGGCGGCACTGCTGCCTGTTCGTCATTTGATTGACAGCTGACAGGGAGCAATGGTTAGGGGGCGGATCCGGACATGACATGTCATCCAGGCATTCACAGACAGCGCTACATGCCTCAGCGCAAGTGTCCGTGAGGAAGAGGGGGCAGGTCGCAGGAGGAGGACAGTGTGTGCGCAGTGCAGGGAGCTGCTCAGCCTCTCCATACTGCCACCCACTGTCAGACAGGCACTGCGGGTGGCATGCAGGCTGTGTGCCCTCGCGGTGCAGGGAGCAGCTCTTTATACTGCCGCCCCCGCTGTCAGACAGGTGCTGTGGGCGGCGTGCAGGAGGCAGTGACAGTGAGGGCTGAGGCAGCTTTAGCAGAGCAGGGAGGGAGAAAGCGCCTTTTCAGCATTGCGCCTCCCTGCTTTGCAGGAGCTGCTGAGTGGGTAGCGCCGGCCCTGCACAAGAGTAATCAGGGCGCTGACAGTGTCTTCGTCATTGCTGTCAGTGCTCTGATTACTTTGGCCCTCATTCAGCAACTGCTCGCGGTAACGAGGACAGCACCCAGCCGGGCAGAATTAAATTCTGTGACAGCCGGACAAAGAGTGGTTGGCCGGCTGTATTCAGACTCAAGCAAGAGAGATTAAGAGAGAGGTAATGCTGCTTTCAGACCGCAAAACTGGCTTTGACCCTGTATTTGGAAACGTTTCCAAAAAACGGGTCTGCCAGGTAAAACCCCTTTCACACCGCATCTCTTAAACGGTATATTACCGTTTAAGTGCGGTTTTTTTTACACTGGCAGACCCGTTTTTGGAAACTTTCCAAAAACAGGGTCAAAGCCAGTCTTCAGCGCGCACCGCCCCCCCCTCCCCCGGGGGTTAATACCCCCAAATCCCCCCCACCCCAGGGCTAACAACCCCCCCCCCCTGTGCAGCCGGTACCTCCGTTGCGTGATCCGGCACTGCAGTTGGTCGGGGAAGCACTTATGAAAAAAAATGTCTTTCAGAAAATGGCTGCCCCATAGGAAAACCAGTTTTAGAAAAGAAAACTGTCTTTCGTATGGGGGCAGCCATTTTCCGAAAGTCACTTTTCTTATAAGAAAGGTGACTTTCGGAAAATGGCTGCCCCCATACGAAAGACAGTTTTTTAAAACAGGTTTTCCTATGGGGCAGCCATTTTCTGAAAGACGCTTTTTTTTCCATAAGTGCTTCCCCGACCATACTTCACTGCCGGGATCCACAACGAAGATACCGGCTGCACGGCGGGTGTCGACACACGCGCCGCGTGGGGGGGGGGTGTCAACACATGCGCGGGGGGGCGACACGCGCGGGGGGGGTGGCTCCAGTGCTGCGAATATTTAATGAGTGCTCATTAAATATTCGTTTCAGACCCAATTTTGATCCCAAAATACCGGGTCTGAAACGGGTAGGACCCTGCATTTTAACCGGTTTGAAAAAACGGTATTTTCAAACCGGTTAATTGGATCTGCACCTTTCAGACCGCACAGATTACCGTTTTAAAACGGTAAAAAAACGGCAATATACCGTTTCCAAAGTGCGGTCTGAAAGGGGCATAAGAGAGAGGTGAGACAGAGGAGTAAGGGTTGAGAGAAAGGGGATGGAGAAAGAGAGCAGGGGAGACAGAAAGAGAAAAAAATGGGGGGGGGGGGGGGAGAGTGAGGGGATGTGGGAGGGAGACAGCATGGGGGGAGAGAAAAAGACAGGAAGGGATGAGAGAGGGGGTGGGGAGACGGAGGGGATGAGGAGATGGAGTGGAAGAGGGGGGCTGGGGAGACAGGGAGTGGAGAGACAGGGATTGGGGAGAGGGGTCTGCATAGACAGGGAGTAGGAGAGGGGGATAAGCAGATAGAGAGGGGGGCTTGGGAGACAGAGAGAGAGGGTAGAGGGGACTGAGCAGATAGCGAGAGGGAGAAAGGGGGCTGGGGAGACAGGCAGGGTGGAGAAAGGGGGGCTGGGGAGACAGGTGAGAGTAGGGCCAGGCAGACAGATAGGAGGAGGGCTGGGAAGGCGGGGGTGGAGACAAGGAGGAGGAGGGAAGGGGCTGGGGAGAGTGTGGAGAGAGGAGGGCTTAGGAGACATAAAGTGGATGGGGATTCAAGGAGGGGGAGAGTCTAAGAGGTGCATGGGCGACAAGACATAATTATTAAATACTTAATAATTCTCCACCCTGGTACTTTATCACTGCCCAATCAACTTCTGGCTGTTAAGTTACAGGCTGGGTTTAAAAAGGGGCAGTCAGAAGCTGATTGGCTGGTGATAAAGTACCAGACACTTTATCACTTATCCTCCCTTATCACTGTACCCCCTCTTCAGTGCTTTGTACCGTCAGGTCTCATCAGTGCTGCACATTCGAAACTGCCGCTGACCAGCAACAGCATCTCCTGTTGCACCGATTACCGGCACTGTGTCTCCCGCTGACCGACGCTGGCAGCCGCACTTGTTCAGTTACCCGGTGCTGGCAACCGCAGCTCATTTCCCCAGCTACTATCAAGTGGATAGTAGGATAGTAGGAATGGGCCAGGGAGGAGGAACGCTGTGATGAAGCCTGAGTTCGTCAGTCATGTGGTGTCCAGAAAAACTCAGACTTTTTTTTTTAAAAAGGCAATCATTTACAAGACTAAACCATGCCTTGTAAATGATTGCCTCCTTAAAAAAAAATGTGTGGGTTTGGCTAACATCCCAAAAGTGGACTGCATTTTATACAGCCCTATATGTTAATTTTCGATTTGACTTTTTCTCCATTGGCTTGCCAAAGGTAATGTAGTAGATTTTGTTATTCACATATTTCTCTGCCATCTGGATATACTGTAGGACTGATCTATTAGAAGAGTTCAAAGCAAAACTCTTCTTACCATTAACATTTTAATCTTGTGAACATAGGCGTGTGCAGACCATTTCATCAGGGGGATTCACCATTGTAGGGGCGTGTCTATCACCGCCTACTGGGCATATCTATCACCACCTAATGGGCATCAATGCAAACTAAATAGAAGGTGACTTATTTATGTATATGGGCTTCAGAATAGTTCATTCTCACACACACACACACACACCAGAAAAGGGAACAGTGCACGCCTAAGGCGTGCTGCAAAAAATGTACACTGTAATGCCTATTACACATAATGCCACACACTGTAATTCCCATTATACATAATGCCATACACCATAATGCCCATTACACATAATGCCACACACCATAATGCCCATTACACATAAAACCAACACCATAATGTCCATTAAACATAATGCCACACACCGTAATGTCCATTAAACATTATACAACACACTTTAATGCCTATTAAATATTACATTGCTCATTGCCAGGGGTTGCATACTACTTGCCAGGGGTTTCATTCTTGTTGCAATGGGGGATTACATGCTCGCTGCTTAGAGGGGATTTACATGTTAATTTCCAGGGGGACATTACATGCTCATTGCTAGGGGAAATTACATGCTTGTTGCTATGTAGTGCTACATGTTAATTGCTGGGGGAAGGGGGGGGGGGTTATTACATGCTTGTTGCCAGGGGGAGTGATATATATTTTGCGAGGGTTGAGGTACTGTATACGATTGTTGTCAGGAGAAAGGGGTATATGCTCCTTGCCTAGGGGGTTCCTTTCAAACAGCGCACCAGTGCTGTCAGAATCCACGCTTCCAGGTAGCGCTGGCCACGCTGTTATCCTCTGACAGACACTAGGGTGACAGTCCTTAAACATGCGGGTGGTCGGGAAGCTTGTGGTTTGCAGTTGGACCTGGACGGTGGCTGCGGTGGCACGGGTGTCATTAGGGGTGCCTAACATGTAGTGTAGAGTTGGGGCCCATACACACTGGGTGATTTTGAGCTAAAAGCAGCTGTTTTTCTTTTTGAGCTGCTTTCAGCTCAAAAGCTGCCAGTGTGTACGTCCTGGCAATGAGCGCTGGTGCGCACTCCCGCATCATCGCTGGCCGCTCATCTACTGGTATTACCAGCAAATGAGTAACAGGGTGGACGGTTTTCTTTCCATAACCTCCTGCTATGGAAACCCGTCCACCCCGAGGGAAAATCGCTCAGTGTGTATGCACCTTCAGATTTGGGTGAGTTATTTTGTTTTAGTGCAGGGTAAATACTGGCTGCATTTTTACTCTGTGGTTTACACATGTTACACATTTTTACTATGTGGTTTACACATGTTACGTTTGCCCCACCTGCATTGCATCATGGTTTTTTCCCCATTAGATAAACAATGTGCTTTGCTATCCAATCTGAATTAGGCCCTTCACCTTCTGGGATTGTATCCAATCAGCACAATTACCATTAGAGATTGTTCCAATGTTGTTTTTGCATGTTGGTTAAAATCTGGTTGACTTTTGTTGATATTCACTCTGTTTAGCCTGGAAATTAAATTGGTTTGAGCACTTTAATAAGGTGTAGTAGATTGTATTTCTTGTCACATTAAGGGTAAACTGTGACTTCAGGATCCCAGCACTGAAGACCAGACCACCCTGCGGTTAGGTTGTGGTATAAATGGTAGACAATATCTAGGTCAACAGCCACTAAATCGACCACTAATGGTAGACATTGGCAAAAGGCCAACACAAGCTTATGGTTAGGGATGGCCATTATCGCCATCGATATTTGCCATCGATGGCAATTCTGCAACAGGCCATCAATAGTGCTTAACTATGCAATGGATGACCATTTTTACATATAGACATGGTAAGTGCTTCAGGTGAGGTACCTAACTGCACTCAGTACTAGTATATTCCCACTCTATGCCCACTTGGATAGTAAAGTATGAAAAATCACCTTTTTTGAAAAAAAAAAAAAAAAAAACATGAAAAACTCATGTTGACCTTTTTCATATCAACCATAAGCTTGTGTTTGACCTTTTGTCAATATTCACCTTTGGCATGTTGACCATTTCAAGGTGTCGACCTAGTGACTGTCAACCTAGACCAGGCATGTCCAACCTATGGTCCTCCAGCTGTTGTGAAACTACAAGTCCCATCATGCCTTGCCACAGTTTTGCTACTAGGGGATGCTAAAACTATGGCAAGGCATGCTGGGATGTGTAGCTTCACAACAGCTGGAGGGCCACAGTTTGGACAAGCCTGACCTAGACCTTGTCTACCCAGTGACCGCATATTTTGCAGTTGTTCCTTGTGAAGACTAGTTGAGTCTGCATGAATCCATGCCTCAGCACTGCCAGCTCTGACTCTACACTGAAACGGGAAGCAGTTAAAATCCCGGCGGTAGGGATCCCGGCGTTCAGAATCCCGACACTTTCTCCCTCCGTAGGTGTCCACGACACCCCTGGAGGGAGAATAAATTAGCGTGCCGAGCGTAGCGAGGTACCGGGCCCGCTACGTGGCGAGCACAGCAGGCCCGCTGCGTGGCGAGCCCGCGCGATCCACGGCCCCCCCTTGTCGGGATTTCGGCGTCGGGATTTTGAACGCCGGGATTTCATACTGAATCCACTGAAACCAGAATCCTTTCTGCAAGTCTATTAGGTGACAGGGGCAATAACGTTTGTTATTTGGACCAGTCATTGGAATATTCTACCATCTACCAAGTACATACCTACCATCAGTTCGTGTGGCTCTTATCCATGAACAGTCTAATGGATCATACTGTGTAAGACTCAAATGGTGTTCAAAATATGGCTCTACTAAGCCATTTCGTCAGTGTGAGAGGGGTGTTGTGGGCGGTGCGGTGGCTGCTGCAGTGCAGGTGTAACCTGACCACTTACCTGGGGCCACACCCTCTCACCTTCAGGCCATGCCAAACCACGGTCCTGGAAAACTCTGGCACCCGGACACGAATACCTAGGAGGAAGGAGAGGAGGTGAGCACGGTTCCTCAGCACAAACCGTTGCACCCTCCGTCCCCAGACATCTCTACAGAGGCACTTTTCAGGCTTCGGGAAACGTCATCATTGGCGCGCGGCCTCAGAGCCCGGAGTGTAACTAGTTAACTATTATTATTTACTAGTCAGAGCTAGGGATGGAACAGAAATGATGAAACATTGTTTTGCCAAAAGCTTACCATCCACCATGAGTTTTCTTCTGACTTTCTCAGGTGGTCAGTCTATGCCTACTTCCTTCTGATTTGGGATTCATTCTGCAGGTTGGCACTATTTTTTGTGATGTGAGATTCAGACATCATTGTTACAACGGACATGTAAAGTGGCGAATGACTGATTGATTACTTCACAGCTCGGTTCTGGGGTGGAGTGGAGCAACTTCCAACACTGGGGAAGCAGGTAACCCCAACACTGCCTACCTGGTAACCCCTGCCATGACAGCCTTTAACTAAAGTATCCTACTCTGGCAACTAATGGAGATGGAAGTGGTTAACAGGGGAGACCGTGGCGGCGCTGGGAGATGACAGCATCTCCCAGCAGTGCCTTTGCAGTACAGTGAATGTGATCCAAGTCACATAGACCCAGGTAACCTGTTCACACTGCTCCTGGACCCGGCGTGGTCTTTACTGTTTGCGCCTCTGAGGTACAGTCATTGGCGTACAGAGAGAAGAGCAAGGGAGAGAGGACACAGCCCTTAGAATAGGGTGGTCAATCTCAGGATCGGCGGGATTTGGCCCCTAAAACACTGGGATTTCAATCCAGGGATAGGAGTTTCCAATCCCGGGATTTTGGGATTAGACTGTGCATGCTCAAACCTTGCCCGGCTTCTCCCATCCCCGGCAGTGCGGCTCTGCGCAGTGACGATGTCAGAGGTCACACTGTGCAGGCCACACAGCTGCCTCGTCCCGCCCAGCTCCATCGTCCGTCCGCACACCCGCAGGTGCTACTCCCAGTATGTGCTAAAAAAAAAAAACCTCTTGCACAACATAATTTGCACCAGTGGAAATACCATGCACTGGTCTCCTGTGACTGCAGCATCCACTCTTGTTTACAGATGCAGCTAACAGTAAGCCCTCTGGTTCCAGAGGCATAATATGGGGCAGATGTATTAAGATTTAACAAGAGATGAATTCAAGTGTGATAAGGAGAGATAAATGTCCAGCCAATCAGCTCCTTACTGACTTTTTTCAAACACAGCCTGTAACATGGCAGTTAGCAGGTGATTGGCTGGACGTTTATCTCTCCTTATCACCCTTGCATTTATCTCTTGTTAAGGCTTAATACATCTGCACCTATGTTTCTTATCAGTGGTGTGATCTGCACGGTACAGTTCCATGCGCAGGCCACACAGCCGCCTCATTCCGCCCGGCAGAGTAATTTGGGGTAGAGGATGGTGGGGATGATTGTATTGAAGGGATTGGTTAATTGGGCTGACCCAATTTAGTTTAACGTGCATTGGGTTGACAGACCTTAGGTCGACACCTGAAATAGGTCAACATGGTTGGAAGGGTGACACAAGCATTAGGTCAACAGTCAACAAGGTCAACAGTCAAAAAGGTCAACATGAGGATTCTGAAGTTTTTAGTCCCAAATGCCTACATAGTCGACATGGACACCATCAAAGTGTCCTGCATCCCTGCGCATGGTTTGCTGGACTCACAATGCTTTGGGAACGGTGCCTTGCTGTGTGGCACAATATTTTATTCTTCCACACCCTAGTGGATGGTAGGGTATGAAATACCGCCTGTTGGCGCAAGAAATGTGAAAAGCTCATGTCGACCTTTTGACTGTCAGCCTTGGCATTGTCAACCTAATGATCGTGTCTACCTTGTCATGTCAACCTATTGTAGGTGTTGACCGAAGACTTTAAAAGGGTCGACCTAATGAACATATCAAAAGCCAAGTTTAATCGACAAAAAGAACCCTCGCATAGTTACAGTGTATACAGGTGCTGTAGAATGTAGTGCAGCCCCAGGTTGACTGCAACCTCAACAACAATTAGCTCTATAGGCAAACTGTGTGGCTTTAGCTGGGTGCCAGACACAGCTTTCAGGTGGTTCAGTACCAGATGCTTGAACACTTTCATGACCACAGACGTCCGTGCTATCAGCCAGTAGTCAGGTTTGCAATAGGGGATTTCTTTGGGACTGGGACAATTGTGGAGCTTTTGAGGTAGGAGCACCAGTGATTAGTTGAAGATCTTGGTGAATATGGGGGCAAGCCTGTACATGCTCTCAGGGCAGCAACCAACTCCCAATCAGGTACTGGTGCTTTCCTGGGTTTGATCCTCTTGAACATCTCCACCTCCTCTTGGGTGACCCACCGAACTTGGGAGTTGGCAGTCAGTGTTCAGGGCAGCAGAAAGGGGGTTGGATTGTGGTATGGTTGTTTTATGTCCTAAAGTAACAATAATATTGTCGTCACATCCTTAGTGAGAGCAATTGCTGTATTTACTCTTTAAAATGTAGGAACTGCAGACAAGTGTGAGATCAAGTGGACCTGCCTATAACTTTTGTCAATATTGGAAAAGACTGGATGTTATTGGGCAGGTTAGTGAATACGGTGAGTGTATGCTGTCATCTACCAGCTGTATTTATGGCCACCTTCTCTAAATTCCATTAAAGGGCTCAACAGCAATTGCTTGTTTCTTTTGAAATGTATACCCAGTCCCCAAATAAAGATCTAACAAAGTTTCTGTTTATGGATAATGTCCATTACATGTCCTTGGTAATAACCCAGTTTTGTGGTTAAGGAAATAAATCAAATTGGAACAGTTCTAGAATATAGGAAAAACTGAATGGTGGCGTGCCTGCCCCTAGGCCCAGACTGGTCACCTGAAGCAGTATGTACAAACACAGCAGGAAGAGCTTATTCTCTTAAAGGGAAATTGGCATATTTGTCCGACCCCATCCTGGATTTGCAACTCACTTTACTAACTGGAGGGGAAAACAAATTGTAGCTCCATAGCAAATAAACAATGGGCCTTATATTTGGCATAAGCATACTAAGAGTGTGTATTAGGGCCACTGAATGCTGACCAAATACAGTAAAATCAACTATCCAGACTGCCATAACATTTCTGCAGATCTCAACAGGGTATTACCCAATATATGAGTGAGATGCTTAGAAGAGCTATGTCACCAGGGATGCCGAGTTATTAAAAGCCCAGGTGAGTTAGAAGGGTTTCTGGAATTGCCTGAACAGAATATTGACACCCTGTAGTGTATACTTTAAGTCAGTGGTAGCCAGCCCTAGCCATCGAGAGCTACCAACAGTTCACAACATATTCCAGACAACCTAGCTGCTGCACTCATTAATCGCAGACACATTTTAAAAGATCCACAGGTGGAGCTAATTAGCTCACTTGTGATTCTGTGAGACCTGCAAAACATGCAGGGGGGGGGGGGGGGAATAAAAACAACCCAAGGAAATGATTGACATTAAGACATACCCCACCCCTTACTCTAGCTGGCATTGTAATATGTGCAGATCATGTACAAACATGTATTTTGCTATGGTAACAATTGTATTTGTAGGAGTAGTTTTAATGCCAATGCCACTGTTCTACTCTACAGGGGGCAACCAGGGACAGCTGGCATCCAGAGGACCCATAACATGTAGGCAGTCTATAAAAAGATTCCCAGGGAGACATATGCTGAATCAGTAGGGAAAGCTTGCAGATTGACAGGTAGAAACATTGTTTCAAGCCAACCACCACAGATGAGGTTCTGGAAGTACAACAGCAATAGTCACCCATAGTAATCTAAATAGTGTTTTAAGAGTTATCCCTAATCCAGGGATAACCAACTCCCATGCTCGAGAGCTACTAACAGTTAAAGTAGTCAAGGTCTCCTCACAGAATCATAAGTGAAGGAAGTAGCTCCACCTGTGGATCACTAATGTCAGTCAGTAATGAGTGCACCAGCTAGGACAGGGCAATTACAGCCCTCCAGATGTTTAGGAACTACACATCCCAGCATGCCTTGCATCAGTTTCAGCATGTCCACATAGCAAAGCATCCTGGGATGTGTAGATCCTCAACATCTGGAGGGCCACAATTGCCCAGCCCTGAGCTAAGCGATGTAGAAAACATGAACTGTTGGTAGCTCTCAAAGGACTGGAGAGATCCAACATTGCCCTAAAATCAATGCTTTTAATCCCAATTTAAATATCTAGCTAGATACATTTGATATCTGAGACATCTACTATGGTCCAGTCATTTCTCAATTTACTGGATTATATGGACAGTCTGCCTATGAGTGAACATTTTACAAAGTTCTAGAAGGGGAGACTCCAACAGCAAATACTGGACTTATAGTAATTTTACATTAAAGCCCTTTTGCTACTTTTGAAACTACCAAAACCAATAGGGCAGATGTATTAAGCCAGGTGAAAGATAAACTGGAGATAAAGCACCAGCCAATCAACTCCCATCTGTTTTTAAACAGTTCATTAGCCGATGCTTTATTTATCTCCAGGCCTAATACATCTGCCCCTTTGAGTGTTACGTATTTACACTAGATCTAACCACTTTAGGTAGTACCCATTAGTTAACACTATAGGAAACTAGTTGTCAAAACACATTTCACCCTAGTTTGACATAGATTCATTGCATGAATGTGGTGAAGAATCTAATGGATTGTGTTGTCACCGCTACGTACCTTTGATGCTACATTGCCCACGTTTATAACAGGAACTACACCTTTGTTGTACCAATAGGTTTGTATTGAATAGGACCTTTCCATAGATCAAAGCCAAAATGCAGATGTTCTAGCTACAGAATGTTTTGAGAATGTACTGCTTCCTACAGACTAAAGCCCAGTACACATTAGGTGATAGTGATATTTCTCCATATATGCCCCAGTGATATTTCTCCATATATGCCCCACTGTATAACTATTGACCGCCAATGCCCCATCTTTGTGTACAAATAGGTAGCAGATAGTTTGAGGACCATGAAGAATGCAGCATAAGGGTGTATACACTTACTGATGCCAGCACCCTGCTGCCACTGGAGGTAATCATGCATCTTAAAGTGAGCCCAGTAGTACCCAGGACAGTGGCATCAGCAGGTGTAGTACACTTTGCAAACTGTTGCCACATCCATGCAGCTACCACCAAGTATAGTACCTATGTGACATACAAAAGGCACATATAAAGTGTGATCTATACACTATAACATGCTTTCCAATCTGACAGTTTGCTATGAAAAGCGGTTTGTTATTTTCCAGCTTGTGTAAATGGGTGATTAGAACTGTTCTCTGACATTACCATATTGTTGTAACAACCAGTCAGATTAGAATCTTAGTGTGTATGGGGCTTTACATGTCACCTGCTCAATGTGCTACCATCAAATGATCCCTGTCACAAGTGTGCAAGTTACAGCCCCGTACCAGATTGTGTGTGCAAGTATACATGCTTCCAGGAATAGGACAGTTACACAAACTCTTTTTACTGCAGCGCTTTATTTGTTGTTACACAATGAAGTGTTTTTGGGAGTTACAATTTAAACCTCAGGATGACTTACAAATTTTGGTTTTCTACCGTCATGTGAAAACATTAAGGCAACATACAAAAAAGTTACATAAATTAACTTGGATGAAGAGATTTACAGGTGTAACTGCAATAGGTTTGTAACTTCAGACCCATTTTGAGTGTTGGGAATACAAACTGGGATAAGAAAAAAACCCTGGTTCTTAGGCCTGGATGCCATGTTTTCCAGCCATACTAGAAGAGTGTGGCAAGACAAATGAAATTTCCTTCATGAACTCCTACCAGCCTCAATCATGAAATTCTGGAATATTAAGCGCTAAATAGGTATCTGGAAGCCTAAACCTCAGATACCCTGTACACATCTCTAACCTCAACTTCTCCCTATGACAGCTACAGTTGACTCCCAAGGGGGAAGCATCATTCACAATACGGTCGCAGATAGTCAGCCTTTCACAGAAGTGCTTCTTTCTACGCAAGACTTAGCTTAATGGACACCCAGACTGAATGCCAACCGGGGTTTGTATAAGAGATGTGTACAGGGTATGATATGCTAGCACTAACCATGGGAATGGTTTCGAGACAGATCCAAGTCTTGCATTACAAAAAAATAATAAAAATAAACCCCAACAAGATGTGACTTAAGAATGTCTCACATTCCAAGGGCAAGTTCATTTGGAAGTTGGCTCTATTCCAGTTTCACGAGGCTAGCATGAGGCGTACACATCTGCCGAGGCAAATTAATACTTTGAAGAACTCACGCAGCAAATGCAACGCATCTGCTAGCAGTCCATTTAGAAGCATTTGCGGTGAACAATGGATGGGCCAGACTCATCATATTCCTGCTTGCTGATCCACATCTGTTGGAAGGTGGAGAGGGAGGCCAAGATTGAGCCACCAATCCAGACAGAGTACTTGCGCTCAGGTGGTGCAATAATCTGAAGGGGGAGAAGAGTGTATTAGCACACCAGTCTTTGCCATTACCAAACACATTGATGCAGGGACTCTGAGAGCACAGCTTACCTTGATTTTCATTGTGCTAGGGGCAAGGGCAGTGATCTCCTTCTGCATTCTGTCAGCAATTCCTGGATACATTGTGGTACCTCCAGACAGGACAGTGTTGGCATACAGATCTTTACGGATATCTACATCACACTTCATGATGGAGTTGAATGTGGTTTCATGAATGCCACAGGATTCCATACCTACAATAAAAAGGGTTGTTCAAGTACAGACAGTGTATTTTACCAGCTTCAGTTACCAAAATAACTCAGTTATTTAACATTAGCTGAATGGATTAGTTACATACCCAAGAAAGAAGGCTGGAAGAGGGCCTCTGGACACCTGAACCTCTCGTTTCCAATAGTGATGACCTGACCGTCAGGCAATTCATAGCTCTTTTCCAGAGATGAAGAGGAAGCAGCTGTTGCCATTTCCTGCTCGAAGTCCAAAGCGACATAGCATAGCTTTTCCTTGATGTCTCTCACAATTTCCCTCTCAGCTGTTGTGGTGAAACTGTAGCCCCTTTCTGTCAGGATCTTCATGAGGTAGTCTGTCAGGTCACGGCCAGCCAAGTCCAGACGCAGGATAGCATGAGGCAGAGCATAACCTTCATAGATGGGCACTGTGTGGGTTACACCATCACCAGAGTCCATCACAATACCAGTGGTACGACCAGAGGCATATAGAGACAGCACAGCCTGGATGGCGACATACATGGCTGGGGTATTGAAGGTCTCAAACATGATCTGTAGGAGGGAGGAACAAAGACATGTAGTTTAACAAAATGAACTAAACAGGCGCACCCCAAACCATGCTAACATGCCAACATGCAGGAAAAGTGTAGAGAAAAACCAAACAAGCAGAAATAAAACAATGACAGAAACCTGAGGCTTCAGGAAGGAAATGCCAGGAGAGGTACAGAGTCCTGAAAATATTGAAAGAAATGTGGAGTCTGAGAAATGAGGAGTGAATCTACAGAGAGGAGTGTCCCAATCAGAGGTGGACATTGCTGGGAAAACAAACCTGTGTCATCTTTTCTCTGTTTGCTTTGGGATTCAGGGGTGCTTCAGTGAGTAGGACTGGGTGCTCCTCAGGGGCCACACGCAGCTCGTTGTAGAAAGTGTGATGCCAGATCTTTTCCATATCATCCCAGTTGGTAACAATGCCGTGTTCAATGGGGTATTTCAGGGTCAGGATACCTCTCTTGCTCTGGGCCTCATCACCTACATAACTGTCTTTCTGGCCCATTCCTACCATAACACCCTGATAAGAAAGACAAGTTGACATTAGATAATGTGTGACACAAGTTGACATCATTAAAGCTATAGTAACTATTTAGGAGGACAAACCTGATGTCTTGGGCGGCCAACAATTGAGGGGAAGACAGCACGGGGAGCATCATCTCCAGCAAAGCCAGCTTTGCACATACCAGAGCCATTGTCAATGACGAGCGCTGCAATCTCTTCATCTGCCATTTTAGTTTATTTTACTGTTGGGAAAATACAGCCATTAATACCTTGTTATTACATAAAGTTAAGCTAATTGATATAATGCATTAACAGTAGTTTGCAATAAGTAGGGTAAAGTAGTTTAAAGTTATTAAGATTGAGCTAAACCAGATTAAATCCTAAGAAAACCTGCAGGAAACAGTCTATGATCAGTGCACTACACAGCAGTTTAGCCTTTATACTTTGCCATGACTAATAAGCTGATCCCCCGAGGCTGCAGAGCCGCGCCCTATTACACAGGGACTGTACACTTGGCAGCGATCTCCGACCCCACCTAGTTCTGCAGACAGAAGACCGGAAAGAGGACAGCTGTAGCCCCGCCCACAAGCCGGCCTTTTGAATTTCCCTCCCACTACCGACCAATCACCAGCTCCATGCCCATATAGGGAGAGCGCCGTACTGACCGCACCCACGGACTGGAAGCCAGCACAAGGGGCGTGGCCTAGCCACAACGGTGGAGCAATGTCATTGCACAGATAAGGGGAGTAACCTAGAAACAGCAGGAGCTACGGTATCAGACAAGAGGGGGCCGGACCGAAGCCAAGCTAAGCCGGGAGAGGCGTGACCCGACGACAGCGGCAGCACACACAGTAGTCACCGCTCTGCCGGGAGCTGCCCAAAGACGCATATGTAACAAGGCTTACAGACAACACCGGTAATGCTGCGTTAAAGAGGGCACAGTTCCAAGCTGATTGGTTCTCTCCACAACCACACTCCCGGTACAACCACACTCCCGGTACTACACAACCACACTCCCGGTACTACTACACACACCCCACGCTCATACAGTTGGAGGGCGGAGCTCAGCCACATGCAGCCCTGGCCTGGGACGGTAGTGCCACCTATCAGTCAGGGACAACGACGGGCACAGCCAGGGTAGCCGCTCTCATGTGAGGGAGGGGCGCACAGTACAAAGTCATCGCACAGCCTGGCTAAGAGGCACAGGGTGGGGCCCCAGCCCGCGTTACTGCGGTGTACCGTGGCTGACAGCAGCTCCCAAACTACACCCACCCTCTCCTGTCAGCCCCGACGGGTGACAGCGCCCGACTACCACTCCACAGCGGAGGCCTCGCAGCCACCGGACAATACCGGCAACCCCGCCCTAGTACTGGCTCCGCTGACAGACAGCTAGCCAGCCAATAAAACTAGCGTAGCACGGTACCCGCTGCCCGGCACCACAACCACAGCATTTCTCCCGCAGCACAACCAGCCAGTCTCATAATAACACACCATGTTGTGGACATGCACGGGCTACGGCCCCCCTGCTCCCAAACATCGCAGAGTAGAGAACGGCCGCTCCGGGTAACACAACCATAACTGTATAATAGTACCGGCACCAGCGAGTGCCATCCCCATCACTGCCCGCCTGCTTACCTGGAGGTTTCCTGAGCGGAAAGCACGATGCGATGGATGGAGTAGAAAGTGCTGTCAAGTCCGCTGCCGCCGGCTGAATGAGACCACACTGACGGCCGTTATTCTATATAACGTCAGCGGTTCTCGGCCCCGCCCGCCAGCGCGCGGACAGAACATCGCCAAATATGGGCATCTTTCAGAAACAGGGCTCTGGATTGGCCGGCGGGGCGGGGCGGTGGGCGGACGCACCGCCCCCCGGAACCCCTGAAGCTGCATGATGTTATGAGCAGTGAAGGTGTGTGAGGCCCTGACAGCGTCATAACATTATTATTTATTGGGCTTTTTATTTTTTATGTGAATGTGCAATAGGTGCAGTCACCGAACCAGGTGTCACAGTGATATGTGTGCAAGGGACGGTGTTCCTGTACGCACAGGCCCTGTCTGCACAGTTCATAGTGACCAAGAGCTTGCAATCCAATGTTAACAACTTTCATAATAACAGACATTTAAGGACTGTGTTTTGAGGGTGCTCTGTTTCAATGATTTCTCCCCAGGTGCACTGATCCTGAAGCTGAGGGAGGGCTCACATGAGACAAATATATATATATATATATATATATATATATATATATATATATATATATATATACATATATATACACACATATACACAGTATATAAACTGTAGTATCTGCAGCTATTTACTATAGCTGGGAGGAAGCTGAGCATTCTACAATTGTTGGTGATGCCACCAATTCTTGATTCTTCCTGTTTCCTGCACAGCAGGCAGTGATACATACTGCAGGTGATACCACAGCAGGATTTACTTTGTGACAACATGTATACATTTTACCCAGCCCATAAGTAATGTGACAATGTTAAGCAATGTGACAGTGGTTTGCTTCATATATTGTATATATATACTAGCTTCCTAATGGTTTGCAGGTTTGCTTCTATCATTTAGGTAGCTTTTTACCTTATGGCCTTTTAAGGTGCGTACACACAGGGGTGATTTTGTCCAAAATCGCGGGAAATATGGTCGCCGAGCGACCATATTGCCCGCAATGGGAGTGTGCACCGGCGATATATCGCCGGGTGCGCGTTCCCGTTTTTGCCCCTGTGGTGATCGCTGGTCGCAGGAACATGCTCCTGCGACCAGCTGATTACCACTGCCGGGCTCCCCCCGGCAGTTTCTTTTTCATCAGCGACCATCTCTGGTCGCTGATGTAAAGTAGAAACTGAGCAATGTATTGCTCAGCCATATATTGCTCAGCAATATATGGCTGAGCAATATATCACCCCCGTGTGTACACAGCATTAGACAAATAGAATCCAACCACACCTGGGGCCTTATTTTGGTTCATTCTTTCTGACAAAATCCTTCTTAGATGGGCAAAACCATATGCACTGCAGGTGGGGCAGGTGTTACTTGTGCAGAGAGAATTAGATTTGGGTGGGGTTTTACTTCAAAGTGAGATCTATATTGCAGTGTAAAAATAAAGCAGTCAGTATTTTCCCTGCACAGAAACAAAATTACTCACCCAAATCTAATTCTCTCTGCACATGTTACATCTGCCCCCCCTGCAGTGCACATGGTTTTGTCCATCTAAGAAGGATTTTGTCAGAAAGAATGAACCAAAATAAGGCCCCAGGTGTCTTGGACGTTAGGTGCTCACTGTAATAATTAAGCCATGATTTTGTACTTTCTTTCCTACTGCTAAGTGTATGCTAGGTCCCCTATATTTAGAGCTGTGCCTATTAAATCATCTTTAAATTCCCAAAGGCCATGAGACTTCTAAGCACTTGCTGTAATGGGGTTATCTGACACACATCACCTTCATGTCCTGATGTGTGTATGCACAACTTCTGTATTACATGGTTTTCTGTCACACCATAACACAACAAGCCAGCGTGCTGTAGAAATGACTTTTATTTTAAATGTTTAAGAAAGAGCATGACCTACAGCACCTCTGGTATTAGTTATAAGGCCATTAGGTCGACACACCAAAAGTCGACATGCATTAGGTTGCCAACTGAAATAGATCAACGTACCTAAGGTCAACATGGAGGGAATGTCGACACAAGCATTAGATCTACAGTCAAAAGGTCGACATGGGTTTTTAACTTTTTTGTTTTGTGCTGACAGGCGGTATTACATGCCCTACTATCCACTAGGCAGGGATGGGGAACCTTCGGCCCTCCAGTTGTTGTAACCTTCTGCCCTCCAGTTGTTGTTGAACTACACATCCCAGCATGCCCTGCAACAGTTTATGCATGGCACATAGCAAAACCAGTAGCAGTGCGTGCTGGGATGTGTAGTTCAACAACAGCTGGAGCGCCAAAGGTTCCCCATCCCTGCACTAGGACATGGAGGGTTGAAATAGAATACTGTGCGTGAAGCATGGCGAGTCATGCAAGGGGGCACAGTGCACCGATACGGTGTCCATGTCAACATTTTTTAATTAAAAAACCATGTTGACCTATCCAGTGTCGACCTAAGGCTAGTGTCCACTCCATCCATGTCGACCTTGACCCAATGACCCATACTACCCTGCTATTATGTGTGCATATGCATATCTGCACCTGATTCCTTTTCTCAGAAAAGTCATGTTTTACGTGTGCATTTAACCAGGGCCGTCAAGAGGGGGGGTACTTTTTGCCCTGGTCTGCTGGAGGGTCGCGGCTTCTGATCCCACCTTCCCCATCTCAGGGAGCCTGCAGTGGGGAGAGAGATGACAGGCTGCTGCAGCAGCAGCAGCTCGGCCTCTCTCCCCAGCTCAGCACACGCTACTCACTCATGATGATGCATTGGAAGACATGGTGTCGCAGTTCTTGTACATTTGGACACACAGATGTACACTAGGGAAGGACTTCGTAACGGCATAAAATCCCAGAATTGGGTCACCACCAAAAGGCAGACATGGACATCCCCTGTATGTTACCTACATGTAGGGTTACCACCTAGTCCCTTTAATTCCGGACACATATTAATTACACAGGTTCTGTGGCTGGCTGACTTCAAGACTCCACTTCACCTGATTTTAAACTGCCACAGAACCTGTGTAATTAACATGTGTCCGGAATTAAAGGGACTAGGTGGTAACCCTACCTACATGCGATAGTAAAATACATTGTTTTATTTTATTGCAGATGGGACTGATTGCCACAGAGGGAGAGATATAGGGCCCGATTCAGGCCTGCGGGCAGTCTGCTATGGCTAACCATTGCAGGATCCCATCGCAGGAATGGATTGCGCATGTGCACTTTACGCATGGGCAGTCATTGTATAATTGCCTGTGGTGTGAAAACAAAGCCGTACAATCGGGTCTGAATTATCCCATTAGAAACCATAGTGGGGACAAATGGTGCGTAGGAGATGTCATGGCTCCATCAGTTGGAAGCAAAAGTTTGCACTATGATTTGCGATGTTTTTGCTCCACAAATGCTGTGCTTAGTTTTCAGAAATGTGCTGTCACATCCTGATTAATGTTGTGGTTAATGAAATACACCACTAACAATTTAGGATATTACCAGTGGCGTTTTTTTTACCACCCAGGTAAAATCCGCCACTGTAGTGAACTGTATTGAAGCCAGATGTAGTCTGTGAGACTGCACTGGCTTCACTGTGACTGGCAGTGACTTCCTATTGGAAGTCCGACCTGCCAGTCACCAAGGCAGTCCCATTGGGAGGTGTTCCCTGCCTCCAGGACCCCTTTCTGCAGGCTGCTGAGCAAAATCCAAGATTGCACATGCGCAGTACCTACATTGGTGCCTGTCATCTGTATTATACAGGCGTCGGGACTATGATTCCCTTTCTATGGGCTGTTGCTGTAGCATACAAACCTCTGTACTGCACATGCTCCAGTCCCAGCGCCTGTCATCATAGCACAGGCGCTGGGAACGCTGTGGGGACCAGGAGAAGCGGTGGCAGGGGTGGGTGTCTGCATTGTGGTACCCCCACAGCAGCCCCCTTCCCCCAAAAAGGAACGAGCCGCCACTGGATATTACTATGAGTGGAAAAGGCAGAATCAGCATTATCCATGGCCCAGCAGTATTAGGAGGCCCAGATATATCTCTATTATTTCAGTCATTTATGTAGGTAATACACATCTTGCATGCACATGAAATTGCCTCATTCTGGGCTTTGCGTGACATGACATTCCTATGACTGTCTCACTCTGTCAGGTACCAGCAAATATGCCGAGACTCATTAGGCCTTCTATGTCCTGTGATGGTAAATATTTGGCTCCTGACTGATGTACAGTTGTAATGAGTTATCTTTATTGCATTGTCAGCGTCTAGATTGGCAGTGTCTAGTTCCACCCCAAAAGGTTGACATGCACAAGACTGACATGGAAAAAATGTTGACATGTCAGACAGACAGCACAGCTGCGAATTAGCAGGCCGGGCGATTATTGATAGACTGCAATGGCGTACTGATGCGCGAGGCAATCCTGCAATAAAATCCTGCTACTTTTTTTTTAAATTCCAACAGGTTTTATTGGAATCGCAACTAACAGAAAGTTAAAAAGAAATACAGTATAGTAACCTGTATCTATAAACATTGCGCTAGTAAGGTGTACAAAGAACAAAATAAAATACATTTTTCTCTTAGGTACTTGTGTAGTTTCAAGGAGGCAGTTATGTAGTTAGCGTAGCGTCCCTGTCAGCGTTTCTTCCAGCGGTCAGCGTCCCTGTCAGAATCAGCGTAGTGTTCCTGTGGCCGCAGCCATTGTGCTACGGTAACAGTGTAGCTTAAGCTGCCGCCATGAAACTACACAAGTAGTCAGTCAGGCACCCCTGTTAGTATCAACATCCTGTTCCTGCCTGTTCGTGCCCAGCCCGGAGCTTACGTAGTTTGCATAGTCAGTCAGCGCTTATAACATTGTGTGGGAACCATTGACCATTTTAACCTGCCTGACATGACAGGTGTGAATGTGTTCCTGAAACACCCCCACTATCCACGCCAGCCCGAAGCGTTACACGTCCTCCTGACCTGTTCATACCCCCACTATCCACGTCGGCATTGAGCTGATTGTATAAAGTTTGGCGAGCGCAGCGAGCCACCGATCCAGAAGCGTGGTGAGCGCAGCGAGCCCTGTGAGGGGATGCGGAATACATGTGAAGTAATCTGCGTCCACTCGCCACGCTTCAGGCTCAGTGGCTTGCTGCACTCGCCACACTTTATAATATCAACTCCACGCAGACGTGGATAGTGGGGGTATGAACAGGTCGGGAGGATGCGTAACGTGTCCCCGCGCGGAGCTCGCTGCGCTCACCACGCTTTGGGCTGCCATGGATAGTGGGGGTTTGAAATGGAGGCATTTGCCAGTATATAACATAGACCACTGGCAAATGCCTCCATTATTGTGCATGAGATGCACTTGCAGCTACACCCACCCTTTGTGCAGGAGACGCACACGCTACCGAACCCCTAACCCTGTCGGCAGGGTTCCGTACCCTGACGCAATACTTACTGAGATGCTCAAGCGTCTGAGACGCTAACTACACAGGGCTGCCACGGAGACACTACGCTTACTATGCTAGGCAGCCGTTGGGCTACGCAGACAACATAGCTTACACAAAATATAAAGTTCAGATGGAGACAACACTGGCTCTAAAATTTTTTAATTGTTACTTCCCTTCAAATGTATGACTCAACACTTGTCCTTGATTGGATTAAGTGAATCCTAACAGATGAGGTTTTTCACGGTGATGTATACATGAAAAAGAAATATATGAACAACAATAGTGAAGTAAGGATTCACTTAATCCAATCAAGGACAAGTGTTGAAAGTCATACATTTAAAGGGAAGTAACATTTACATTTTTTTAGCGCCAGTCTTGTGTCCGTCTGAACTTTGTATTTTGTGTATTGTCTTTGGGGGAGTGATGTCTCTCCCTCAGGTGTTGAGATTATTTTGGCTGCTGCGCCAGAGGGTGTACTCGCTCATCCATTTTTCTTTAGACAACATACCGTCTTTCCCCGATAATTAGCCCTACCCCGATAATAAGCCCTACCCCAGATTTTGGACGCTGGTCCAAAATAAGCCCTCCCCCGAAAATAAGACCTACCATTTTCCCCATGTAAATGTGTGTACACCTAATGTGTAGCCTCCGCTCGGCCCCCGCTGCCCCCCGCTGACCCCCGCTGACCCCCGCTGCCCTCCGCTCACTTACCAGCAGCACCGCAGCTCCCGTTCCCAGGGATGCATTGCGGTAGGCGCGGCGTGACGTCACGCCGCGCACATCGCGCCGCGCACATCACTCGGCTGACTGACTGGCTGGCTGCTGCTCACCACACAGCGCCATCAACGAAAATTTAAACTTCAAACAAACAGGTGGGGGCATGAAAATACCGGCACAAATGGTGGGGCATTTCTAAAAGGCAGTGTGTAATGTTTTAAAGGAGCATGTGGGGAATTTCTTAAAGGCGCAGGGGGGCACATTAAATTGTGGGGCATTTCATAAAGGCAGTGTGTATTAAAATAAGCCCTCCCCCGAAAATAAGACCTATGGTCTTTTTTGGAGGAAAAAAAAAAATAAGACAGTGTCTTATTATCGGGGAAAGACGGTAGCTTAGGCTGCCGCCGTGAAACTACACAAGTAAGGCAGCCGTTGGGCTACGCTAATAACGTAGCTTCAAACATAGCGTAAGCTGCCGCCGTGAAACTATACAAGTACCTTCTCTTAAACTTGGCTAAAGTATTAATTACTCGTCTCAAGCTATATAAAGAAGATATTACTACAAAAACATCAATACTGGGAATTTGCAGGATTGAAGACAAAAACAAAAACTACCTGGAAAAAATCCAAGGTGATTGACAGAAAGTGTCAGGAAAAACACAGGTGTGCCCAGGCGTTTGTGGGGAAGTCATGTGAGGTCAGCTCTGACCCCAAAAAGCCTGTTTCTATCACAACCACCAAGTATATGTCCTGGGCTACGCACAGACTGCACACACTGGAAAAACATTTAATGGTAAGTGAGTTGCGAATGGATTTGCAGGCCTGTAATATTTTCGCAAGCCATGTTAAGCAATTTGAAGACTTACAGCAGTGGTGCAGGGGGCGTCATATAACTGATCACTGGGCACCAAAAAGTTAGCAGCCATGCGATCAGGTCTGAATTAGTTCATTGGTCAACATGAAAAGTTGACACAAGGTTTTTGGGGTGCCAGGTTTTATCTTGTAGCACTCAAACCCCCAATTGTCTTGCTCTACTTCCACTGTGTTGGGCACACCGTTACCATTCCCAATCATAGACTAGTCTACAGTAAAGCACTAGAGTGCTCAGACCCTACTGCTCATGGTGTAGCAGAGAGGTGGGGCTCAGTCGAGGAGGCTGCACACGGGCCTCCTCCTTTCTTAAGACGCCCTTGCACTGATCATTCAATGTGAATGTTTTTACTGTTTTATTTTTTTTAGAAAATGGATCCATTGCATAATAGGGGTTAGTTGACGTCAGGGAGATTGCTAGAATCTTCATGGAGACAGGGAGATTGCTTGTGTTTCATGGAGTCTACTACAGAATGCAGGATGGTAGGCAACTATCATGCACAGTTGTTCTCTCAAGATCTGCATGTAATATTTGCACCTGGTATGCCTATTGTCATCATCAGTGTGCATTTACACCTGCAAAAGGTATACACAAACAAATGTCCAAACAAATCCAATCTATTGTTAATCCTCCCCTTAAGTAAAAAGTCTAGAACTAGTCTAGTCCATTCTCCCCTTCCCCATGCAATGATGTCTGTATAGTGCATGTAGAATATTACATGTTAAATATTACAAATCTATCCAACACCCATTCACTGATATTCGGGCATGGGGAACATTCTTACAATTTATATCTGCTGCTAACATGAAAACATTGTTGAGTTTGTTTTCAGTAGAGGAATTCCTGACATGCTCTCTATTAGTGTGTGTGTGTGTGTGTCGGGAGGGGCGGGGGATGACGGGATACAAATTTCCACTGTGGATGGCAGCATTTGAGACGAGCCCTGGCAGAGGATCTCCCATGGCTTTTCTTTATTTGGTTAAATTCATCCGTCCTATATTTGGTTAGGAATTCCACTTCTAGGGAGCGCACTGTCCCATAGGTACTGAGAATTGGACGCAGGGTCTGATTCACACTTGCACACTAGCGCTGCGTATATTCAGAGCCTGGCAAGCAGGCTAACACTGCCCCAGTAAACATATGCCCTCCCGCCACCCAAATCCCCTCTGTACGCTCACCATCAAATTACTTTTCCTCTGTTCTCAGCAGAACAGTAGCCCAGGGCTTACATCTCAGCTGCTTGTTGTTGTTCGAGATGGGGGTGGGCGCTGACATCATGTGATGCCACCTGCCTGCCCTGATCAGGCAGAGAATGCCTGCGTTCGATGGGGCCTGCCAGCGGTTCTATGGGTGCGCCCACCGTTTTTGTGGGCACGTCCATGATACGCAAGGTGTCCACCCCGGAACTCCCCCTGCCTGTTAAAGTGGCCAGCAAACTAGAAGTTTGCCTAAGGTGCTCGCTGCGGGAGTGTGCACATGCACATTAGCACCTATTCACATGCACAGATCCCCGCCATCGGGGACGGGGCAGAATTCGGACCTGTGCGAGCAGGTCTGAAACGGCTCCGTAGTCTGGCTTTATGGTTTGTTGAGTTTTGGATACTGTATGTTAAATATACATACACTGGCAGATTATAATGTGGACAATTCATGCCATCAAGGCTATTGGCCGCTTTAGACCATGTAAAATCTTAGCTGTAAAATTAGATGTGGCATCAGGAGCCCATACACGGTCCGTTGTGTATGGCTCCGTTCTGTACTATGCGATGCGCGCTCCCGCGCATCACATAGTACGGCACAAAAAGTATGTGCTGCACATACTTTTTGTACTAGGTACACATCGGATCGGATCGCAGTGCATGCACACTGCATGCACTAGGGATGCGATCCGATGTGTGCTAATTAAGTCCCAAACGGATCCGTTAAACGGACCATGTATGGGCTGCATTACACATATTCTGCTGAATCAGACAGAAGTTTTGTATATAGGCTCCGGAACATTTGCAGTTGCTAAGAATTGTAAATTCTGACTATAGATGGACTTGCATGCAACTCTGAATGTGGCCTTTAGTCTGTGGAAGTATTTGTTGCAAAGGAACACATTAGCTTCAGTAGAAATCACTTTCTCATCCATGCTTTTATAAGGGAGGCTACAGATTATACAGGAATGACTCCCAGGGTGGCAAGGTTTAATTACTTTAACTAGGGTTTGTTTTAGGAATTATTAGGAGAGGCCACATATCAGACACGTGAGTATACACCTGACAGAGGCCTACTGCTTCCTTTTCTGCTTCTCAATTTAAACCTTTGGAAAACTACTGCTGCTTTCACACCGCATAAACGGCATTGACCCGGTAATTTAAAATGTTTTAAAAAATGGGTCAGACAGCCTTAACCCCCTTCACACCGCATATCTTAAATGGTATATTACCTGTTTAAGTGCGGTCTGATAGGGGTGTTACCATTTCAATGCCGTTTTGTCCCATCACATTACACAGGGACACGGAAACGGGTAGGACTGCTTTTTAACCGTTTTAAATTACCGGTTTTCTTGAACCGGTAAATTCAAAACGGACCTTTAACACCGCACATATTACAGTTTTGAAACAGTAAAAAAACGGAATTTTACCCAGTAAAAAGTGTGGTCTGAAAGAGGAATTACTGACCCAGTGCAAAATATTGATTTGTCAGTCCATACAAAAGTAAATCCTCACCACATGGTCTGTTGGTGAGTGTGGGTAGCTGAGAAACAGAAATCTGTTCTAAATAAGAACAGATCAGCAACGATTACCTCACAGGTATACAAGGGTACCTGCTTTTTTTTACAAAAAAAAAAACATTGTATGCAACCAAGGATAACCTCCTGCAGAGGCATCACTATTGGGGTGCAGATTAGGGATGGCCATTGACCATTGATGATTTAAAATCATCATCATCATCTCTGGCAATGCTGGGATTGCCCAGGTGTGTTGTAATCGGGGGCATCCCTCCCAAGTGTCCATAACTCCCTCCAGCAAGGCCCCAGACTGGGTGTGGATCATTTTATTGACCACACTTTGGTCGACAGTCATTAGGTCAACACCGTTAGGTTGACATGCATCTAGGTCAACAGGTGTCTAGGTCGACATGGGACAAGGTTGACATGGGTTTAGGTCAACATGGGCTAGGTCAACAGGTCACAAGGGCGACATGGTTGTTTTTCACTGTTTTTTTACCTGAATGTCGACACAGTCGACATGGACACAGTTGGAAGTCAACCGCAGCCCCTCGCAATGCTTCGGGCACGGTGCCTCGCTGCACTCGGCACACTATTTTATTCTCCCACCACGCCCTAGTGGATGGTAGGGCATGAAATACCGCCTGTCGGCACATGTTGGCTCAAAAAACAGTGAAAAAACCCATGTCGACCTCGCAACCTGTCCACCTAACGCTATGTCGAGCTAAACCAACATAGCGACCAAGACACCTGTCGGCCTTCAACCATGTTGACCTAAATGCGTGTCGAACTAATGACTGTCGATCTAAGTGTGGTCGATAATACGACCATATACCCCGTCGTGGTGAGGTGAACAGAGGCTTCCCATGAGGTCACACCCCTTTATGCTAGTCCCCATTTATCTACGAGGGACGACCTAAAATATTGGAAGTCTCCTAAACCTCTTGGGAGAGTAGGTAAGAAACAATGTCACACAAAACTTACAGCTGTTCACCTTCTCCTTATATCTCTGTGACCATTTCAGTCCCAGCCCCTTGGTCCTTAATCTGTCCCTGGATCACAGTATTATTAATCAGTAAAGAGGAGTGTTACACTATGTACATAATATTGCGGATTCCCTGAATATAATTAATACTGTTCATATATTTGGCCAACTCAACCCCTGCGTACAGTAATTCTGTGTGGTGTGGGGATTACTGCTGGCTATAACAATGCAATAAAGTGTATTTCTGCACAAACACAACAGTAGGGTTACATTATGTACAGTCTCAGGGCTAGGAGGGTGTCTGTACAGACTTGCTATTTTGCTTAGAGCTATATATTTTCCCTGTACTATTTCTACACCAATAAATCAGCCACCTTTGCTAAAAGCACATTACACTGTTTACTGTATTTCTTACTGTATGTGTGGCACACTTGCCTACCCTCCCGGAATGGCCGGGAGGGTCCCAAAAATGGGGTCCCCCTCCCCGCCCTCTGGAAAGGTGGGCAAGTCGCCTGCATGCTTCCTAAAGCCCCCACACCCCTGGAGCCGCTGACACAAATTCCAGAATTCGGAGGTCTGTGGAGAGGGGGCGGGACTAAAATGATACAAATTGAGGTATTTCACTACATTTTAGCCCCGCCCCCTCCCCACAGACTCACTAATTACAGAGTTTGTGCGGATTGGGGCTTTTTTTAGTCAGCCTGGTCATCGCCCTCCAACGTGCAGCATTGGGTCTCCCCTTCGGGCTTCTACCGCAGAGGCAACTTTAAAAGTATGATGTGTGGCACAACTAGTCATTATGACTATACTGTATCTAGACACAACACATTTTGCTGTACGTTGTATGTGATGTGCAATCGGGATGTGGGCGATAGGTACACAGTAAAAAAGATCAACACATGAAAAAGATCGACACACTTTAAGTCCACATGGTCAAAGGAAAACTCCAGCGATAGGTCGACATGAAATGTGGTTTTTCGTTCTTAACTATCCACGTGGACATAGAGGGAGAATATAATAGTGTGCCAAGCGTAGCCAGGCAGGGGACTTATATGGTGTCCATGTTGACTTATGTTGACATAAACACACAAAAAAACAGGCGAAACCCATGTCTGTATATTTCATGTTGACATTTCTTGTGCTGACCTTTTTACCACGTCGACATAATGCATGTTAACCATTTGTCCAACGACCAATAGTAGTCGACCTATTGACTGTCGAGCCTATGTTGCACATACCCTTACAATCAGTGTGATCACTTTAATACATCTCTAACAACAAGGAGGCAGAAGATGAGAGTCCTCCTACTACCAGTTGCGCTGCTCCAGACATTCACAAATTACCATAAAGCATAGCGTACTATACTTAGTTACACACACAAAAACACTCTGGGTGGATGCGGTTCTAAATTTAGGAGTCAGACAGGTTTGTGATCAAGCAGAGGAAGTTATCTACTAATCAAACCCCAAAAAGGGTCTACTCTAATAGGAAACAATGATATATACTTAGAAGTTGTGGTGTCCAATATGAAGCGCCATAGGCCTCTGATAAAGCTGATTTCCTATTTTACATGGCAAGCAGTACAAGAAGTATAAAGGCTACTGAAGTTCTGAACCACAATACCTAGTTTTGATGGGCACCCAGCCAGGAGATTTGATAGTTATCTCATGCAAATCCTGGTGACACACACTATTATGGCTCGATTTGGTGAATCATCCCATTTCCGAAGGATAACTGTGGTGGCAATAGCTGTGGCACGCTCATGGCTTCACAGCACTGTGTAGAAACTAATCAGAATGCACAGATGGAACCAGACCTACGCCCTGCCTGGAACACAGACAAAACTGGTTTCACATCAGCATCTGAGAGCCATTTTTCCTGTGATTGCCGAGCTGCACCCTGCATTGATTCCACCCACTAATCTCTACATCAGTGAGCAGCCAGTATGCCCACAATACCCATGTTCCAGGGCAGTACATTGACTGCACAAAAACACTTTCCTGTCAGATTCAATCTACATTCATAATCTCCACAGTACCAGTGAAGAAATACCAAAATGTGTGGCATAAGAATAATGTAGTGGTGGGAAATATAAACTCTCTTTTCTTCAATGCAGTGAAACCTTTCTAAAACTCAGTGCAAGGTCATACAGGTGTGACACACACACACACACACACATATAGATTTTCTTCTTGATCCAGTACTGCTTATATGACATTACCATACCTCCCAACTGTCCCGCTTATCGCAGGAACGTCCCTTTTTTGGGACATTCCCGAGTCCCTCCCGGGACCGGCAATGTCCAGGGGGGGGGATAGTTGGGAGTCTCCCCCCTATCACCCTGAATAGACGCTGTGCACGTGCGTCTATTCCTGCAGCCGGCGGGCTGGGGGCATAGCCATCAGCTCACAGAGCTGCTGGGCATGTCCCCACAGCGGCGAAAATGGGGCATGGCCTCACAGAGAGATGCACATATAGGCCCCACCCCCTTTCATTAGGCCACACACTACATTTTAACACGCCTCTGGCATGCTTCTGAGTGTCCCTCCACCATCTAATTGAAAATTAGGAGGTATGCATTACTAATAAAAGCAAATACTTTATTTCCTACTATCCCCATCTAAATAAGTACACAACTGGGGCCTGATTTTGGTTCACCTGCAAAAGCAAATTATCCCTCTAATCCCTCTAGGTGGGGCAGATGTAACATGTACAGAGAGAGTTACATTTGGGTGTTATTTTGTTTCTGTGCAGAGTGTACAAGTGACGTAGTATTATCACAATGAAAGGTATACACCACATTGTTGCTATATACACGTATTACTTACAAATGATGTACTGTGAAGTAGAGACATCTTGCCAAGGAGCTAATGGAATCATTACTGTGGCCCTTGATCATCATATATGCCATGCATGTATATAAGAGTACTAGTAATTGTCACACACACAGTGGACTTGATACTTTGTTGCACATAAGTTGGAATGCAACTACAAATAGAACCCATTTAAGTATTGCAAATACATTGCGATATGGGCGGAATCTTACTGCCTAGGATCACATTGTAATATGCAATCCTAATGTCCAGATGCAGGGACATAGGCTCCGAAAGGAGCCCCTCCTTGCAATCTGCTTCACTGTAGCGGGGCAGTGCTCTCTGTAGCCCATAGGCTACAATGAGCTACCTCCATCTCAGAATGGCCCAGGGACCTGATGCGATGCTGCCCGATATTGATACATCAGGCAGCATCAAATGAGGTCCCTGGGCTACATCACATTCCCCCATAGAAACCTATGGGGATGCGGCTGGCAGCTGGGCAGGAGAGATCGCAGCAGGGATTGGAGTCGGGGGCGGATCTAGACTGTACAGCTGGGGGGGGGGGGGGGCAATTTGTATATACCCTCTAATCATCCTTTCCACACATTGGGGTAGATTTATTATAGCGGCGCCTATCGCGCCGCTATAACAGTTCCTGCTTCGCCTCATTAGCGAGGCGAAGCAGGAGGGGACACCGACAAGATCTACTAAGATCTTGCCGCCGGAGTGGGGGAGCGCTAACTCCCCCCTCCGGCGATGTCCCCTCCTGGAGACAGCGCATCAGTTAATACTGATGCGCCGTCTCCTTCCCCCCCGGCCGGCTGACTGCGCATGCGCGGGATCTCGCTAGTCTCGCGAGATCCCAGCGCAGCTCAGCCCCAGCAGCAGGGACAGCGCTGTCCCTGTTGTTAGGTATAGGCATCGCCGTCTGCAGCTGGCGAAGTCGACAGCTGCAGGCGGCGGAACGGTCAGCGATGCTGACCGTTCATAAATCTGGCAGGAGGCAGGGGCGCAGTGCAAAACATCGCCCCTGCACTATGCCTCCTGCCCCACACCGCCGGCGTTAGAGTAAACGCTCGGCGGGTGTGATAGATCAGGGGAAGCGCTATCCCCTGCTATAACGCACGGGGATAGCGCATATTCCCCTGATCGACGTTTAATAAATCTACCAGATTGTCTCCTGTGCACCCAGCCCCATCCTTCTGTGCCTGGCAGTGAGCCCCCAGGACAGTCCCCCCCCCCCCCCTTAAATCCGTGCCTGATTGGAGATTGGTGTTTTGTGGAAATTAGCCACATATACTATATGATAAATAGATGTAGAAAACTATGCATGTACCTATGTATATCTCTGGGCAATTCTGAGTCAAATACTATAGATGGTAAGTTTGTGAGCAGGGCCCTCCTATTTCTATGTCGGTTTGTTACTACCCAGTTTGTTTTATCACTGTTTCCTATTATAATGCGCAACAGAATTTTGCTGCGCTATATAAAAAACTGTAAATAAATCTTTCTGTGTGACGTACATGTGAGTAAACCAAAGGGGACCTGATGATGCGATACAGCTGAATCGCATCATCTTAACCCCACCCCTTACTATACAATGCCTGCCTCTATGATGCTGTATGGGGGTGGGACAATCATGCAGTCACGCCCCCTACACTCCAACTTGGCTTCCCCGCCCACAGGAGGCTGAAGCAAAGTCGCGAAGTATGGTGTGTACACATGAATAAGAATTGTTTTTTGGAAGTGTTGTGGGCAGAACTACTCACTTTCCCCTAGTTCAAGAGGAGTGTGAATCCCGGCTCTGTGGGATAAGTCATCTTTCACCAGCAGATTGTCTCCCTACGATGTTTTCTGAAATTAAGCACCAGCCCTGCTATGTTATGTCTCTGCCTTATTAATAACATTGGGACCAAGTCACATGGTTTCGAGCAATCTTGCATTACATTTTCCTTATAATCTTCAGTAAACTATTGATAGGATGGCCATTGTTCTGTAGAAGCCTGTGTGTAATGTTGGTGGGCTCATAGGGCCTAATTCAGCTCCGTTTGCACATGTGAATCACAACGTAGTTCCTGCATTACAAATTTCATTGCAATTTTGCAATCTCCTTTGTCTGATAGACGTAGCAGCCCCTGTTTTCTGGAAGTGGCCAGGCCAAGGACAGCATCACGAGGTTCCTTGGCCTAGCAAGCCAGGCTGCAACAGGCAGCCTGGGTAAGGTTACACTTAAGGCTGCAGGCGCAGAGGGACACTATGATCGAAAGTCATGATGATCCGCTTAAACTACGATTGTTAATGGAGGCAGGGGTTGGTATGCACCTCCTCATGCATTTGGATTGCAAGCAGCATAGCATTACCGATCCAAGCTGAATAAGGCCCAAAGTCACTAAATGTTACACATTTTGTAGGAAACTTCAGACTTTAATGATTTATTCCTAGAAATTGATGGCCCTGGAAATGTTACTATGTTTCCTATATCGGCAATCCAGAACATAAAAGGCCTGTGTTTCTTTATGTTATATTCAATTCTTATCATGTACTTTTTTCTTTATTGGGCTTTAGAAGTTAATGTTTAAAGTGGAGTATTTAATGAGCAAAGCTTACAGTAATCAAATTCAGTGAACAAAGCAAAATGATTGTAATTGTGCCAAATTCTTCCTAGTCTGTATCGGACATAACATGCTACAATGCTCCAACTCAGAAGTCAAGTGTCCCTGGAAACCGGTGCTACAGTAATTCTGTATTTCCTATTGTCCACCCTAGAAAAGGGATGAGCCTATGATGTAGCTGTATAACCTGATAAGAGCATACAGCTAATAACAAACTCCCTGTGACTGGGAGGCGGGTTTTACACAAGGCAACCTACGCACCTGCCTAGGGCCCAGTAGGTCCCCATAAAAATATCCTGGCCATTGAAATTGTTCGCACAGTAGCATTGCGATGCTACCATATTACATCATGACATCACATAGGCCCTTATTCTGGTTGGTGCGGTCGAGCCGCATATGCGGCTCCGACCGCACCAGACGAATCCCCGCCTACAAGACGGATCGGCACGGCCGTCCGTACACGGACGGCTGCCGATCCGCATGAAAATGGTGGAGGCGTACGCCTCCACCATGGTGGGAGCTGCCCCCTGCATTCGATGGTCGTCGACCATCGAAGGCAGGTCCGCACGCCGCGGCAGCTCCCGCAAGCTGAGACCACACGGACAATCGTCCGTGTGGTAGCTTGTATGGGGACTGAAAGCTGACATCCGGCGACGTCAGCTTTCCGCCCCCATGAGTTGCGTCATGGCCTCATTACCATGCGTACGCCCCGCGTTTGCATGGGAACGCCCATGAAACGCGGGGCGTATACATAGGGAAATGAGGGCATGAAGCCCCTCACGCCCCTATACGCCCCCTTTGCGGCGTACTAACGTTATGTGCGGCGAATTCGCCTGCACATGCGCAGATTGACCTCTGCGCATGTGCAGACGGAAAACATCGGCGGTACGGCCGCACGCGGGCCGTACCGCACGAACCAGAATAAGGGCCATAGACCTGCTCACACTCCTAAAGTTACTTTGATGTTCTTTGATAGGATGAAAACTGTTTGGACACACAAATGCTCAATGTATGTGGGCAGTCCATTTACTGTAAATGTGACACGGCATTAAGCCTATTTTCAAAATACCTAGAGCCTGTTTCAGATGTGTACGCAATGCTGTACATGTATGGGTAGACTGTGCATGCACCAAGGTACCCTATCAATGACACCCGAAATCAGCAGCAAAAATATAGTGTTATGGATTGGTTGAGCGAGGATGGGCCCCAAACCAGCATCTTTCCTAGGGCCTTATTAGGTCTAAATCCGCCTCTGGCCTAGTTGGGTATGAGAGGCTATAGTCCCTGCTGTCCAATGATTGGAAAGCAGCAGCTCTCTCTGCTGACATTGCCAGGTTTACCACTGGGAACTACCTACTTGTAGTGCCAGACCCCAAAAACAAAACCATAGAAGCAATTATGGAAAGGATATCTAATAATTAGAGTTTCCAACTTAGGCTGCACGACGACAATGAAGATGGTGCGTTAAGCCCAGCTAGCTTTTATGGTACATGGAAAACTAGATGGACAACCATTCTGTATCATGTAAAATATTAAATAGCCCGAAATGGACAGATAACTGAGCCAATAACTCCGGCCCCTACTCCGTCTGCTCCAATGACTAATAGAATAACACTTTAATTCACCCACTGGCTGTCCTGCATTGCTGCAGTGCGGGGTCCTGGGGTATTTCCAGGTGCAGGCGAATCGGCAGATGTTAGAACACTGTATATTCTTCATGTTGCATGGAACTAACATCTTACATGTGATTCTAGATTACACTGTGTTGCCTGATTATATATGGCAATAAAATCTACCCAGCCAGATGCCATATTTCGGCAGTCGCAGTCTCAATGTCTTTGGCTTGGTTCCCGTAAAATACAATGTTTGGCAGCTGACAGCAGAACAAAATGTATTTATCCAGTTGGATACCATTTGTTTCTACCAGTACTGATATCAGCACTTTGGTATCTACTACAGCATCAGTTGCCACAACCATAGTTTGTATATTTATGACAAAGCGGTGGCCCTTTTTGTATTAAATTGCTTTGGAAAGCCATACAGGCTGCCAGAAACATCTGTTGGAGGTTAACCTTTTGAGTTAAGTTTGTCAAAATAGGTGTGAAAATTTCCAAGCAAACATTTCTGTTCATCATAATGACCTGTAATGGATACCTTTATATAGGAAATATCTTTTTTTTACACAACTTTTTTTTGTTTTGAATTGATATAACAAATGTGAGTGATGCTGGTAGTTTTGCTGCTATTCTGAACATCTCTCACTCATATGGCACATCAGTCATTGGGGATGCTTTTTTGAATTTATTTTATGTGTGTATAAATTGTAATATTTAATATATCATTATGCATCCTATTTGCTTATGTTCCTTACAGGTACTTTATATTAAAAAGACAGGAAGTTTGATGTATACATAAGGGTCAGATTAATAAACTCTGGATTGTGAATAAGTGGAAATGCAGCCTGTAACATGGCAGATAGCTACTGATTGGCTGGGACATTATCACTCCACATGGGGCCTAATTCAGACCTAATCGCTGGGCTGTATTTTCAGAGCCCAGCAATCAGGTATATGCCGCCCCACCAGAGTGAAGTCCTGCCTGTGCAAATCTGTGAATTGCTGAACATGGCTTGGCCTGCGAATAGTTGCAAATATATTGGCAACCCAATCCCCATTGAATGATTTTTCCAGCGTGTGCAGTCTGTGCGTAGTCCAGGACTTATTTGATGGCTGTGATAGAAACAGGCTGTTTGGGGCTGGAGCTGATGTCACATGACTTCTCCTCAAAGGCCTGTGTTTCCACTGACACTCTCATAAATCGGTTACTACACACAAACGGCGGATTTCTGTCAGTCACCATGCAGACAGCCAGCAATAAAAAAGTGACAGGATTTTATCGCAGGATGCCAATTTTTTAAATGATATCACTCAAAAAGGGCCCTTCTGAGCGATAGCTAAAAAATAAATAAAAAAAAAAGCTTTATGTGTATGATCAATATCGTTAAAGATAAACCAGAACACGCATCATGCAAGTCAATTTTAGCTATGTAGCCATACTTGCCTACCTGACCCGCTCCATGTGGGAGAAAATGCTCTGTTTCTGGACTTCCCTGGTAATGTATGATTGCCAGCACCTGTGGGAAGCTAGGTAAAGGTGTTTCACCACAGGTGATGGCAATCATACATTACCAGGGAAGTCCAGGAACAGAGCATTTTCTCCCGCATGGAGAGGGTCAGGTAGGCAAGTAAGTATGTAGCCAATAACTTGCATGACAAGTATGGACGAATGACATCAGTAAACAATATTGGTAACCAATGGCGGCTCCTGAGGTGGGGCTGCAGCACAGTCAAAGATTCAAATAGGGTAGCCACAGCAACCGCCAGTTTGAAATGGCAGTTGGTGTGGCTCCCGTATTTGAGTTTTGAACTGTGCTACAGCCCCACCTCTGGAGCCTCCCCTGTTGGTAACAGATATCGTTCAGTGTGTACACACTATGGGCCTTATTCAGATCTGAGCTCAGTACAAATTTGTTTGGAAAATGGGCAAAACCATGTGCACTGCAGGTGGGGCAGATGTAACCTGTGCAAAACGAGATAAATTTGGGTGGGGTGTGCTGAAACAGAAATCTAAATTGTGGTGTAAAAATAATGCAGCCAGCATTTACCCTGCACAGAAACAAAATAACTCACACAAATCTAACTCTCTCTATACATGTTACATCTGCCCCACCTGCAGTGCACATGGTTTTGCCCATTTTCCGAACAAATTTGTACTTAGCTCAGATCTGAATAAGGCCCTATGTCGTTTGACCAGTGGCACAACAGATATAGTTAACCATATCGGCGGTGCCCCTAGTCCTCTATTGTGTACAGGGCTTAAAGCTGGGTACACTAAGATATTTTCTAACGCTATGCACAATGATATCGTTAAATATATTCTTGTGCATATCGTCTAGTGTGTACTCACTATATTGTTAACGATGCGTGCTCCCATGGGTCGTTATCAGTCTTCAGTACATGCAGTTATATTTTGCCTATGTTATTTATGAGTAAGTGCATATTGTTCAGTGTGTAAGAACAATAAAGATACATTTTTCATAGAACAAGATGGCCACTGGTAAAGCAAACGATATATATATTTATCTTTATTGTACGTCATTATATCGTTAACATAGTGTTTATCCAGTTTTAGGGGAAACCCCTTATTTTCTGTACAAAGGTTAATTATATTAAAAAACAAACAGTGGACCAACAATTTAAATAGCTTAATATCAAGATTAGTCTTTTGTTTAAAAAAAAATTAAGAAATGTGTAAGTCCATGACAACAATTTTAAGTGGCCATGTAGCCCTCAAGTAAGCAAGACTAATCTGAAATGGTTTGCAAGCCTAAACAGACAGCAATATGTTTGCCCTGCAGTAAAACCTGCATTCTTAAGGCACTGATATGCAGGTTGGAGGCTTGGGATTCCTACAACACAATCAGGATCATCCTATGAATTATCCATAAACAATATCTTTGTCTTAGTTAACCCCTCTAGAGCACAGGTTCTCAAAGTTGGTCCCCAGGACACCACACAGTGCATGTTTTGCAGGTCTCCTCACAGAATCACAAGTGAAATAACTAGCTCCAGCTGTGGATCTTTTTAAAATGTGTCAATGAGTAGTGAATGCATAGGTGCAGATTTATGTTTTTGCTGGTGGGTGCTCAAGCCAAAAATATAGAGGAGTGGCTTCATGGTGAAGGGGTGTGGCCACAAAATAATACCAATTTATATTACGGAGCACAGTTGTCTCCAATATTCAAATTACGGCAACAGAGTTCCACATACATAAATGCCCCCACAGTGCAGGTACATAAATGCCCCCACAGTGCAGGTACATAAATGCCCCCGCAGTGCAGGTACATAAATGCCCCCACAGTGCAGGTACATAAATGCCCCCACAGTGCAGGTACATAAATGCCCCCACAGTGCAGGTACATAAATGCCCCCACAGTGCAGGTACTCTGGGGACAGAATACACTCTTCCCGGCATACTGTTTCCCAGGTGGCGGGTCCGGTAATGTGGGTGCTCATCAATTTCCGTGGGTGCTCGGGCCCTTGAGCACCCACAGAATTGGCACCTATGAGTGAATGCACCTGTGCACCTGCCGGTTGACCTGGAAAAAGTGAACTGTGTGGGGTCCTGAGGACCGAATTTGAGAACCCCTGTTCTAGAGAGTGACCTACCTCTCATATAGGGCGAGATGTATCAAACGGAAAATGCGGTAAAACCCCGGTTTTACCGCATTTTCCAATGTACCAAAAACGATACCGCATTGAAGGGTATCGCCACCTTTGGGTGGCGATACCCTATAGAAGCCTATCGGCTTCTTTTCGCCGCCCGCCGCCTCCAACGCAAACCTGCCGACCCCCCCTCTGGCTTACCATCCTGAAGGGTCCTCCTGGACCCCGGAAGGTAAACCCCTCCTCCCCCTAGTGAAGCAGCCGGACATCCTTCCGGCTGCAGGGGGGAGGAGGAGGCGCTGGGGACAGCCTGCTTAGCTGTCCCCGGCGTTAGGGGAGAGCCAGGTGGCAGGTAGGTGATGGAGACCCCCCGCACACCAGAGTACAGGTATCCCGGGGGGGCCTCCGTCACCGCATCGCGATGCCAGCCGCATATGATAGTACATATGCGCTGGCATCGCGGCGGGCGGCGATGTATTTGAATACATCCCGCCCATGGTGCTCAGGTAGTGTTGCATAAAAAAAACGTGTGTGGGAAAGGCAGGGGACAGACAGTCACTGGTGCCCTTTGACACATTATTAATAGGAACAGGTAATGTATGGGTTTGGGAAATAAAGGGCCCACCCAAAATTCATTATAAGTTTAAAGGTCACCATCTCCATCAGGAAATCCTGGAAGGCTTATGTTGTAGATGATAAAAGTAAGTTTGTATGGTAACAGTTGGTAAAAGTTGATATGTTGTTACATTGCGCTCCTATTGCTATACTGTGCAAATGTCATACTTTTTACAGTGGAATATTACAACTATCTTTTATGCTTCATGAATGTGATTGTGTAATAACATCTCACAATAACAAAAGCACATTCAGCTGCAATGTTATCTGTATGATTTTTTATTATTATTTAAATGGCCTTGTGCTTTTATCGTGGTTTGCTGTGAATTCCAGTAACCAGAGCTTATGGTGGGAAGGTAATAATAACAGCCTGCTTGGCTTGAGGGTTAATCCTGAGCTGTTCCATTTCAGTAGTCAGCTCTGAGTCATTTTTCTGAGGATGAAATCAGGGACTGAAGGTGAGGTGTGGTCACCTGAGCCAGGAGCAGTTTTCATATCCATGTATGGTGCTGAGATACAGTGCTTGGCTGCAACATCCTCACCTCCCCATACAAGCACACACCTAGCTCCCACAATCCTTTGCATGAGAAAGCAAACAAATATCTGACTGTCACAGGCTGAGGGCGTGCCGTGTTGTCATGAGGATTTCCTCATTTCCTAATAACCTATGAAACTGTATTTACAAAGTCTGTTAGAATGTTTGTGTACTGTTGCATTCTATTTTAGATCAGAAACACCTAAACCTGTACATGTAGGAAAATCACATGCTTGTAATTTGTTCACATGCATGCAAGAAAAGCTATATCCATAATCTATAGCCATAATCATATACAGAGAGCCTGATCCTTTTGGAGAATGTACAAGTTCCGTCTAGGGCTCACTTGCTTCATGCAGCTCCTGCTGAAATTCATGGGATTGCAGTGTGGTTCTGTTTGTTACGTCAACAGTTATTAGGGCGACAGTCAATAGGTCGACAAGCAAAAAGTTGACATTGATAAAAGGTCAACACAAGCAAAGTTTTTCATGAGTTTTTCACAATTTGTGTTCATCCAGAGAACGTAATCATACTTGGATTACAATTTGAACGGTAAAGTGTTTTCCGAGTGAGGGTGCACATTACACTAATTAGGGGTCCATGTCGACAGATGCCGGCATAGGAAAAAAAACATCATGTCTGCCATTTCTCGTGTTGACCATTTCTATGTTGACATTTACTTGTATCAACCTTTTGTCCTGGTCTACCTAGTGCATGTCAGTCTTTTCCCTGTGTCAACCTTTTCATTGTCACCAAATAGTGGCCGACCACACCATACAGTGAGAACTGCTCCCATAGAGTCCTTTTCTAGCCTAATTGTGTTGTTTGTATGCTCACATGTGGTGCCCCCTGGTTATATTATCTTCTCTCAAAATGTATCTTATGTGTGTTATGTGGCTGAGAATGTAGACTGTAGCATGATCTAATGATAAAGATCAAACATCATCCCTGCACAATATGCTGCATACTTTCCATTCCTCCTGAATTATAGGGAGTTCTCCAGGACTCCAGGGAGAGTAGCTCACTCCCAACGATCCAGATAACTGCCACAGAATGTGTGAGGGACTTATGATGCAATTTCCAGTGATTGACGTCACATTCTCCCTCATCCCGTTATGCGATCATTTGGCTGTAGAATTGCACAAAAAGCACAGCAGGGGACAAGGCCTAGATGACATTATTTATATGGTCTCACCTCCAGGGAAGAGGTCCAAAAAGTAGGTAAGTATGACATGTTGGTGACATACACCTAAAGAATAATAATTAGATTAGAACATTGACATAACATCATCTACAGTAAAATGGATGCTTGATTTTTTCATTATGAAAACTGCAGAACAGAAAAAAATACAATATTACAAACTTACGGCTTTATTCTGGTCTGAGTGCCCTGGAAAACACAGGCAGCCCCCAGCCGTTGGGAGGGAGGGCAACTGATGCCACCAATGACCTCCTTCTTCCCACGGCCATCGCAGCACTGAGGGTTACTCAGTGTCTGCAAACAGGGGGGAAACTAATTGATGGTAATTGATTGTGAATGTTTTTATTCCCCTGTTTGCACCACTGCAAATGTATTCGCATCCGTGCACAGGGGCAGTGAGAATCTCTGGCGGGGTGGCGTTTACCTGATCTCTGGGCTCCGAAGATTCGCAGCTCAGCGATCAGGTCTGAATCAGGCCCCTGAGCAACAGGGTGTAGCGCACAAAGACAATTACTCACTTGTTCACTGCCTTAAAAGCCACCACAAACCCATAGGCCTATGGGCTGCACTCCTCCAGCAGCCAATGTTTTCCTATGTCCTCGAGTGGGTGATAAGGAATGTTCAGTAATAGTCACCAAATAAGTGAATAAGTGTCCATATGTATCATTTATATGTAATTTAAACTGACCATGACCTAGATTCTTCCCATTTACATACATTATTATATGATAATTTAATCATATAATACAAGTCAGCTGCAGCTGCCCTGGTGCTGCATGCACAGAACTATTATTACACCTGTATGTACTCATGTCTGTCAGAGCACCCCCTTATTTATCTGCTTGTGGATATAGGCATCATCACTATCAGCGTATGCTTGCACTGGCACTATACCTAGCGCAAGAACCCTAGTTGCCCGCTTGCCCCAAAACACCCTCAATTGATTAAGACTACAAGTGAATAACCCGTTATGCCAGTTCAACTGCAAGAGGCATGACTTCCCCTGTAGATGTGTGAGCTTGATTCTTGAACATGTGTGGTTCTAACAAAATCTCAAGGTGTGGAGCAACCACATCCCCAGCACCCCGCCCACCGTTCGCAAGGATGGGTTCACTGTGGCCGCACTGCACATGCGCAATGCGAAAATATCGGCCGCGTACAAACACATGGCCATGCGAACAGACCAGAATAAGGTCCTGTATGCGCATACTCACTGAGCGGCTTTTCCCCCGCCCTGCGCTGTCAGCGGGGGGGGGGGGGGGCTGACGGCTTTGCATAGCACAGCGCTATGCAAAGCCATCCACAAAGCCGCTCATCTGCTGGTAATACAAGCAGATATGCGGCTTTCCCGGCAACACTAGGCGGCTTTGAGCTGAAAGCCGCTCAAACTTGGTGTTTTAAGCGTCTTTCAGCTCAAAATCGCCCAGTGTGTATGGGTCTTTAGTCTCTACGTTATCTCTTCAACTTTAATTAAGAAATACATTGGAAGGAACAAGCACAGCAACAAATTGTATTAAATGTTTCTGTGACTTAAACACTTTTAAAAATCCCCATATAGGCCCTTATTCTGATTGACGCGTACTTTACCGCATACTTTCGGATCGCGTCTTTACGGCGTCTGCGCATGCGTGGCGAACGCCACGCGCATGTGCCACGCATTGACTCCGTACCTGTTCGGCCAAATCCCGTACAAAACTGTTCACCGCAATCAGTCGGGAAATATGGGCGTATTATGGGCGTCATGCGGAATGACACATAGGCGTAGTTTCAAAGTGGGCAAAACGGGGCGGAAACATGGGCGGACACGGGGGAGTACACTTATGTTGGGGGGCGTACATTCGAATAGCACTCCGAATGCACGCGAACAAAAAGGGAAGAAATGTGCGGTGTCCAAAAGGCCACTATTGCTTTGCGGACACCACTCGTTCCTGCGGGAGGCGAACGGACCGCCTAATGACTACAAGCATTAACACCTGAACCCAATAGAATCGACTCCTTTACTCATTACTCACTAATAGGACGCTTGTCAGTGCTTTAATTGAAACCATTGCTGCTTCAATTGCTGTAAGGGTTAATGTGTGCAATGCATGTGTTAGGCATGCTTGTAAGGATATATTGGCATCTAATTGATTCCAATTCCAAATAAGCAGTTTTTTATGAGGATAGGTAATTGAATAAGTGGGTCATGTGATGTATTGCAGAAGATACATAATAGTGGGTTGTTTGGCGTAAATACTCCGCTTACGGGCGGTAGCACCGCTTGGCTCCCGTTCGGATGCGGTATTCCCGAGCATACTCTGTAATACTCTGTAATACCGTGCAGAATCTGAGTGTTTCTCCCGCACACGCATGGTTTGTATGTCGTCCGTAAACACGCCCTGTTCTTAAAGAGTGAGTCCGTCCGAATGCGGAGGACACGTGGGCGTTTCTACGGACGATGGCCGCACGCGGCAGAACACCGTGGCGTGCGGACCGCTCCGTAAGAATGCGGGAATATCCGCACCGATCAGAATAAGGGCCATAGTGTAGTGTTTTCCACATTTTCCTTGACATTCTATGGCAAATGGGATTTTCTTTAATATACAAGACATATCCTTAATACAGCCAAAGAGAAGAGGTGGATCTGAATACTGATTTTCCTTGGGCTATATAGAGTTCTGTTTCTTCAAAGCTCAGCCCAGTGATCTGTCAGGCAATGATGTGGATAATCAGGCTTTTCAGAAAATTGTCACACTGGTTGTGAAAATAAACTCTGCCTCAGACAGAGAATGTCACCTATAATCACCACATTGCGGTGACCCTATAGTGACAGCACAGAAGTGTACACTCACGTCCCGCCTTAAATAAGCCTCTTTGAATGATTCTGGTGTCTCACACTGATACACCCTTAAAATAAACCGGTAGTAGCATATACTGTCATGTAAGAATACAATAACTCAGAATAAAATACTTATACCTCAGTAATGAACACTTCGGCTTTGGGGATTATTTGCCTATTATTATCCTGGATGATATGAAATGTAACTTTATTTTTACATGCACACACATTGGCCATTATTCTGGTTCACTCGCAAAGGCAAATTCCTTTTCAAATGGACAAAACCATGTGCACTGCAGGGAGGGGGGGCAGATGTAACGTGTAGAGAGAGTTAGCTTTGGGTGGGTTATTTTGTTTCTGTGCAGGGAAAATACTGACTATTTTATTTTTACACTGCAATATAGATCTCACTTTGAAGTAAACCCCAACCCAAATATAATTCTCTCTGCACATCTTACATCTGCCCCCCCCCCCCCTGCAGTGCACATGGTGTTGTCCATTTAAAAAGGAATTTGCCTTTGTGAGTGAACCAGAATAAGGGCCAATGACCAAACTAGATTGATTTATTGATTGCCTAATGGTGCGTACACATGGGGGCGATTTTGTGTAATATCGCGGGCAATATGGTCGCTAAGCGACCATATTGCCCGTGATGGGAGTGTGCACCGACGATATATCGCCGGGTGCTTGCTCCCGTTTTTACCCCTGTAGTGATCGCTGGTCGCAGGAACATGCTCCTGCGACCAGCTGATTTCCACTGCCGGGCTCCCCCGGCAGTTTCTTTTTCATCAGCGACCATCTCTGGTCGCTGATGAACAGGAGACACAGAGCAATATATTGCTAGCAATATATTGCTGAGCAATATATCTCCCCCGTGTGTACGGGGCTTTACACCAGACTGCAATGTAATCAAATGCAGCACTGTTTGAAGAAACTCAGGGAGCCCGAGGTGTGCTCCCACCACCACCAGTGCAGTGACTAACACGTGCATAGGGCGCGTGCGTACGAACGTTTGGACCCTCTCCCAAAGGAGAAGGGCCCCGGGGTTCCCCTAACCATAAGGCCGAGGAGGGGAAAATAGGGATCGGTGGGTCCTCTTTGCCGAAGCTTAGAGGGACCCTCGTTTCCTCCACCCTCGGAAGGGTTTTGGACGGTGGGTCCTCCGCACCCGATGGTTTGGAGAGACCCGCATGGGCTTCCCTCTGCCTTGCGGCTAGGGGTCGCCCTCGAGGGGACCGAGGCTCTCCCCAAAAGGACGAGAGCCTCAGCACATTTGGGGAACGGAAGGCCCGTTAGGGTCGACCGCACAGCCCAAAAAAAAACGTGACAAACTACAAAAAACAAAGAACGTGAAAAGTGACAAACGTGAGAGGGAAAATAAATAAATAAATAAAGGACCCCAGCTAGAAGGCCGGGGTGGGGCGTGCAAAAATTGTCCTACCCCATCCAAAAGGACGGGGTAAGGACGTGAAGCGCTAACCTAAAGGGAAGTGTGCAGTGCAAGTGCCATACTAGTGCATGGTGATTTTGAGGATCACCCGTGCATGTTTCCCCGGGGGCACAGTGCAGCCTCGGACTCCAGGCAGCCAGCCAGTCGGTGTCCGACCAAGTGTTTCTCTGTCTCACCAGCAGGCACTTTCCAGCCCCCGGCATGGGAATGGGTACTCCACTGGGCTTTTCGAAAGACTCCCTTAGGGGCTGCAACCCCCTCGGAAGAGCAATCTACTCAGTCCCAGTGTTTCTCCGCTCCCAGGGTTAAGATACTAGGCTGAGCTTTTCGCTGTGCCCAGGCTGGTGGCTTGCCCAACCTGGACCAATCTACTCGGTCTCAGCTTTTCTCCGCTCCCTGGGAATGGATACTAGACTGAGCCTTTCGCTGTCTCATCCTTCGGGGGCTACGAACCCCGTCAAGAGAGCCAAACTACTAGGCCCAGTGGGGCAGATGTATTAAGCCTGGAGAAGAGATAAACTGGAGATAAAGTGGAGATAAATTGGAAGAGTTAACGCATCAGCCAATCAGCTGTGTTTGAAATATGACAGTTGGGATCTGATTGGCTGGTGCGTTATCTCCTTCCACTTTATCTCCAGTTTATCTCTTCACCAGGCTTAATACATCTGCCCCAATGTTTCTCCCCCCCTCTCACCAGTGGGATTACGGAAACAACACCTCCTACCACTGGCAGAGGTGAAGGTACTCAGCCAGACTTTTCACCACTCCCAGGCAAAAAAGAGGGGTCCCACACCCTCCGCCCATCAGAGCAGCTACTCAGTCCAGCCTTTCTCTATTCTCTGCCAGAGGCCAGTCCATACCCACTGATAAGAACAGATACTACACTTGATCTTAGCCAAAAGGACGAGAAGCGATGCAGCACTGCTATATCTGCAGGGTGTCACAACATGAGCACATTTAAGAGTCCCACCATCACAGAAGCCGTATCACTTACCTAAAACTGCAGAATACCACTTCCTGTGGGCAAGCAACCAAGCAGTGAGGAAGTCTGGTGAAAACATCCTAACGTGTGGTATACTGTAAAGAACAGTCTATACAGGGTCGTCTGTAGTATTGCATTAAACTTAAATATTGGCTGAATTTGCATGTAGCCCACAAATGCTGGACAGCTTTATTGTTGCACTGTAATTTAGATTTACATTTGGACACACCTCTCTCACATCTAAATCTCTCTGCACATTTTACTTTTGCCACACCAGCATCCACATAGTGCCCATCATACGTGCCTACTGTCTGCTCATAGGTGATGTACAACAAAGTGGGTGGAGACATGGCCATTGGAACCGAATACTGGAGGGCCTCATCTCCTCCAAAAAAAACTACTATATGTGAAGCCCCGGGTGTGGCCTGCACCCTCCACACCACCGATACCACTGTGTAGCTCCTGGAAGCAGGTCACACATGCTGCAAAGAGGGACATTTATCTCATCAGCAGTTGGTATAAACCCCCATTGGTGCCCCTCCAAGAGACTTGGGTAATTAGTACTTGCCCCTTCCCCACTTAGGGCCTTATTCTGGTCGGTGCGGTTATATCCGCGTGCGTTCGGCCCGCCGATGTTTTGTGTCTGCGCATGTGCAGAGGCGTCTCTGCGCATGTGCGAGCGGGGCGTACGGCCAAATCCCGCATGATATGTGAACACTCCGAACAGGGGGTGGAGAGGGGCGTGAAGGGCTATTTGGGCTCATTACCATATGCATACGCCCCACGTTTCATGGGCGTTCCCATGCAAACGCTGGGCGTACGTATGGTAATGCGGCCGTGACGCACGTGTAGGGGGCGGACATATGACATCGCCGGATGTCAGCTGCCCGCCCAGATCCCTGCTTTTGCACGGAAAAATGCCCGTGTGGTCTGAGGTTGCGGGAGCTGGTGGAGCACTCGGTCCTGCATTCGATGGTCTGCGACCATCGAATGATGGGGGAGGTTCCCTGAGATGGAGGAGGCGTATTCCGTGAAAAATACACGTGCGGTCCGTTCGGCCAGCTTCTTACCGCTTACGGACGGAGTTGGCGATCCGTATGGAAGGCGGGGTTTCGCACGCACGGTCCTGGCGCATATTCGGATCCGGCCGCACCGATCAGAATAAGGGCCTTAGTTCCCCTGTGCAGAAAGACTTATGCACAGGTGCAAACACTTAAACCACTTTAGAACAATCAAATAAAACCTTTTTTTTTAGTCTCCTAAAAATGAGCGTAGTCTCATTCATTCTTAAAGTGCCCATACATGGTGCAATGAACTCTGTGCTTTTAGTACAAGATTGCATAGCATCTAGTATGAAAAGCATACAATGTGCTACAGCACCCTGCGTTTTGTACTAGATACGATTCAATCTAGTACTAAAAGCACGGGATGCACAGGTTTTATGTGCTGTGCGATGGGATGTGCATAGCATCTAGTATGAAAAGCATACAATGTGCTACAGCACCCTGCGTTTTGTACTAGATACGATTCAATCTAGTACTAAAAGCACGGGATGCACAGGTTTTATGTGCTGTGCGATGGGATGTGCACGGGAGCGCGTATCTCATCGCACTGCCCTGTCACTCTGTGTCTGGGCACCTTTAGAGGAGTATCCTATTTGGCAATCTCCCCGATATAATCTCCCGTTGTGAGATTATATCGCCAGTATCGCAGCTAAAACCACCAAGGTTTTATCGGTGAGTTTGTTTAAAGCTAAGCCAGCATTCACATAGAAAAAAAGCTGCTTATCGTGGAACCACTATCCTATTTCATTTTCTTTGATAACTAGCGGGGATTTTCACTGCTGTTATCGGAGATGTCACTTCACCTACTTTGAGTAGGTGATATGTTTTATAATAATTTTTTTTTCCAAAAGTGTGTTTTGGGGGTCAGATCCTTTTGGACAGCACCCCTAATTTAATATAATGAAATGTTTAATACAGGTTTATTGGGCAAGAAAATCGCAAAATTTTATATGTTTTTTTTTTTTTTTTTTTTTAGTGGTCAGGTTTGATAGTATTTTCTTTTTCTAAATTCTTTTACATTGTTGTTGTTGTTGTTGTTGTTTTTTTTTTAATCACTTGAGTGAGGGGGAACCAGGACTATCTTTATTACATGTGACATTTTTGTGTATTTGACATTTTTTTAAACACTGTTTGAATAAATAATAAGTGTATTCGATTAAATGTACAGGACAAGACCTGACCTCTACCATCTATCTCCGAGCTGCTGCAGAAATTAATTCTGGAAATGGGCGCAGATTCCTCAGCTTTCATTTTAATAATGTTATTTGGACACAGTGTGCGCACATGCACCACAAATTTGAATTTACATCTGATGAAGCTCAGTGTGTCTATTTCATACCCTCAATCCCATCTTGTTCCACAAACCATTTGGTTGGAAATCGAGGTATACCTGTGCTTGACAGGGCACCGACAGTTTGGCCAGGCTCCGGTTAAACAAAACCAACACCCCTGTGATAAAAAATATACTTGTGCCGGCGGGGGGCCAGGCAGGGGGCGCCGGTGGTGGTGCGTGATCGTACACCAGCGCTGGGAGTGAGAGGACAGGCTGCTGCTCTCCCCAGCTCAGCATACAGCACTGACATTACATGATGTCATCTGCCTGCCCCACACAGGCATCGACGCCAGTGCTTTTATGAAGACACCCATCAAATAATGATGAAAATGGGAGGCATGGCGCACAGGAGCGGCATTCCAATGAAGCCTTGCACCCTTTTGATGAGGCCACATCCCTTTTTCAGACAATAGCCTGGCTTTGCTACTCAGGGGTCTCGGTTACCACATCAGGTATGTTGGGAGGTATGGGCTCCTGTCACTGCAAAAGAGGCAACACTTTGGTACTGTATCGACCCTTTGAGGTGACACCTGGCTAATAACGCCACTGCATTGAGGTATGCAGTAATATAGTGCATGCATTGCACATAGCGTATGCACAAAGGAGCTGTTGCAGTTCTTTTCCCTTCAAAGCAGCAATCATCGCCAGGTGGACATTTTGCTTGTGTCAACCTTTTGTCATTGTCAACCTTGTGCATGTCTACCTTTGGTGTCGACCTTTAGACATTGCTGACCTTTTATCTGGATCCCCATGTTTCTAGGTATGCAGCAATCAGTATTACAGCATGCACAGGCGCTATAACTGGAATTCTCAGTCCTTGCACTATGGCTGTACACAGAATTAGAGAAAAGGCATTTGTAGTTGCTATTGCAAAAAGTTGACAGCCAATATGTGCTACACATATTGAGAGGTGAACGTAGAAGCACACCAGTGCCCTAAGGCATAAATTTACTAAGATGGGAGTTATATCAGATTCTACTTATTTATTCATCACCAGTGGCAGAACTACCAAGGGTGCAGCTGCTATGGTGCTGGGGGGGGGGCATGGACAGCGAGCACTCTCCTGCACTGTGACTGTGCTTACTAGTGATTTCATTATTTCATAAAAGAGCCGTCACGGCGCGGGACATGGCCACCTGTGTATGCTCTGTTTCGTGCACACGCCACGGGAGAGGATTGCAAGGAGCTGGGTGGGGGGATGAGGGGGTGTCGCGCCGTGGTGGGTGGGTGTAGAAGCCGGGCGGAGATGGCCTGGCGCCAGCCAGGGAACTACAGCCACAGCTGGGAGAGGAAGTGAGGACAGCGGCCGTTCACATGCAGCAGGAAGGCGTGGAGTGCCAAGTTACCAGGGAACTGAGAACAGCGCCGCCGGCTGTATGTGTCCGACTGGCTGAGCCTGGGGTGTGAGCACCCTAATGTGGCCCTGCTTGACATTCATACACTGCACAGGGAGTGTACACTCACTGCATACAATGCACACTGAGCGCACACTCATTACACACTGACTGTGGGCATTGCAGTGTCACATAATTTGTAATGGTCATTGCGGTGTGTCGCGTAATATGTAATGGGTATGGGGGGGGGGCAAACTTCTGGTTACGCCCCTGTTTATCACCTTCTAGAAAATAATAGCTAGAATCTGATTGGTTGCTATGGGCAACATCCCACCTTCAATAGAATTCCTGGCCATATTTCAGCATTTATTTGAACACATATTTAAAAACACCAGTATTTAAATACATTATCAAACTTTGTAGTTGTGCACCAGGTGTGTGAATATTAGCAGGAAAGCCTTGGATGTAGGTCATACATGTGTATAATGCCACTGACTAGTTCAAATAAACTAGGAGGCAAGTTCAAAGGTAAGGATGTGTTATAATGCAAAGGTAGGAACATTGCACTAAAAGAGTACATGTAAACTAGTCAGGGCATCTGGATCATCAGAAAGTTGTACCTCATAATTTATGTGGTCTATAACTGGAGATGGTCAGAAAGAATAGGGAAAAATGACGTGGGAGATACATACAAACTTGCTGGTATTAGATGTCTTTTGGGATCTAGAATGTACAACAGGCTGGTAATCTGAAATCTCTAATGGGGAGGTGTCCATAAAGGGCTCAGATTCAGGGGTCAATGGGTAACTGCAGAGGGGTGAGAAAAATATATATACACCACATGGAAAGCCTGGTTTTGTCCCTCTGTACCTTGCTCTGTAGGAGACCTCACAGGCTCAGCGCTGCCTCTGATTAAAATCACTCCCATGAGGAGAGTACTGCTGCTGTCCTCCTCAGGACTGAGAAGCATGTGATGAGCTCCACCAATCAGAGTGGCCTCTCAGCCTCTGACCTCTTGTGCAAAGTCTCATGGGACTTAGTCAACTCCCAGTAATGAACTGCACACTTATGTACTTAGTGTGCCATTAATCATGGTCACATCGGCAGATAGGTGAAGCTTCAGCACTACCCCACTTTCATGCACAAAACGTTTTTTTTTTTTTAAATACATGCCAGCCACAGGGGAACCCTAGATAGAGGAGGGCCCAGGGTTACAGCCCACCTTGAGCTCCCCTTAACCCAGCCCTCAGTGGCGTAGCTACGTTTTGGGCGCCCCCCCGCTGTTAGGGGGGGGCGTCCCCCCCCGCCCCTGCTGCCGTCCCGCCAAGCACCCCTACCCTCCCACCCCGCCCCACCGCCCAGTGGCAAACGCAGGATTTTCAGAAGGGGGTTTCCAGAGGGGCGGAGCAAAGCACAGAGATGGACACTTAGGTGACCCAGTATATGCCGGGTCAGTTAAAGTAGTATTATAGATAGGTCCAAATGTATATAAATAATAATAATAATAATAATAATAATAAAACATATATACACACACACAGGGGCGTCAACAGCAGTGTGGACCCCTGGGCATAGCAATGTATTGGGGCACCTACCGATCCTCCAGCGGTAGGGGTGGGGGAAGCTTTGATGTCCCGCGGGTGGTAGGGGGTATTATATCAACCGCTCAGCATGTAGGGCCTGGATCAGTAATTTGCACTAATTACCCCTTTACTTCACAGATGGTGGGAGATGGGGTGAGAGAAGGGGACATTGGACTGAATGAAGGGGCCCTGATACATAACTTCCAGGGTGGTAGAGGATGTTTAATATGCAGAGGAGGGTGTATAGTGGAGTGGGCTTATTATCCATAATTGTCTGGTGGGAGGACAGCTTGCTTGACTGCAGATATCTCCAGTTCCCAGAAATAGATTTCTTAGATTTTAATGGAATTAAACACTAGAGAATCCCACCTACCAAATGGTATTGGGGACTAGGGGATCAGAGTTCAGGAGGCAGAGCAATCTGCCAACGAGTATATAAAACTACATACCAGGTGTATGGAGCTGGAGCAGTAACCAGCTGCTGGAAGGCTGATATCTCTGGTTCTGGGAATAGTAGAGACAAGCTACTAGTGTCCATCAAAGGGGACAAGTCCCAGCTTTTGGAATATACCCTCAGAAAAACTATAAGTCAGACAGAACCTGAAATATCTGACTGGGAATTGCAATTAACAGGCTTGGATGGGGACCACTGCTTTGAAGTCAGATATCTCCGGTTCCCAAGGGCCGATTTTAAAAATTATTGTACCCATGGAAAGAGGGGACCCTAAGCTTTCAGACTAGGGCCCTTAGACTCCAGGGGGGTTTCTGGGTACTCAGAAACCCCCCCTGCGTGCGCTACTGGCACCGCCCATGCAAACCCCCCCCCTCAATCCCCCACAGCCTTAGCTATCGCGCTGGTCCCGGCGGCTCCGTTCTTCTGCTGAGGACCACCACAAAATGGCCGCCCCCATAAAGCAGACAGTTTCAGAGAACTGTGTGCTATATGGGGGCGGCCATTTTGTGGTGGTCCTCAGCAGAAGAACGGAGCCGCCGGGACGAGCGAGATAGGTAAGTCTGCGGGGGATTGGGGGGGGGGGTTTAACTATAGCACCGCAGCCCCCGGCGCCCCCACATGCACAGCGCCCCCCCCCCCCCCCGCGCGCGGTGGCGGGGGCTGCGGTGCTATAGTTACGCCGCTGCCAGCCCTGTCCCTTACCCAATATTTCTCGGTATCTGTTAAGTATGATGAGTGATACAAATCTTCATTGGACTGACATTTCTGGAAAATGGTCTCAAATATCACCTATGCACTCCTAATTATTTTTGTGTAATGAATCTCACAACTTTTTTTTATTATTAATACACTTTCCATTATATTATTAAATAAATGTCTATATAATATATTTATATAATAAAGGATTGAAACATGTATACAATGGGTTAACTAATTTACATTTATAACCACAGTTTAGGTAAAAAAACCAAAAGATTTAATAACTTTACATTACATAAAAAAAACCTTGCATAACATTACATTACATAACATCCTTGGGTACTTGTTTCCTAGCACGGTGCCTGCGATTTTGATTGTATCCATCGGGTCCAAAAGAATTGCGTTGATCGCATCGCATGCAACCAAATCGCTTGCGATGCGATCAACGCGATCGATGCGATTTTTACATCGGAACCAATGTAAAATTGTGCCTGAGACACGATTTTACATTGGGCCCAATGTTAAATGCCCCCCAGACCCCAATTTTCATTGTATACCCACCCTGATGGGTCAAAAGCCCCCCATTGTTAACGCCACCCCACGTTGAACGGCAACCCGATGCGTGGCGAGCGTAGCGAGCCCGCGAGGGGGCGGTGGTACGCGTCCTCCGACCTTTTCATACCCCCACTATCCACGTCGGCGTTTAGTTGATTTTACATAGTGTGGCGAGCGCAGCGAGCCTCCGAGCCCGAAGCGTGGCGAGTGCAGCGCGCCCCGCGAGGGGACGCGCATTGCTTCACAGGTATTACGCGTCCCCTTGCGGGGTACGCTGCGCTCGCCATGCTTCGGGCTCGGTGGCGAGCTGCGCTCGCCACACTATATAAGATCAACTCCACGCCGACGTGGATAGTGGGGGTATGAAAAGGTCAGAGGACGCGCTGCGCTCGCCACGCTTCGGGTTGGCGTTCATCGTGGGGTGGCGTTAACAATGAGCAGGGGGGGGGGGCATTTCACATGTAAAATACCCATAAGGTTGGGTATACAATGAAAAATCTGGTCCATTGTCCCATTTAACATTGTTCCATATGTAAAATCACGTCCATCGCATCAGTCGCATTGCATGCCTTAACTTAAGGCATGCGATGGACGCGATTTTTTAATTGTCGGGGAAAAGGCTAAAAATAGCCCTGAAATCGCGTCGGTCGCGTCCATCACAAACCTAAGTTAAGGTATGCGATGACCTGCGATGGGCACCGTGCTAGGAAACAAGTACCCCTCCTTGGTACCAAGTAGGGATGCCAATTCCGGGGCATTTTTCCATCCCGGGGTTCGGGATTGAAAAATGCTTATTCACAGAATTCCCGGGATCACGATATTGGCATTCCCTATAAAAAATAGTGCGCCCGTGCACCCACACCAGCCGCTCCGCACATTTACTGTCGGGTGGCCGGAAGCGGAGCGGACAGCATCGGTGACGGGCTGCCTGGTGAGGAGAGCTGCAATGTGCAGCCAGAAGGAGAGCTGTGATGCTACACGCCGGGTCGGGGGCAGCAGCAGAGCGTGAGGGCAGAGCGGCCGGGAGGAGAGCGGCGATGTGGGAGTGTGACAGTGTGTCTTCTTACTGTCACGCTGCGCAGGCTGAACGCCGGATCGGGAGCAGACGGGTAGCATCTGAGAGGGTGCTCAGAATGGCATTGGGGCAATATTCTATTAGCCCCAATGCCATTTTGGCCCCCCAAAAAAACTTTTGCTATGGGGTCTACAACTATCTAGTTATGCCTCTGGTACCACTGCTAAGAGAATACCCCTGTTGTTGGATGAAACTAGGGGCGGATTGGCCCACCGGGAAACCGGGCCATTTCCCGGTGGGCCGGCCCAAAACTCTTTAAAAAGGGGCCGGGCGTGACCCCGCCCCCCCCGGGCTGGAATAAAGTCCCAATCCGCCCCTGGATGATACATTAAATCAGAAACAGTTTGAAGCAATTATTTCAATATCCATACACGCTATTAAAGTTTAATTGATTGATAATGAATTAGTTCACAGCAATATCTGCAAATGTGCATTTGGCTTGCAAAAACATCAAATTGCTAGTACAGCGTGGTGTTGCAGATTTGTATGAATGTATTGTGATATGCATTTGTGGCTTTGTGAGGACTGGGTGGGTTTTATACTGTGAGTACAAACAGTCTAGAATGCAGTTACAATTGGGGGGTTTGGCTTGGTAACTGCAAATTTTAGCATGAGCTACTGACCAGGCCTTATATCCAGACTTTATTCAAATACAATAAGGACAAAAACTGGTACAACAAGATTTTCTAATTGAAACCCAAACTACTGTATCCACAGGTTTTTGCCACAGTAAAAAGTTGTGCAACCTAATTCGAGGCCTACTTAATCAGACCCTTACATTTTAATTCTGCATTAGCTTGCTTTATAACAATATCAATATCTTCATGTTCATTCCTAGTTTGTATATAGTGCACAGTTTGTGACTTGATGTATGAAGAATGTTTTGTTGCAACAGAGCTGTAATCTGGGAGTATCCAATATTGTATTATAAAAGGATTAGAGCGAATTTATAAAGCATTCACGACGAGGGCACAGAGGAAGGCAGAAAGATAAACTAAGAACAAGAATGGAAACAGGCTGCAAAGTGAGGACAGAGCATCGAAAGCTGTCATGAAGCAGGAAGCCGCAGATACAAAGAGGAAGAGAAACAGAAAATGAGGAAATGGAAGAAAAACAATCATTTACACAATAGGAGAAGTGTAATGCACAGATACACCAAATCTCTGTAACTGAACATATGCTTAACAAGGTACAAAATAAAACATTGAAAAAGATAAGGAAAAAAAACAGTACATGAGACTAAACTGTATTTTAATCCTCTTTAATGTTAGTATGTTGCATGAAGGTTTTTTAAGAAGATTCAACCAAAATGTATTATCTTGTCACATCAATACAGGAGAAATTAACGCTAATACCAATGTACAGTTATCTCTGTGTAGACAGCCAAGAGGCAGGGGTGATGAGAGGGGATGTGTTGGGTAGTGATTACCCAGACTCCTCTGAGAGGCTTGGCCGGGGCCCGGTCAGTCATGGAGTCACCTGAAAGATGGTATAGGGGGGAGACATTCTTCACAGGAAGAGGAGCAGCAGAACAAGAGGACATGCACTTAAACTAGAGGGAGGAAGACTCAGGGGAAATTTGAGGAAAAATTACTTTACAGAAAGGGTAGTGGATAAGTGGATAGAGGCAAATACAGTAGAGCAATTTAACCATGCTTGGGATAGGCATATTGATATCCTTACAAAGAAATAAGGATCAAATATGGTTTGAGGTGACATGTTTTAAAAAGGGGCAGACTAGATGGGCCAAATGGTTCTTATCTGCCTTCAAATTCTATGTTTCTATGGTCAGGCTCAGTCTGGGTCCCAGCTAGGCGAATCCTCACAAAACTACCACTTAAGCTGAATCAGGCCCTTTTGCAGGTATTTCCTGTTCACCATTACTCTGCATAGAAGAACATTAGTGAAGTTATGTCAGGAGCAGCAATGAATGGGTGTTTTGAGCAGATGGGGTAAGACGAAGTGTAATGCTTCTAAAGCACTTCACCTCCTCCCCACAAAGGTGTTCCCATGACACGATGTGACTAGCATCACTAGACCCAAGGTCACATTTTTACAAGGTTCTAAATTTGGTAGGTATGAAACAATATATTAATGATCAGCTATATTTCAGAGGAGGTTTACCAACACAATACAGTACAGTACATTAATAGTAATTTTAATACAAATGTTATAAAAACGTTAAAATCCCCTTCAATGCTTATAATTCTCAAAAAACAGAAGCAAGTGTATAAAAGTTTCACAATCAAAATGCTGCAGATAGCATCACATCACGTGCTTCCTGTCCAGATGGTCCTGTGAGACATTGTCTTTGTCAACAGCATGGCTTAAGAATTAGCAACTTTTCTAACAATTTTGGAGATTCAAGTGACATTTGACACCTTCTACACTTTCCAATACAAGAGCAAACCCCCTTAAATGTGCCCTTTCCACATTTAGGACCCAATTTAATAATCTCAACGCCAAAAACAAAAAAAACACCCAAAATATAACTTTTGCAATGGACAGCTAACAATTAGGGACCCCTTCCGTGTTTGGGGCCCATTGTAATCGCATGTTGTGCATTCAGCTTTACTCAATTTCTCAACTGCTATAGCGCCCGATCTTCTCTCTTATAGGGAGATGTATCAAACCTTCAAAAGATATGTAGCCCATAGCAACCAATACGTTAATATTTATAGCCAGTGGTAGATAAATGATAGCAAAAAGTTGATTGGTTTCTATGAGCAGGATCTGCACTTTGGGCCTGATTCAAATTTGTACACAAACCGCAATGGTTTAATTGCAAATATGTTGTTTTGGGGCCTGTGCATCTTCAGCAGGGGTCCTCTGTGATTGCTCGCAGTCCTCACTTGCTCTGGACCCAGCTGAGGGACACAGAAAGCCAGTCTGAGTAAGCTTCAGCTTAAGCAGTCTTATTGAGGGCTGCGCTGTGCAATACTTTAAAAACTTAAAATGACACAATGATAGCTAATTAAATTGGTTTGTGTTTCATATCAGAACAAAAAAACTTATGTCTGAAAAACTAGGACCAGGAACTCCTATGTCATTGTGTACCAGTGTGTCAGGGACACAGGTGGAAGATTTAAGCAACAGCCTGGAGGCACCTTAAGATCTGCTCCCGCTGACCAGCTGTTGTTGGAATGAAAGCAGGCAGAGAAACATGTTTTTGTCTTTGTAGCATAAAATAAATGAAATGTTCAGATCCTCTACACCACTTTATTGTGTAACTATTGTTTTAAATGTCTTTATTTATATAACTGATTAATAACACAATGGAGTGGCCTACACACACACACATTGCAATCATTATGGTATTGGCTTTGAAAGCATATGCCTGATTAGTGATTAGTTACAGAAGATGTGTTCCATTTGCACCGTCAGCTTATTCAGAATGGAACTACTGTAAACCACCCATAAAAGCCAAACATTTGTTACAGTAAAGACAAAGGTGAACTTTGCATTACATTGCATGGGGTTGCAATCAGAAATGTGCTTCTCCACGGAAGTGCAATATGGAGGCACAGAACATGCCTACTTTCCCCGAAGTTGTGGAGGACTCACCCCTGGGGCATATTTTGCAATGTATCTCCCAAAAAGTTAGAGTGCCACTATACCTATTGGTCATACTACATCAATGGACTTGGAGCTTGATTCAGATCTGATCCCAGTTGTGCAAATTTGCACAGCGGCCGATTATCGATAGACTGTGCATCCGTGCCAAAATACACGCGTGGGACGCTGACCAACAATGAAATCCTGCTACTTTTTATCGCTAGCCGTTCACAAGGTGATTTACAGGAAGCTGGTGTTTGGGGGAGGGAACAGCCGTTTCATGGGAGGATCAGAAAAAACGCAGGTGTGCCGTAGTGATTTAGGGGAGGGTGTGTGACGTCAGCCTGTTTCCATCACAGCCGCTGGGTAAGTGCAGGGCTAATAAGAGCCTGCGGTACTTGTTTCCTAGCACGGCCACAATCGTATGGATCGTGTACCTTTAAGTTAAGGTACACGATCCATACGATGGACCCGATTTACTTTGAAATCAGGTCCATTTGGCCGGCTAGGACAAAATATCGGGGGCATCGCGTCGGTCGGGACCGTTAACAATGGTCCCGACGCGACCGACGCGATGCCCGCGATTTCCCCATAGGCTTCAATGTTAAAAAATATTTTAACATTGAAATCGCGTCGGGAAAGGTAAAATATCTGGGGCATCGCGTCGGTCGGGACCATTAACATAGGTCCCGACGCGATGCCCCCGATTTTTCCATAGGCTTCAATGTTAAAAGATTTTTTAACATTGAAATCCTGAAAAAATGTGAAAAATGTGAAATGGGCCAATATGACCCATTTCACATTATAGATGTCCCCGTCGTCACCCCACGATAGACGCCAACCCGAAGCGTGGCGAGCGCAGCGAGCCCGCGAGGGGCGGCGGTACGCGTCCTCCGACATTTTCATTCCCCTACTATCCACGTCGGCGTGGAGTTGAGAATAGAATAGTGTGGCGAGCGCAGCGAGCCACCGAGCCCGAAGCGTGGCGAGCGCAGCGAGCCCCGCGAGGGGACGCGTATAACTTCACAGGTATACGCGTCCCCTCGCGGGGCGCGCTGCGCTCGCCACGCTTCGGGCTCGGTGGCTCGCTGCGCTCGCCACACTATTCTATTCTCAACTCCACGCCGACGTGGATAGTAGGGGAATGAAAAGGTCAGAGGACGCGCACCGCCGCCCCTCGCGGGCTCGCTGCGCTCGCCACGCTTCGGGTTGGCGTCTATCGTGGGGTGGGGTGTACGCCGTGACATTTGGGGGGTTGGGAATATTTTACATTGAATCCAATGTAAAATCGGGTCCCAGGGACCCGATTTACATTTCATTAAAAAAAAAAAATCGGGTCCAAAATCGGTCGGTCGCGTCGATCGCATCGCATGCGACCAAATCGCATGCGATGCGATCGACCCGATTTTTCCGACACGACCACCCCGATGTAAATCGGTGTGGCCGTGCTAGGAAACAAGTACCGAGCCTGCACACACTGGGAAAGTATTCAATGGTGAGCAGCCTGCCAATGGAGAGAGATGGAAGTCATAGCATTAAATGGGCATGGGTGAATGAGCCGGCTATCTGAATCAGACTCATGGGGGTACTTTTTGTAAAGCTTCTAAAGCTAAAAAGAGGTGACATTGCCCATAGCAACCAATACGATTCTATAATTTCTCTATTATATCCTAGAAAAGGATATAGGGGGAGATTCTCTAAAACTCTCCGCCCCCCTTCGCCGCCCATCGCAATTATATTATATTGCTGGGACCCGGCGACTCTCACCGCAAAGGACAGCTCTTAACGCAAGATCTGTCCTTTGCTATAATTATCGCATATGTTAGAACATATGCGATAATTATAGCATAGGACAGCTCTTGCGTTAAGAGCTGTCCTTTGCGGTGAGAGTCGCCGGGTCCCAGCAGGTCCCGGCGGCTCCCCCCTCCCTCACACACCCGGCGCTGCTGCTGCTGCACCCGGAAGAGGATCAGTGCAGGGAGGAGGTCACAGGTCTGGGCAGTACCGGACACAGGTGAGGAGGCGATGCGTGGCGGCGGGGGTTCGGCGGGGCGGCGGTGGGTTCGCGTTAGAAGCCTATTGGCTTCTATGGGGCATGGCCAGATTTTTCTGGCGATGCCCCCGCTGCGGTAACCCAACGGGGGATGCTTAGAGCATCCCGAAATGCGGTAAAAACCCGATAACAGGGTTTTTACCGCATTTTCATCTTAGAGAATCTCCCCCATAATCTGATTGCAATTTTTGGAAGCTTTAGTACATTTGCTCCATACTGTTAAGCTCTATTTTTAACATCCATGGGAAAGGGAAGCTCTGTATTATCTCCAAAGGATGTATGCAGTCTAATTATTCTAAGACCACAAAATATGAACACTGTCATTATGGACGTACACAGTGGGGGTTATTCTGGTTGATTCACAAGCCTTGCGAGTCCACCAAACCCTGCCTTGCGAATGGTGGCCTTACCCTGCATCAGGCAGTCTGGGTAAGGTTAGAATCAGGCTGCAGAGGGACACCGCGACCAATGGGCATGAAGTTCCTCTTGTACTGAGATCGCATAGGGGTAGTATACAGGGCAAGGCCGTCCAGCATGCTGAGTCGCTCACATGATGCACTTGAAAAATACTTGCAATCATAGAAATGCCAGCGCTTGCATAACTAGGACAGCCCCCTGCCTAGACAGTCCAGCTGTGAAGGCAGGCACCAGGCTGCCATGTGTTAGCTCACAGTGGCTGCATGTGACCATTGTGTGGACTGTACCCACCCAATTCCGTCTCACTGCCCACCAAATGCCTTGCCGCTGCTCATGGGTCGCCTCATTCCTGCCACAGCTTGAGGCCTTGCGCAATCGTTAATTAGTGATTTTCGCACAAATGTGGGCCGTACTGAATTACTGTAGGTATGTATATTACATAGTAGACTCGGAACTCACATTACCCTGTTTGTACTTATGTAGCGTTGGCAGATTACCCTATTTGTACATACAAAGTTACAGTCTCACAGACCACTTTTTGGGAACTGCATATTTAGAAATGCCAGGATAATAGAATGTGTGGTGTCCTGAACACCACTTGATTTCTGGCGCTTGTATAAATATTCAAAGGATTTTGGTGCTTTACAAATTTTGTTTAAAAATAGGAAGGTAATGTACGAAAGAAAATAAGAAATGGTGGTTGTAGTAATAATAACAATAATAATAATAAAGTATAGTAGCCTGCTGCAAGTGTCCAAGAAGGATTTGCCAGATTCTTCAATATCAGGGAACAGGCAGAAAAAAGGGTATATGGTCAATGCAAGTTGGCTAGATACTTCAATTAGATCATTTATTTTATTTCATTCAGCTTTATTTAATTGGAAGGACTGTGATTGCCTCCACACAATACTTTCGTGTATACAAATATATTTATTTATTTTTTTACTGTAAGGTATTGAAACATAATAATGTACTTATATATGCACATAGAAATATTCAAAGTATGAGTACATATGAATAGTAAAAATATATAAAAAGAAAAAAAGGGGAAAAAATATAACTGACATAAACAGATGAAAATGAGAACCGAAAACAACACAAGAATATGGACAAACAATATATATACGCAATTAATGCAATGTATCAAGGTCTATTTGTAGGGAGACCCCACAATTGATTCTTATTGAGTTGGTTACGAATAATAAATGTGTCCTTAAAATAATGTAAACAGCTGGAATTTTATATGAGAAGAATACAACTCCCCTCCTTACCTCTACAGGGGGAATTCAAGTGTGCACACTGACGGCCACTAGATGGCGCCTAAGGGCTATTTCACATGCTCCGGCTCCTGCCGGACGGCGAAACCCTGCACGGCCAGGAAGCCGTGCAGCACACAGTAGTTTACAATGGAGGGGATGGCCACAGCCCAGCAGCCGTCCCTTCCGGTGGTAGGATCCGGCTGCAACCGGGCGGCCGGGCCGTGGCCGTCCCGTGTGAATGGACACATTTGTGACCATTATTAACTGCTGTGTATGGCACGGCTTTTGGCCGTGCAGGGTTTCGCCGTCTGGCAGGAGCCGGAGCATGTGAAATAGCCCTAACAGAGCAATTTAAAGATTGCTCCTTTCAGCGCCGACATTACTGTTATGTTGTACCGTCATTTTGACATGCTGGTAACAAGTAAAAGAATGTAACTTTAGGTTTCCTGTAGAACATGTGCCAGGATAGAGCAAGGCGACTTTACACACCAATATAATGTATAAATATTGAGTACTTCTTCATGGTTAAAGAGCACCCCATAGCACCAACACCCCAAAAAACATACATAGCCATCTCATAGAAACATAGAATTTGACAGCAGATAAGAACCACTTGGCCCATCTAGTCTGCCCCTTTTTTTAAACATGTCACCTCAAACCATATTTGATCCTTATTTCTTTGTAAGGATATCAATATGCCTATCCCAAGCATGTTTAAATTCTACTACTGTATTTGCGTCTACCACCTCTGATAGGAGGCTATTCCACTTATCTACTACTCTTTCTGTGAAGTAATTCTTCCTCAAATTTCCCCTGAATCTTCCTCCCTCTAGTTTCAGTGCATGTCCTCGTGTTCTGTTGCTCCTCTTCCTGTGAAGAAAGTCTCCCACCTGTACCAAAACCCTTGATATATTTGAAGATTTCTATCATGTCCCCCCTTTCCCTTTTCTGCTCCAAAGTATACATATTAAGATCTCTTAGTCTTTCCTGGTACGTTTTGTGATGTAGGCCATGCACCATTTTAGTTGCCCTTCTTTGCACAGTCTCTAATGTATTTATATTCTTATGGAGATATGGCCTCCAGAACTGAACACAGTACTCTAGATGAGGTCGTACCATCTCATAACCTCATTGTAGCATCTTGTCCAACAGCATATAATCGTATTGTTGTATTGTGAGTGATTTGAGATGCATGAGCCTAGCCCAGTTTCAGTAAGGTACACCCTGACCTGCCCAACTTCTCTGAGTGCCTGATTAGAACAATCAAACTTTTGCTAGATTATCAAGGCCGAAATCTTGACATCATTTATTGATCTAATTAAGTAAATAGAAAAGTGCCATGGACTTATAAGCCACATATAAACTTGCCAATGCCAGTTCAGAGGTGAGCAACGTCTGTGCCTCTGCTGCAGTATGGTCGTCGTTAAGGAGGACCTCCCTCATCCGGACATGCTGGAGAAGGAGGAGGTGGTTAAAGACACACGGGGGCGCATGGTTAAAGCTGTGTACTCACCGGGGCGATTTCATCATATATCGCTGGCAATATGAGCGACCATAATGCCAGCGATTGGAGTGTGCACCGGCGATAAATTGCTGGGTGCGCGCTCCCGTTTTCAGCCCCTAATGGTTGCTGGTCGGAGGAGCATGCTCCTCCGACCAGCGACTTCCACTGCCTCCCGGCAGTGTGTCATTTTCATCAGCAACCATCTCTGATCACTGATGAAAACGGGACACTGAGCAATATATTGCCAGCGATTATATTGCTCCATGTGTACGCACCATTACAACATCAAGTATACACACTGGAAAATAAAGTTAAAGATATCTTTCAGAACAGGCTTTCTGAAAGATATCATTCACTTTATCTTCACGTGTGTGTGGGGCTTTACAGATATATGGCAATGTGCGTTAAGCAACAGCTGATTCATGCATAAAAAGAACTGTTGTGGGCAGTGCCAGATTAAGCCTTCGGGGGGCCCGGGGCACTTTAGACAGGGGGCCCCCCTTGCACTTGTCATTACTGTCCGCAAACTGCATGGGAGAATATTACACTGTCAAAACACAGAGTGCAGGAGGGAATATATATATATACATACATACATACATACATACATACATACATACATACATACCACATGAAAAGCCTGTGAACCTTACTCTGCACCTTACTCTGTTTGACTGTGGGAGACCTCATAGCCTCTGATTAAAAACCCTCCCATGATGAGGCTGCTGCTGCTGTCCATCCATGGGCCTGAGAAGCATGTAATCAGCTCCACCATTCAAAGCTCAGCACACCTCTCAGCCTCTGCCCTCTTGTGCATAGTGTCATGGGACTTAGTCAACTCCCAGCAATGCACTGCACACTTGTGCAGTCAGTTTGCCTTGGCTCCCGATGCTCAGCACCATTAATCATTGTCACATTGGCAGATAGGTGAAGCTGCAGCACTACCCCACTCCCATGCAAAAAAAATTCATGCCAACCACAGGGGGCCCTAGCTATAGGGGGGCCCAGGGGTACTGACCCCTTTTGCCCCTGCTTTAATCTGGCCCTGCTTGTGGGTAAAAACAGATGCTGTAGATTACTTTCTGAAATTATGGGTGACATTCTATGGGATGAGATAAATGCGTGTTTTTTTTATCGCACCACTTCGCACTTTTTCAAATCGCAAGATTGCCCCGTTTTTCGCATATTTAATAAGATGCGAAAAACGGGCCAAATAGTGCGAATAGGTGTGAGGTGGTGCGATGTCTTTAGTCCTGAAAATGTGCGATTTTCATGTCTGAAAATCGCACGTTTGCAGGAAAGCGCAAATAAAAATAAAAAAACGAGCGCGGGGTCCCCCGCCGGAGCATAACCAGCCCCGGGCTCATTGAGCCGGTGCTGGTGACATAAAATCAGGGTCCCCGACAAATAGGGGTCCCCTTGATTTCATGAAACCAGCACCAGGCTCAAGGTCCGGCGCTGGTTCCCAAAATACGGGGGGACAAAATGACTAGGGGTCCCCCGTATTTTAAGAACCAGCATCGGACCCAACCAGCCAGCGGGGTAATGCCACAGCCGGGGGACACTTATTATATAAGGTCCCGCGGCCAAAGCATTATCCCCGTGGCTGGTCAGCATGGGCAGGGGTCCTGGGGAAGTGGGGACCCCCCCAATGAAGGGGTCCCCCCCCTCCAGGACTTACCAGCCCATGCTGAAAGCCCGGGGCTGTCCCCGATGCCCCTGGGCGGTGGGCATCGGGCTGATGGATTGTGTAAAAAAAAGCAGAAAAACTATTGTTTTCTACTGGCGAATTATGAGTCCCAGCAAGCCTCCCCCGCATGCTGGGACTTGGAGAACCACAAGTCCCAGCATGCGGGGCATTAAAGGGCCCGCTGGCACTTGTAGTTCTACAGTACAAAAAATAGTGAAATAACACACACACTGACACCCTGAAAAATAAAAGTTTAATACACACATAACACACACATACTGATACTTACCTACCTTGAGCCCGTAGGTCGGTCCCTGGATCCTGGGTCCGGGCTCTGGGGCTCCAGGGCAGAAGAGTCCGGTTCCGGGGCCTTGGTCCTGGTTCCGGGGCTGGTCCTGGGGTTCCGGGGCTCCAGGGCAGAAGAGTCCGGTTCTGGGGCCTTGGTCCTGGTTCCGGGGCTGGTCCTGGGGTTCCGGGGCTGGTCCGGGGTCCAGGATCCGATGAAGTCCACAGGGGTACCTGAGGAAGGAAATCCTACTCACCTGGTCCACGGCGACGACATCGGCATCCTCTCCGGCAGACACGCTGCTCCCGGCTGCTGTGGTACCCGCTCTCGGACTGAAGAGGCGAATAGATTTTCATCTTCCGCGCCGGCTCAATGAGCCCGGGGCTGGTTATGCTCTGGCGGGGGACCCCGCGCTCGTTTTTTTTTTTTATTTGCGCTTTCCTGCAAACGTGCGATTTTCAGACATGAAAATTGCACATTTTCAGGACTAAAGACATCGCACCACCTCGCACCTATTCGCACTATTTGGCCCGTTTTTCGCATCTCATTAAATATGCGAAAAAAGGGGCAATCTTGCGATTTGAAAAAGTGCGAAGTGGTGCGATAAAAAAAACGCGCATTTATCTCATCCCATAGAATGTCACCCATAATTTCAGAAAGTAATCTACAGCATCTACGACATCGGCATCCTCTCCGGCAGACGCGCTGCTCCCGGCTGCTGTGGTACCCGCTCTCGGAATGAAGAGGCGAAGAGATTTTCATCTTCCGCGCCTTTCCTCCGGATGATTCTATTGGCCAGCTAGCGGCCAATCAGGAGCCGACTTTCTCGGCTCCTGATTGGCCGCTAGCCGGCCAATGGAATCATTCTGAGAAGAGGCGCGGAAGATGAAAATCTCTTCGCCTCTTCAGTCCGAGAGCGGGTACCACAGCAGCCGGGAGCAGCGCGTCTGCCGGAGAGGATGCCGATGTCGTCGCCGGGGACCAGGTGAGTAGGATTTCCTTCCTCAGGTACCCCTGTGGACTTTATCGGATCCTGGACCCCGGACCAGCCCCGGAACCCCAGGACCAGCCCCGGAACCAGGACCAAGGCCCCGGAACCAGACTCTTCTGCCCTGGAGCCCCGGAACCCCAGGACCAGCCCCGGAACCAGGACCAAGGCCCCGGAACCGGACTCTTCTGCCCTGGAGCCCCGGAGCCCGGACCCAGGATCCAGGGACCGACCTACGGGCTCAAGGTAGGTAAGTATCAGTATGTGTGTGTTATGTGTGTATTAAACTTTTATTTTTCAGGGTGTCAGTGTGTGTGTTATTTCACTATTTTTTGTACTGTAGAACTACAAGTGCCAGCGGGCCCTTTAATGCCCCGCATGCTGGGACTTGTGGTTCTCCAAGTCCCAGCATGCGGGGGAGGCTTGCTGGGACTCATAATTCGCCAGTAGAAAACAATAGTTTTTCTGCTTTTTTTTTAACTGTTTTTTTTATTTTTTTCACCAGATACCTGCACAGAACATTGCGATCTGTGCAGGTTTCTGGCTAATTCGCCCATCAGAACCTGGTCTGATTTTTGGGCGAATTATAGTCACACTTTATACAAATCGCATACCATTAAATATGCGATGTGAATACTTTTCCATGTGAAAACATCTGGATGCGATGTGCTGCGAAAAGCAGCCATCGCATTTCCAGTGTGTCCAACTTGTTGACAAAAATCGCATTTTTTTCACATTTTCGGAGCTCATTAAATATGCGAAAATGGAAAAAAATGCGATTTCGGCCGTTTTGGCGAAAAAAATCGCAAAAGTCTAAAAATCTCAACCCATAGAATGTCACCCCTAATGTCCTAGCTGTAATGGAGTTTGAGAGAAAAAGCCACTGTAAGCACTTATGCTGAGTGGGTAATTTATTATGACCAATGGGTTAGGCATGGATTCTACTGTGAGTATGTTTGGTGAGACATACAAGCCTTATTGCAATAAACGTAATCTCTGTAATTGCTCTACCGACCTTTGAAGGGGGTGAGATGATTTAAAGTGAAAATGCCATAAAAACCTTGTTTTCTGAGGTTTTACTGCATTAACGTATGCACTAAAACCCCTCTGTCGGTGCACCACTGCGAAGGGTTTTGCCAGCTTTTGCTGGCAATACCCTATAGAGGTCTATGGGCTTTTCTACACAGCGCTGCCAGAGGGATTCATCACGGATTCCTCCCAGCATGCACAGAGGGACTCCTGGATCTCAGACCCAGAAGTCCGGGGACAACGACGCATTGCAAAGGACAGATCTTATTGGTAGAGCTATCCTTTGCATTACTAATCCCATATGTTAATGCGTATGCGATTAGTATGGATGCGGTAGCCGGCGATGTGTTGCGGAGAGGGGTGGCGAATGTTAGAGCAACCCGCCCATAACGATGCAAGAAGGAGCCATGTTTTCAAGCTGTTGTCTCACCCCACCAACTGCATTATGTACCTGCAAATATGATTTTTCAAATCACACTAACCATTCCCAAATATTTGTCATATTCCCATACCTCCCAACTTTCCTACCCAAATCGAGACCTGCTTGTCTGAAAAGGGGGGTGTGCACTTGCACACAGAATCTCTTCAGCGATCACCAGCTGCTCTGCAGGGAAGAGGTGATCTCCAACTCCCCCCCCCCCCCCCCAACTGCACTTTGCCCATGGGACATTGCCACCCATGGGAGGGGCAGCGGCACAGTCTCCAAATAGCGGACAGCGGGACAGCTTCGAGGGACAGGGTTTTTTTTGTCAGATGGTCCACGTGTTCACTTTAACCACTGCTGTTATAGCAAAATTCAACTACATAATCATTTTGCTAATGGCTTGCACCACTGCTGTGAGTGTTAGAAATTGTTTCATGTCCAAAGTCCCCTGTTGGCGGCCCTGCTGTCGAGTATCGCAAGTCGAGTATGCTTTTTGCAGTATACATGCTTCCACTTGGTGACATAATCAGACGTCACGGCCTGGTCTACCACTGCTATGCAGATGATACCCAACTGTACCTGTCCTTTGCTCCAGGCACCGATAACACAATAACAACCTTAAATGGCTGCCTAGCTGAGCTCCAGGAGTGGATGAGTGCCAGTTGGCTGAGACTGAACCCAGATAAAACAGAAGTCCTGATGATAAATCACAGGACAAGACGGCAGCATAGCCAACTGACAGGTCTTAAGCTGGGGGGCTCAGCACTAAAAAACTCTGATCATGTGCAGAATCTTGGTGTTGTCCTGGATAATGGCCTGACTCTTAAACATCAGGTGTCAGCCACAATCAAATCCTCATTCTTTCATCTGAGAAACATAGCCAGAATCAAGCATTTAATTCCCTCAGAAGACCTTCCTAAAGTCATACATGCATTTATATCATCACGACTAGACTACTGCAATGCTCTCTACCTGGGTCTTCCAGCAAAAGAATTGCACCGCTTGCAGCTGGTACAAAATGCAGCCGCCAGACTATTAACTAACCAGCCCCGCTCCTGCCACATAACTCCCATTCTCTACGCCCTTCACTGGCTACCTGTAAAATGGCGAATCGTTTTCAAGATTGGCTTACTCACTTTCAAGGCCCTACATGACCAGGGCCCAAGGTACCTGCAACAGCTGCTGATCCCTTACTGTCCTACTCGATTACTACGATCCACTGAAGAAGGACTACTAACAGTACCCAGAATCTCCCTGAATTCATCTGGGGGTCGAGCTTTCAACTTTGCTGCTCCAACTCTGTGGAACTCACTCCCTCGCACAGTGCGAGAAGCCCCCACTGTAGAATCCTTTAAGAATAGACTAAAGACATACTTATTTACTCAAGCATTTCACTGATATTTACTGTTAAGCTTGTTTTGTATTTCGAGCTGTAAAGACAATGTGTGAAGCACTTTGAGTCCTATTGGGAGAAAAGTGCTATATAAATATCATTATTATTATTATTATAAAGTCCGCAAATCAGATGTGAATTTGACAATTCGCGTCCATTTCCAACTATTTTAAATTCGGATCTGTTTTGCCTTCAGCCTTCAGTGCTGTTGGTAACGGTAGCATTGAATAGGTGAAGGATGCTATTTCTCCCGGAGGAAATAGCGGCCAGGATTGAATACCACCCTTAAGCATCTTAAGGCCCATACACACTGGTCGACTTTTAACTGAAAGCAGCTCACTTTTGTCTTTTGAGCTGCTTTCAGCTCAAAAGCAGCCCAGTGTGTATGGTATTACCAGCAGTTGAGCGACGGAGTGGACAGCTTTCCATAACCTCCTACTACGGAAACGCTAAAACTGGTGAAAAACGCTCAGTGTGTATGCATGCACTAAGCATTTTTCAGCCTAGCGATTTTCCCCATCATCGCTGTCCATACACGCTGGTCAAAATCGCCCAGTGTATATGGACTTTACATCTGCGTTATGTGCCATAAATCTACTTGGCTGAAATTAGCTGGATGCCATAATTTGATGGATATTCTGTTTGTGACATGTATTATTTATAACTTCTATCATTTTTTTTAGTGAGTAATTAGATACTTATTATACAATTGTTATTTAATATATTCACAAAGCATACCGGTAATCTCTTTTTACCACTAGTTGAAAGTCATAAAAAGACATACCTTGCACACAGATGGCTCTGGACACTGCCTAATTAGATTTTGTGTCAGATTAGTTGCTGTTGGTTACTGGTCAAATGTGTCATATGTCAGTAAATAACCCCTAGAGACTGGTAGGAGAGCATACAATCTTACACAATGGGACTGCAGCAGACGCAGCTCCAGCAATGCTGAGCAGTAAGTGTGATTCTGGTCACAATATGTAATGAACTAATACATTTATTATCTATCCTTTTACTAATGTCACTTCTCATATTTCCATAATGTACTTTCTCCTCATTGCATAGGCTATGACAGGTTTACTGCAGTGTGTTGCTGAAACCACAAGGTGTGGCACAACCCTGATAGGACAATGGGAGGTGTCCTACAGTAATGTCATGACTGCAGCCTATTTATATTCCCCAATGCAAGTCACAGGGAAGAGCAGCGTGTGTTCACCTTACAGTGATGCACATTCATGATAGATCTTCTTGTATATCTCTCTGTTTCTACCATTCAGTACAACCTCATTTTTCCTGGTTTTAACAAGCACTATGGATTTTAGCAAAATAATTTTTCAAAGGTGCTGAAAAATTTCAAATATTAACAGCCTATAATGGTCATTTACTTTAATGCAGATGTGCCTAGTAAGTTCTGTTATTTCCCTTTGTGTGAAGCCATGTACTTATAGTATGTCTGCATGGGTATGGGTAAAAACCGGACCAGGACAAGACCCCTGGGCCGCCGGACCGGACATCAAACTCTGCATTTTGTAGCTTGTTAGCGTCCGGGGGGTGTCCTGTCTGGGGGGGCTGCCTGTGATACCTGTCACCAGGGAGAGGAGAAGGGGGAGAATAAAGCCTCCCTGTATGGTCCGGGCATGTAGCAAAAACCGGACGGTCCGGACCACACAGGGAGGCTGTAATCTCCCCTTCCCCATGTCCCTGGTGATAGCTATCACAGGGAGCCCCCAGACAAGACACCACCCGGATGGGACACCCCCCGGACCGGACACTACAAACTCCGGACTGCAGTTTTTGATGTCCGGGATGGCGGACTGGGGTATGGTCTAGGTATGGTTTTTACATAGTTCCTGTCTGCACTTTACACCTGTGTTTCTTTGTATTGGAAGTGTATGACTTATCAAGAATACAGCAACTGCACCGCTGGTGTGATCATTTCGCTGGGGGGAGGAACTGTCAGGGTGAGGCATTCTTGTGGATTTTCCACAGTAATGAGCCTATCCCTATTGCACTCATATGTAAAACCATTTCATGTTGTGGGACAGAAATATGAATGAGTTCTGAGGTACGGTGATTAAGGGGTAATCCATATGCAGGGTGATAAATCGCTAAGAGCGCACTTCCGCACCAGCCCTTAATAGTCGCAGGAGCATGCTCCTTCGATTATGGCTGAAATTCACTGGTCGATGGGGAAAAGGGTGCATGGTGCAATATGGTCATCGAGTGGTATATCGATGAGCGAAAATAAGCCAAAATCGCTGATCGACCACATTGCACTGTGTGTACACACAGTACCAGAGGACAGACCATTGCAAAATGATCGCATTTATACCATGACTTAAGACATAAATGATTATATCCATTAGAATGTAAGCTCTCACGAACAGTGCCCTCTGCTACAATATACTATATATATTATATTTATTTTTTACTCCTTACTCCATGTACCTAACCCAAGGGCTCTGCCACCCTAATATTTATTTAATACTTGCTGACTTTTTGGCTGCCCTTTCCCATGGAGGGCAGACAAAAAGTCGGTAAGTGAGGCAAGGGGGTGGGGCCATTACCGGGAGCAAAAAGGGGCCATTCGGGGGCAAAGCATAGACAGGCTGACCTGTTTGTGGGCATGGCTAAAGTGATCACGTCATTTTAGGCACACCCCCACCGTGCAATGCCAGTATTTCAGGCATTGCACTGTGGGAGGCAGGGCTAAAATGACGCGGGGGGCCGGGAGGGGGACCTGATTTCGTTTGTACAGCGATGTGCCTGAGATATGTGCTGAGCGATCTGACCAGTGATCAGCAATTAACTAGATCTATACAGCTTGATGGATATTATTTATCGGCGATAGTGATGCTTGGGGCTGCGCATCACTATCACTAGATGGAGCAATGTGGGGGCATTTTCTAAGTGATCTAATCGAATTAAGTCATATAGCTTAGAAAATGCCCTGAAATCACCCCGTGTGTGGGCCCCATAATAATAATAATAATAATAATAATAATAATAATAATAATAATAATAATAATAATGATAATAATCTAAGGACCAGAATTTTCTGAGAAAAATGGGTACTTGTTTCCTATCTGGGCGCCCACGATTTTAATCGCGGGCATCGGGGGTAAAATCGGGGCCATCGCGGGCATCGCGGCCGATAAAAAATCGGGTGCGATGGGCCAGACGCGATGCCCGCGATTTTCCCATAGAGAACAATGTTAAATGCCTCAATTTACCCGCGATGACCACGATTTACCATAGGAAACAATGTTAAATGGATCAATTTACCCAAATCAGCATAGGAACAATAGTAAATGGGCCAAAAACACCCCTAAACATTAAAATGTCCCCCCAAAAGTAGTTGACGCCACCCCGCCATCAACGTGAACCCGAAGCGTGGCGAGCGCAGCGAGGCCGCAAGGGGCGGCGGTACGCGTCCTCCGACCTTTTCATGCCCTACTATCCACTAGGGCGTGGAGTGAGAATAGAATAGTGTGGCGAGCGTAGCGAGCCACCAAGCCCGAAGCGTGGCGAGCGCAGCGAGCCCCGCGAGGGGACGCGGATACCTTCACAGGTAAACGCGTCCCTTCGCGGGCTTCCCAGGTGTCCGCGTCGCCATGGACACCTGGGAAGCCCGCGAGGGGACGCGTATAACTGTGAAGGTATCTGCGTCCCCTCGCGGGGCTCGCTGCGCTCGCCACGCTTCGGGCTCGGTGGCTCGCTGCGCTCGCCACACTATTCTATTCTCACTCCACGCCCTAGTGGATAGTAGGGCATGAAAAGGTCGGAGGACGCGTACCGCCGCCCCTCGCGGCCTCGCTGCGCTCGCCACGCTTCGGGTTCACGTTGATGGCGGGGTGGCGTCAACTACTTTTGGGGGGACATTTTTATGTTCAGGGGTGTTTTTGCCCCATTTCCCATTGTTCCCTATGATAATTTGTGGAAATTGATCCATTTAACATTGTTTCCTATGGTAAATCGTGGTCATCGCGGGTCAATTTGTAAAATTGCGGTAATCGCGTCGGTCGCATCGCATGTCATTATAATGGTATGCGATGTACACGCGATGCCCGCGATGGGCGCCCAGATAGGAAACAAGTACCGAAAAATGTATTAGTTTAACTTATTCAAGGACATACAGTATTGTGAAAGTGATAGTACATAGTATGTTTTTTTTTTCTTTTGGCTCACAGATTCCAATCTCAGAGTTCAATATGGAAAACTCACACATCTGCATACGTACTGCCATAACATGCCATGCCATAGGGCTGCCACAGCACTGGGACCATGAGTTGAATGTAACCTGTGTATATTGTATATTCCCATGTAAGCGGTTTCCTCTTGAGAATGTGATATGTTTTTCATTTTGACGTACATCAGATCAACATGAGAATGTGGACATGCAGCATGTCGACAGTGGCCATGTTGACACTCACATTGTCTATTCAAATGATATGTTGACATCCCAGAATGTCAACCTGCAGCATCTTCTTCTGGGTCCATGTGGTGAAACTTCAGATGACACAGTTCCTACCGACATTTTCTGATTTTCACTGGACAGTCCCGTTTTTTGGGACTGTCCTGCTGTTCCATCCATGGTCGCAGTGTCCTGCAGTGTGTGTCTAGGAGGGAGCAGTTGGGAGGCCATATATGTTAATGGGAGGCAGGGGTACTGGGGGAATGGCCAGCAGCTCACATATCCCACAGGTATAGAGAGGTAATCCCTTGTGGGTCCCACTGTCTAAAGGCCCCAACCAGAATTTAGGGGTCAGACTGTCCCTAGGCACAACATTATGTCACTGCCTACTTCATATTAGGGCTTCCCGACTAAAAAAAAGCAGCACAAACCTCACTCCCCTTCACCACCACAATTTACAGACCATTACCCGCTCCTCCCTCGCCACTTACAAAACATCCTAGAACCCCTATGTCCATCAGCCTAGAATGGCTCTCCTACAAGTGAGCATGCTGTGCCTCCCCCCTTAGCAAGTGCCACCTCTAGGCACATGCTTCATGTGCCTATTGAGGAATCCACCATTGGCCACAACCTCTCAACTAGGGGTTAATAACTTGGTGGCATAAATAATGGTTGAACTTGGACGCATAGTTGTTTCACCAAGATTAGCCCTCCTGTCAATTCTAACGGATGATCCTGACACTCCCCTGTTCCATCTTTTTTAAAGGGGCCCTGCTATTTGTATAACCTCTCTTATGGCTAGCCACTACCCCTCTGGTGGATGATCACAGCCCTTACACTTGGGTACCTACCACTGCATTCCCTTGTGGGCACTTCAAACCCCAGTCCTACACTGCATACAAGCAAGCAGTGGTTATTTATTTAAGATATCTGCTAATGTTGCACCATTTTTCTAATTAACCTATCATTATATTTTTAATAGTGTGGGAGGACTCTGAAATACCTGGCGCAGTGATGGCAAAACCGGTCCTCAAGATCTACCAACTGTTCACATTTTCCAGACCCAGTGGCGTAACAATAGCCCTGCATGCCCCACGGTGGCGTGGAGGCGCTGAGTAAGTGTGGGCACCAGGGGGTCTGTGTGGACTATCGATGCACTGCACTGCCGCCGGGACCTGCCGTTACCCTCGCTGGGACCCACGGATTTACTTGTTTGCGGTCCTCCTGGCTCCTGCTGCTAATGAAAATTGGCCCTCACAAATTGTCCGCCCCCTTACAGCAGATAGTTTTTGAAGATGCTAGAGGAGCTCTAGCATCCTTGAAAATGGTCTGCTGTTGCAGGCAACCATTTTGTGAATGTCATTTTTCATTAGCAGCAGGAGCCAGGAGGAGCGCCGGGACTTCAGACAAGTAGACCGGCCACAGACCCGGCGGTGGTGGCAAGTGGAGGGGTAAAACAGGGTTCGGGGATTTTAACTTTACTAGGGGGGGGGGGGGGCGGGAGCTGTGGTAATTTTCTGGCTGGGAGACATAGATTTTGTAGTTACATCACTGCCCAGACCTTGTGTAGTTATTACTAACTTGCATTTTTAAATGTGTTGCATTCATTCCTAAATGACACATTCTACAGATGGCCTGGAAAAAAAATAACTGTTCATAGATCTCGAGGACCGGTTTGGCGACCCCAGGCCTGGAGGATTTCCATTGGGCTAGTTTTAGTATTGCACACACTGCTAAAGAGGGCAACCGGCCAACTGGTGTGTGAACCAGAATTGAAACATGTTAAAAAAGTTAGTGAGAAAAAACATATATTGCTTGTAACATTTTTTTTTTTTAATGGTAAACTGTTTATTTTTATCAGGTACAACTGCTGAGTAAAGTGTACATGCAAAAAGAAAAAACATGACAATCGAATCCGGAACATAAGAAGCCAAAAAAAAAAACGTGAGTTGGCTTTGGAAAAGCTTATTATTATTCTGCCAGAAATAAAGCACTGGGTTGAAAGCAATCAACATACAGTAATTAAATTACAAAGTACTTAACGATAAGCATGGGCATGGTCATTTTGGCCAGGATGTAAAAAAAAGACCATGTTAAAGCAAACTGTACCCTATACTATTTTCTCATACAGAGGCAAATGTACTAAACCTTGGTTGGCTAGAAAGCTACCAACCAGCCAGATCCTAAAGCTGGAGGCTAGTTACTGGCAGGCAGATATGTAAACTTTCCAGGCGGCCGGGAGTGCCATCTGATTTACAGGAGCCTCCCGGCCATTAGGGGAGACTAGGCAAGTATGTATTGCACAATATAATATATGTAATTGTGGTTTAGCATGGTTGAGTATTATTTTGAAAGGAGCAGGTGAGTGTGGGTTTAGCAATAGAGCTAACAGCCTGGGGAGGAATAGGACCCTACAAAATGTTGTTGGACGGAGCTTATATTTTAGTAATGTGGTGTTTGAACATCACCATAATTTTGATGTATCCGCTTAAATATTTGAGTAAGAGTTTTCAGCATGGCTAATCACAAATGTGAGAGAAGTAAAATGAGCTGGCTGGTTCTGTCCGCAGCTGTACACTTAGTTACATTAAGTGTTATAAATATACTGTATGTTACTCTAAACCTACCATGGTCCAGGATGGTAAAGCACACCCACAGTGCAAGTAAGAGATGATCTATCCTCAGCGGCTGGAAAGAGATAACACAGACATGAAAAAATCATTAGAACCCAAGCTGTCGGCCTTATTTTCAGGAACGGAGAGGGGTACCTGAAACACAACCTCTGCCTTTAGGGAAACAAGTAAGGGGTTAACTCAATTATCATTAGTCGGAAGAAAAAAGAAAAGTACGCATCTTGTTAAACATGTCAGGTTCATTTAAATTGGCATAAAGTCGTTCCGGTGGGACCATTAGTCCATAGAACCCAGTTACTTGTTTGCCTGAGCAATATTTGCACTGCCAGAGCCACTAACCATATCTATACATGTCATTTATTGTCAGAGGCTGAAGGGGTTATCTAGGTCACTGCATGTATGGTTATTACCATTTAGATTTGTGTATATAAATTTGCATACAGGCCCCCACAAACAACAGTAAATGACAACAGCATAGTAAAAAGAAGGGGTCTACATACGATGGAGGTAAGCATATTACCGATTTACTCTCTTTAAGATAGTGACATAACTGAAGAGTTCTGGCTATTCATTAAACGCTGAGAATATATTGTATATGGAGAATGAGGTTGGTAATGACAAATGTTTACATTTTCAATAATCTGTTAAAAGACATTGCGGTCTATGTATGGGTTCAGCAGGGCGGCATCTAACTGCTTGCTGGGCTCCAAACACTTGCAGCCCAGTGAGCAGGTCTGAATCAGGCCCAAAGTCTGAACCTACTCCTGTACTCCTGTCAGTTTACAGGCTGTGTTTGAAAAATGACAGTAAGGAGCTGAGTTGTGATTGCAGCACAGAACGACTTTTCTTACACATGATACATATGCACATGTGTGTGCGTAAGATGACGGGGTCACATCTGATTTACCCATGATGCACCAGGATCTTTTAGGAATATATATCTACCTTTTTGAGCTTCAGTTGACTTTTCCTCTAGTACCATACCCCCGATTTTGCGAAAAATGCAAGTTGGGAACCCAATATTAGGGGTGTGACCTAGCGACCAGGGGGCATGGCCCGTTTTCGATGCTGTGGGGGCGTGCACACAGTGTCTATTCAGCGTCAGGCTGGGGGGGCTTCCAACTGCCCCCACCTCCACCACGGGACATTAAGGGGATGGGATTCTGGTTGACACACAAAGCTGCAAAATTCACAGATTTGCAGGTCCTCTAAACGCCGCCCAGCGCCCACAAGAATGGCTGCACGCCCTTGCACACCAATTTACCCGCACGCCTGCCGATGGATGTTTAGCATAAACATCCATTGACAGCCTTGTGTGCGGGGGCACCTCTCTGGTGTCTTAAGTCTGTGGTTCTTTGTATGGGAAGAGGATCACCTATGATCTATGGGTCTGTGTCGTATAGTTGCTACGGATTAACCAGTGCTGCTTTATGCTTTGATAACGGAGGCTTACTTCAAGACAGTGTTGGTTACACCTATAAAGGTATCTTTGAATACAAGGGTGTAGGGAGGTGCTTACATCAAAGCTTACTTGTATGCATGGAGAATCCTCATATCAAGGTATCTTTGCTCTTTCCGACCGGTATTCAAATAGGTGCTCAGAGGGTAATAGTATATAAATAAATTTTATTTATAAAATAACATGAAGCATGAAAAACAGTTATGAAGCAAGCCACACAGATGGTTGATCTATACACAGATAGCCCTACTGGGAGAGATGGAAAGCCAAAACCCCGGGATGCAATTCTCACCAGTGGGTGCACTATGACAGTGGTGGCAGCTCCAAATATAGCCAGAAAGTAATCCAATTCAGACCTGACCACAAAGCACATTTATTCTTAAATGAACAAAACCTAGAGAAGCCTGGGTGATGGTAATGTTTACCTGCCCCACCCCTCCTCTTGGCACATCTTATTCTGTGTATTCATACAAGTAGAAGCCTTATTTTATATGACTGTTATATGTAGAAGACTATTGTATGTGAGAAAGTTATTGTGCATATGTGTTAACGGTTTTCTATTATTTTTGTGTTTCCTAATCAGTTACCAACATATATCATATTGAACATCATTAAAAACAACATGTTTCATTGTAATATGTACAGTTAGATATATAAATAATACAATGTAATATGATATACAGGTTGAGTGTCCCTTATCCAAATAATTCTGAAAATCATACATTGCAGAATGTACTTTTTTATTTCCAAAATATTATCCAAAAATGCTTTTTGGTCCTGAGCATTTTGGACAAGGGATACTCAACCCATAATAGTAGGGTTCAGAAATGTGTTAAAGTCTCCCCCCGGAGATAACATTTTTGAAACAACAAGGACACATGTAAGTCTTTGCTTCAGCAGTGGTGGTAAACAGAGCATAGTGGTATTTGCAGAGTCTATGGAATGAGATGCCGAGCATTCAGATCAGCTACTTGGAGGCACATTGGGGCGAGGCAGAGTTGACTGTATTTGTGTACTGTGCATCCTCAGGACTGAGCACACGCCTGTAGGCATAACGTAGGATTGTACACATTTTAAAGTCATCTGAGTATGAGCCACTGCAGGCTATGAAAAGTTCAATGTAACCATAACTATGCCTAAGTATTTCTGCTACTAGTATAGTATAGGTACATGTAGAAATAAAGCTGATGAACAAACAATATCTGAATGTGGCCAGAAATACACATTGTTTTTTTAATGCATGTTGTGTGAACCGGTTTGCATTCATTAAGTCTACAAACATTCAGTCGGCATGACCATGAGCTGCTCTTGTTGCCCCCTCATTTACTAATATGATATATATCGTATTCCTGACACCATTTAACATGGTGTCCATGGGAGTCTGGGAGTACAGGACACAGGATGTGTTTGTCAGGGGTCTGTGATGGATATGACCATGATTATGTGATCACACCATCCTGTCACATTGCCCACCTATGCCGCGCCATGCCCCCTACTGTGCCAACCTGCTGCTTCCTCTCAGAGGAGGCAGCCAGAAAGTCAACAAGTATGGTGAGGACAGGAAATTAATACGCCCCAGTTCCATTTTACCCAGCTGCATGGCAATATTAATGGCATATATACACAAAGGAATATTTTCACTATATTATGATCAAAATATTTCAGCTCGCAACCCACCGTTACAGGACACCAAATCTCTACAAAGCCCTACGAGCATATATATGCCCAACACACCAAATTGAATATGAAGTGGCTAGTTTGATACATGGAGATGCACTTCCTTGTGGGAGTGATATGGGACTGGTACAGGAGCATAACAGGCCATACCCTGACAGACAATCTGATAATTGCATGCAAAGACACATTAAGCAGGATTGCCGCATCATGCACTAAATGGGTGTTCAGTCCTTACACATGTCCATCAGAGTGAAAGCTGTTACTGGCCTTACATAAGGTCAGACATGTAGATACAGCAAAAGATGCAAAACTGGTCACAGCAGCAGGTGACTTAAGGTCCATACACACTGGGCGATATTGCCCAGATTGCATGGACTGTGGTGTGCGGGGGGTCTCCGTCATCTCCCTGCCGCCTGCCTCTCCCCTCATGCCGGGGACAGCTAAGCAGGCTGTCCCTGCGCCTCCTCCTCCCCCTGCAGCCGGAAGGACGTCCGGCTGCGTTACTAGGGGGAGGAAGGGCTTACCTTCCGGGTCCAGGAGGACCTGGACTAAGGTAAGCCAGAGGGAGGGGGAGAAGGGGGTCAGCGGGTTTGCGGCGGAGGCGTCGGGCGGCGAAAAGAAGCCCATAGGCTTCTATAGGGTATTGCCACCCAAAGGTGGCATACACACTGGATGGTCCGGGCAACATGTAGTTCCGATATGAGTTGGAACAACATAGCGTGTCAATATCATTCTAGTGTGTACCCAGTTTTAAAATCAGCCCAGTGTGAGTAACCAGACTGTTGGTTCAATCGTATTTTCAATTATGTTATTAGTAAATAAATACAATATCATGAATATTGGTTTAGCACAGACAACAGCCACCTCCTCTTTTTGTGGGTGACAGGATCCCTAGGGGGATTATGACATAACAAGGAGCAAACAGAACAACATGACATAAGTAACTGAACAACTTTAAACATTTGCTTTCAACAACACTCATCAAATCTATCCGCATTATATTTCCGATTAACCTTTATTGCTTTTGATTATTGATGTCCACAAGCTCTCTTTTGTTACAAACCTATGAGTGAAGAATTAAAGGCATCCGATTTGCCCTCTGTAAGTAAAGTCACCTGCTTTGGAATATGCCATCTGAAAAGAAGCTTATGCTTTGTTTGCAGAATTAATGAGGCAGTGTTGGGAAAGATGTGCCACAGTGTGCCTCTTTCTGGAAAGTAAACAGCACAGAATGCAGGAGATTTGAATTACAGATCCCTGAGCCTACAGTGTGTGCTGTTTGCTGCCTCAGGTAGGAGAATTGTTGGCACATACTAAGAGTTGCATTAGTAAAAAGGGGAGATGGGAGTAATAGAAAACCCCTTTTGTAGCCATTGTCACAGATTGAAGAACGTCGGTTTCAAATTTCTCTCTTCCTTTTTGTCTATCTGGCCTGATTCACGATTGTTGTTTGTAAGTCTAGATGGGGACAAAAGCTTGATATCAGGATTTATAAGGTTAACGCAAAGCGGTACTGAAAGCAATGTCTATACCGTGCAGTGTATTATTACAGAACAGAAAAATGGCATTGTTGTCCTTAGGTAAAAAATATCATTCTTCATGGGGGCTTGATATTAAATAATCTGCTAATATACAGTATGTTCTTTAGACAAGGGGTTAAAAATTACCATAGAACAGTGGTGGAACCACTCCTAACACCCATCAATGGTAGCGCCACTAAATGCACCACAAATGCCTAGCAACCTGTCCTGCACAGTAAATGTGCAGTAATTGGTCCAAATAGACCAGTGCTTGGAAAAACAGATACATTTTGCTATGATGTCTGGCAATGTAATGTTATGCCATTGCTTTAGTGGAGAATTTTCACCTACAGTACTGTACATTGCTTGAGTTTGCTAAAAAAAAAAAAAAGGTACTTGTTTCCTAGCACGGCGCCCGTCGTAGGTGATCGCATACCTTAATGCGATGGACGCGACCGACGCAATTTCAGGGCTATTTTTAGTCTTTTCCCCTACAATTAAAAAATCGCGTCCAACGCATTAAGTTAAGGCATGCGATGCGACTGATGCGATGGACGCGATTTTACATAGGGAACAATGTTAAATGGGCCAATGGACCCGATTTTTCATTGTATACCCACCCTTATGGGTATTTTACATGACAAATGCCCCCCCCCCCCATTGTTAACGCCACCCCACGATGAACGGCAACCCAAAGCGTGGCGAGCGCAGCGAGCCCATGAGGGGCGGCGTTACACGTCCTCCGACCTTTTCATACCCCCACTATCCACGTCGGCGTGGAGTTGATTTTATATAGTGTGGAGAGCGCAGCGAGCCACCGAGCCCGAAGCGTGGCGAGCACAGCGAGGGGACGCGTAATACCTGTGAAGTAATGCACGGCCCTGCGCGGGGCTCGCTGCGCTCGCCATGCTTCGGGCTCGGTGGCTTGCTGCGCTCGCCACACTATGTAAAATCGACTCCACGCCGACGTGGATAGTGTGGGTATGAAAAGGTCGAAGGACGCATACCGTGGGGGGGCATTTGACCCATCAGGGTTGGGAAACAAAAATTGGGGTCTGGGGGCCATTTAACATTGGGGCCAATGTAAAATCGGGTCTCAGGGACCATTTTACATTGATTCCAATGTAAAAATCGCGTTGATCGCGTCGATCGCATCGCATGCGATTTGGTTGCATGCGATGCGATTGACGTGATTTCGGGGGGTCCCGATGGACACAATTTTTATCGCTGGCGCCGTGCTAGGAAACAAGTACCAAAAAAAACATATATGGTCATAGAGAAATCTACATTGCTGTAAACATTTCCAATAAGCAGGCCAGATCTTCCTGCTTGTGTCCCGAGGAGGTTTCTAGGCTTTTATTGGTTTGCCATATCATACCACAGACGGCAGAGAGGTTTATGCAAGATGTTTGTACTGGGGCTATGAAATGAAACAACATGATGCTGGGGAAGGGAGTGTCAGGAAATGGTCTGATCTGCCAACTGAGAAAGTGATCGATTTCATCCGGCACTGCTAGGAATGTCTCTATCTTATTTGGTTGTGTGGCTTCACTCTGAATCATAGATTTGTCTAACTAGGCTCTGTATGAGTAGCTATATTGGTCATCAGGGGCGTAACTAGAACTTTCTTTGCACCATAGCAAAATCATCAAAGCCCCCCCCCCCCCCCCCCGCCTACAAAAAAGAACCAATTTATGTTATGCAGCACAGTAGTCTCCATTATTTAAATTATACCACACAATAGTACCACTTACACTATACACATTACACCGGTAGAACCGCCTTATATACATTACACTGGACACTGGAGTTCTGATACACATTATGCCAGATAGAGCCTCTTTATACACAATATGTCAGGCAGAGTGGCGGTACACATGATGCCAGACAAATCCCCTGTAACACATGATGCCAGGCAGAGTCCCCGTTACACATGATGCCAGACAAATCCCCTGTAACACATGATGCCAGGCAGAGTCCCCGTTACACATGATGCCAGGCAGAGCCCCCGATACACATCATGCCATGTAGAGCCCACGCTCACATGATGACAAATAGAGCCCTGTTACACATTATGCCAGGTAGAGACCCATTACACAATAACAATATGCCAAGTAGAACCCCCCCATACAAATTAAGGGTAGAACACCCGTTATAAATGACGCAAGGTAGAGCCACACATGACATCAGGTAGAGCCCACCTTACACATGATGTCAGATAGAGCCTTGTTACATGTTATGCATACATTATACCAGACAGAGACCCTTTACACAATGGCCCTTATTCACATTGGCGCGTACGCATGCAAATTCGCACGTTTCACCCTGCTACCCCCATTGCGCATGTGCAGCTAACGCACTGCGCATGTGCAGCTAACGCACTGCGCATGTGCAATCTAATAAAAAAGTACTCACAAGCAAACTTTCGCGTAGATTTCTCTGTGCGAACGAGTGCATAGGTAGAAAGCGTGCAGTGGGCGTTAGCATGGGCGCGACCATTATAATGAGCAAAAGTGGGCGTACACATGGGCGTTCACTATGAGTGGTGGGTGTGCTTTCGCATGAGTGCAAGAGGGATTGTTCCCCTCAAACGCAAAACTTTTCGCCAGCTCAAAGCAGGTTTTTAGTTTCGCACACCTTGCTCCTTGTAATGTGCTCATTCGTACGGAGCAGACACACGCACGAAATGGCTAAATCAATGGGTAAATCAATGGCACCTGCACACTATTGACACCAATACATGGTTGATTTCATGAGACAATTACCTCAGCACAACTTCTGATTGCATACCACCAGCAATCAAGTGTTAGCAGATACAAACTTCTTCTGTTGCTAAAGTTATTTTGACCAAACCAATGCGCTACAACCAAACAAATCCCACCCTTATAAATTTGCCTTATGTAACATACCACCACTATTGTCATTTCTACTCTGCTATATTTAACATATTGCCCCTGTCAACATTAGTCGACATGTGTCACCTCACATGCAACATAGATATCAGATACTTCCTTTAGAACACAACACATGTCACATATGCACATACACATAAACAACACATTGTGGGTACTCATAGCCATTTATTACAGTTACACATGTAAACATATTAAATATAAATGTACTGAGGGATAAGTAGTATGTTCCTTTTGCAACTTATTAGGGAAGCCACTTTAGATAATGAGGAAACATGATTAAATTCAGCTCTATTGTGTCAATGTAATTTGCTTGCAAAGTTGATTATGGTATCCAGCACATGGAAATAATTGAGGAGGGTGATGTGATTTAATTGATGTGTGAGAGGATGTTTGCTGCGTGCATACTAGTATTTGGTTTGCTAACATTTGGGGAGTAGAGCATGTTCGTTAGCAGACTGAGGTGAGTGTGCGTACGAAAATGTGTGGGTGCGTGCGACCAGTTACACGTACGTGCAATGATAGTCCACCCCCCTTCTTAGTATGGTTGCGTGCAAATGATTTCTCAAGCACTGTAGGCGTGCCTTCGCCCGATGCGTGCGTGTGGTTTTTTTCGTAAGAGTGCTTGCGAATGTGCATGCGAGCGCATGAACCTGAATGAGGGCCAATATGCCAAGTAGAACCCCCATTACACTTTACTCCAGGTAGAGCCCCTGTTACACAATACATCAGCTGGAGCACCCATTATACGTTATGCAAAGTAGAGCCCCTGTTACAGATAACATCAGGTAGAGCTCTGTTACACACCATGCCAGATAGAGCCCCCTTATACACAATATGACAGACAGAGTACCTGTTAAACATGATGCCAGGCAGAGCTCCCGTTACACATGATGACAGATAAAGCCCCATTAAACGTTATGCCAGGTAGAGACCCTTTACACAATATTTCAAGTAGAACCCCCATTACACATTACTCCAGGTAGAGTCCCCGTTACACAATACATCAGGTAGAGCACCCGTTATATGTTATGCAAGTTAGAGCCCCTGTTACAGATTATATCAGGTAGAGCTCTGTTACACATTATGCCAGGTAGAGCCCCCTTATACACAATATGCCAGGCAGAGTACCTGTTAAACATGATGCCAGGCAGAGCCCCCGTAACACATGATGACAGATAAAGCCCCCTTACAAGTTATGCCAGGTAGAGACCCTTCACACAATATTTCAAGTAGAACCCCCCATTACACATTACTCCAGGTAGAGCCCCCGTTACACAATACAGCAGGTAGAGCACCCGTTATATGTTTTGCAAGTTAGAGCCCCTGTTACAGATTATATCAGGTAGAGCTCTGTTACACATTATGCCAGGTAGCAATGGACAGAGGGAGGGGAAGAGACAGTGAAAGAGAGGAAGTAAAAGTACTACCTAACTCCAGCTGCTGCAAAAGACTCTGATGGGGGTGAATACTTCCTAGCATTAGGCCCCGCACCCTAAAAACGGCAAATTGCTGAACTGGAGCCACTGATGTAGCCCCCCTGCTGTTATCTCCATCCGCAGCCTTGGAAAAAAGGAGGGGAGGGAGAGCAAGGTTATGATATCAGCGGTGAGCAGGAGTGAAGCAGAGCTGCGGGACTGCTGGGCAGACAGTGACAGGTGCAAGGGGAGTAGTGGGCACCTGGATCAGCCAGGGCCCCACAGCAGCTGCACCCCCTGGGTTATTTTGTTTACTAGCTGCTTTATTTTTACACTGCAATTTAGATTTCAGTTTATTCACACCCCACCCAAAACTAACTCTCTGCACATTTGCCCCACCTGCATTGCAACATGGTTTTGCCCACTTTGAGAACAAAATTGCCCTGCGATCAAGGTCCAAATTAGGCCTTAATACAGATCTTTCTGATACTAGGAAGTATGGGGGTGATTCTGCTTGACTCGTTTTATAGCGATTTTGTCCCCGTCCCGATGTTTTGAGGACTGCGCATATTATGCGCATGTGTAGCTTCCGTTTTCGAATGGCTTCAGTGACTTGCATAGCCATACGAAAGCAATCGGGTGGGCTGGGGGGTTGATGATGGCGGGAATGGGGCTTGCCCATGGGAATGGCCAGCGTGGTTTGGGTCTTCCCATGGCGGCGCGGACACGCTGATGCCTACCGGGGTGGTCGGCTGTCTTCGTCTAGCCACACGTAAATAAAAAACGAAACTGAAAGTCTCCTAAATAAACTCGACAATCATATCCCCTGGGCGGAAGTCACGTGTGTCCCGGCTAAGAACATCTGGGTAATGTAGTCCTCCGGCCACGTGACCAGCTCCTTAATGACGAAAGATACCCATGTATAATGTAGTTTTCCTGCCACGTGACCAGATCTTTAATGTTGAGAGATACCCATGTGATTATTGCTTCCAATTGGAAGCCATTTTTACAGCGATCCTGGAAGTAATAGAAAGACTATCACCGGTATTTTAAATATTTCTTTATTAACTTTTAGTGTTTTTTTTGTTTAAAATGTTTAAATGTATTACCACTTACTATTACCTCTGCCTCCTACTCAATAAAAAAAGTATTTTTATATTATTGAAGTCAGTTGGATCATCTATTATAGATTGTTTGGTCATGTTACTGAAGGTATATATACCCAGTCATTACTAAGCAGCACTACATCTTTGATAAAGCTGCCAAGTGCAGCAAAACGCGTCAGTACTGCTGCTACCTGCCTTCCACCTCTCCAGATTGGATTGTAGTCCGGACCAGCCCTCAGGTCTTGCATCGCCACTTTCAACTTTTGCGATTGTAACAATTGAAAATCACAGAAACACCGCCCCCAGGCTTCTTCCCATTGGGGAACCAAGAAACATTCTGGGCCGACCACATGGACTCTGTACCCCACAGCCTATAACATCAGGGGTGGTAACTATTAACCATCTCCATTTCATTTGGGCATTAATAGGAATGGACTCTCCATCACTGTTGTTTAATTGTGGAAGCAGGCACTGTTATTGTTATTATATTGTTTTTACATTTCTTTTTATCATGGTCATTTATTTTATTTACCAACTATATTTATAGTAATAATAAAAAATTTATGTAAAGATCATCCATTAATAAATTTGATTTAAAAAAAAAACTATATATAAACAATATATCACTTTGAATACTTTTTTATTCTGTTTCATACATCTCCTTTAAACATTTTTCGATATTGATACCCCATCTTCAGGGCCACATTGAGAGACACCATAAAGATCTGCTACGTGCTTGGAAAAACCAACGCTTTTACCGTGAGTGGGGTATGCCCTGTATCTTAACTTAATGACATATGTTTTCCTATATGAGGAGCTATAGATATATTTTTAAGCTTCCTCCTCCATCTATTTGAGGTGAGCGAGGTAAACAATACCTTATACCGATCAAAAGAACCAGAGACCATTTTTTATAGTCTTATTTGGATGATAACAGAACAATCCTTTGTTCGAAAGATTTTAAACATGTTATTCATTCTTCCTTCTCTCCACATGACCTCTTGAGTCAAGATTCACGCACACCTTTAATCACCTGTGGAAAGGACATCACCTCAACTTTTGAAAACTACAGGACCTACCTGAAGTCATTTATTGGACCCAGAAAATTCCTCCACATAAAAGATCCTTGTTGTCCTCATAAGGAACGTACTGTAGTTATCATTCTTGTATTTTGTTTACCTACACTCTCTTCCACCGTGCATCGGGAATATGCCCAATCGCACCCCATTGAACACCCATGCTCATGGACCACAAGCACTTTTCGTGCCTTGGTGGAAGGGCAAATACATATAAATGTATTTACTTGACCTAAAAAGTTCCTATAAATGCACTTGCACGCCCCCACAGCACCACCCTATCAGTGCAGTGCTGTGTTGTCCTGACTGGTACAACTCTCAAGCTAGTGACCACCATGCTGCTTGTAAACCACTCCCGCTGGCATAAAACAAGGTAAGGCATAAAAGGATAATCAGGAGAATCAGGAGTTTTGACAGAGCAGGGCAAAACTGACAACAAAATGTGGCACAAAAAAAAATTAGCTGTACTAGAGCCACTCCCATGTCAACCCCTGGCTATGAAGGAGAACCCAACACACCCTCCCTGGTGGCTTTGCTAAAGGAACCATGGTAAGGGTGCCCATAAGAGACGTTAAGAGCAACCACGGAAGGTGAGGCAGACATTACTTGCATGGCAGAGGTCACTTGTGTTGCCGCAAAAAATGGTCAGCTGCCACTAGTTGGTAAGAAATGTGCCCCCCTCTAGTCAGCCACTGGACATAAGGAGGCATGCCAAGAAAACACCCGCCAGTCACCTGGCAACATCAGCATACTGGAGTAGTGGTACCAAAAATGTGTGTGTGTGTGTGGGGGGGGGGGGGGCAAAAGAGAAAAGTACAACAGAATAGAAAAGAGAGAGATCAAAATAAAAATAAAAAAATTAAAATCAGCAATAGTGCTCATCTTGTCCTCAATAAATTGGGAACCAGGGCCGGCTCAAGAGCCTGGTGCTGGTCCCTAAAATATGAAGGTCCCTCCCTAACTTTGTTCCCCATATTTTGGGAAATAGGGCCAGATCCAAAAGCCCGGTGCTGGTTCTGGACCTACTATTTTATTCCTGCCAAAAATTGCATCCTACTAAAATGCAATGTGTAGACACAAGAAGCTTCATCCTGCTAAACAGCTCCTGTTCAGCTGCATTCTGTTAAAATGCAATGTGTAGACACAAGAAACTGCATCCTGCTAAACAGCTGCAGTTCGCGTGCATCCTGCAAAAAAGGGGATGTGTAGATGCAGCCTTAAACAACAAAAATATTTTAACCTGCTAAGTTGCTGCATAAAATGTCTACAGAAAATAGGGGCCTACTGAAGAGGAGTGGCACAACAGGCTAGCTGACTAAAGGGGTGTGGCAAAGAACATTGACCACCATATAATGCAGGGAACATCACAATGGCCACCATATAATAGTCAGCAATACAGTGACAGAGAGGAATGCAGTGGCTGCCAAATAATTCAGACAACATAGTGGCACCATGTAATACAGAGAGCAACACAGCAACTGCCATATAATACAGAGAGCAATGCAATGACCACCACATAATAAAAACAATATGCAGCAATCTCCCACTCGCTTGCACCTCATATAATCTGTCTGTCTCCCTTTCCTACTAGATTGTAAGCTCCTCCGAGCAGGGTCCTCTTCCCTCCTGTTGTCAAAGCCCTCTTCTCTTCACATTTCACTCACAGCTCTCACTCAGCGACCATCTTCGTCTACATACTCCTCTTCATCTTTGTCCACCAGCCCGTATTAGCATGTTGATCAAATCCTAACTACTTACATTTAAGCAGTAATGTGTATTGAATTGTGTCGCTCTTTTTACCTGTACTCTATTTTGTTAGTTATTTACTTAATGTTGTTTTGTCTCCCTGTACTGTACGGTGCTACGAAACACTTGTGGCGCCTTATGTATAAAATAATAATAATGCAGTAGTGTAGGTGGAGAGTTACAGCTGCCTGGAGGCTGGGTCTGCATTGTACATTTGGTATGCTGTACTTTCACAGCATTTTCAGCATTTTGCCTGGTTCCCCATGTCACACTAACCTTTGTGTACCACGGAAGGCCACGTTGTGGATGTGGAGAAGCCCAACTCACTTTTTCAGACACCGGAGAGTGTGTTTCTGCAGCACCATGTGCACTCCACTTTCTGCACTCTGTTCTGTGTCCTAGAGGATAGGGCTGGAGAGAGAAACTATAGACATCCGTTATGTGGAAAGGCTTCACCCTTTGAGGTCCAATGTCTAGTCAGGCTCAACAGCCCTAGCGCTAGTAGCAGATCCAATGGTGAGACACTTTAAAATAAGAACATTAACATCGTTCAACATTCACTGTCGACCATTTTTTTATAAAAATAAAAACATTTACAATTAATTTAAACATTTAAACCAGACTGTTTGAATTGCAAATAAAAAATTGGACTGCAAAGGGTTAAGGCCCCCATACATGATGCAAAATCGCATCCAATTCCCCTTGAGCCGCCTGGGACCCTCCTGGGCGGCAGGATCGCATGCGATATAGCGCATGCAACAGTTCTGCATGCAATATATCGCATGCGATCCCTGCCGCTGGGAGGGGGCCCGACCCAGAGATCTTTGGGTCCAATCCAATGCAAGGTCGGACATCAGACACATGCTATTTGGGCCGATTTCACCGAAATCACATAGTGTATGGGGACCTTAAGAGCAGTTGTGGCCCCATGCCTGTGTCCTATCCTGGCCCCCTGAGAACCTGCAAGCCAGTTTACTGCGCAAAAGTGTAAGTGTAATGTTGTCAGACTGCGCACAGGTGTGTGACCGTTACCTGGTGTTCCTGTTCTCCTTTCGGCACTGCATGGCTGCGACCTGTCTGCTTCACTTGCCTGCAATTCAGAGGGCGGAGGGACAAAGGGACCACGGGAAGACAATACCCCACAACAACTGTACACAATGGTCACCACACGTGAGGACAGTGATCAAAAGGATTTATTTTGAGGCAAAAAGGACCGTGGATCACCGCTATGAAAATGATTAAACAATGCAATGACAATGGAATGCAATAATTGTGAAAAGATGTAAAGACAATTGGTAGTTTATGAAGAAAGATCTAAAGAATGTTCCACCTATATGATATTGTGCGCAATATGGCCACTGTGGCACCATAGGCCACACCCCACACAATATACTGCGCACAAAATAATTAACTAGTTCACAAAACAATTGCAACGAATGACAAAAAAATGATAATATTCTCTAAAGAGGATATCGTGCGCGATGGGGCCACCTGTAACACTGGCAGGCCACAATTCGCAAGGTACACTGCGTTACCAATATCACTATGCAATTGGACCACAGTTCAAACAATTCTAATTATCAATCAAAAAGACTTGTAATAACATTTAAATGAATAACAGCAATATGCAGCAGATGTGTACCTTGTATCAATAACAATAAGCGTCCAGATACAAAAGATTAAGTCCCTGAACTGTGCAGTCCTACCCCTACAGCAGGGGTGGGGAACCTCAGGCCCGGGGGCCGTATGCGGCCCCCGTAGCCAGTTTGAGTGGCCCGCCCAACAGCAGCTGGCGACTGTCAGTACTATTCAGTGGCAGCCGCCAGAGCGTGGAACGGCTGCAGCAGGACAATTTGTAAGAGAAATTTTTACAAATGGCCCCCGAAGGATTTTTTCCCCATACAAACGGCCCTTGGCACAAAAAAGGTTCCCCACCCCTGCCCTACAGTTAGGTACCTCTGGCCTAGGTGCACCGTGTATTCCAAGTAGCAAATGCAGAATTTGTAATCCAAACTGATAAATCAAGGATCCTGTCCTCCTGTATCACAGTCATTAGTGGACCAAAGGGGTACTCTCAGCTGGAGACTGGTATATCAAACCCTCTCCTTGGAGCTGCTACATGGGCTATTGAACATGGGGTGTTTATATATATACAGGCTTGTCCCTATAAGCCTTTGATGAAGTAAGTCTTCCAATATGGGGAAGCTGTAGGCAGCCTGTCACAAATGGCTGGTAGTAAGGCCTAAGATGGCGCCTGGTCGCGGTAGTGTGGAACGTGGGTAGGCCTGATAGGGAACTGGATGACAGGTGACCAGGTTGGAAGGGCAAGGTTCCTTGGAGGCACTATAGGTGGGTGCTTGTCTGTGTGGGGCAGTGGTGTAGTACCTGCTTGCCGGCTGCTGGAGCTGACTCCTGTCAGTCATGACTCCATATGCTGCATTTGCTCCATGTGCTGATCAGCGTTTTGGCTCTTTCTCTCTCTCTCTCTCTCTCTCTTTCTTTCTCTCTCCGGTCCCTGCTGTCAGTCTGGGCGCCTTCTCCCTGCAGAATCCCTAAATCCATCTCTGGCTGCAAGAAATCCATCATACATCAGAGTGGTCTGTGTATATGCTCACTTTTGACTGTCCAGTCCATGATAGGTACATGGCACTACTATCCTATGCATAAAATACCCAGTTGCCTGCCACGCCACTTACACCACTAAGCTGCAACTGGAATTAGGGCAGACAGCATAGTGGCTTAAAGTTGCAATCTCCAGTGTATCTAGTCAAAATCACTAAAGGTGTAGATATATCGACCGTTTAATTTAACAGCCGATATATTGATGCACCATCGGCCAGTGTGTACGAGTGTTAATCTGTGAACAGCGTCATTCACAGATATATTGCATTGGCTGTGGAACACAGCCAATGGTGCATCGTGTGTATGGGCGATTGACCGCCGTTTCAGCCACACTGGTAGCTACCGGTGATTGACAGCTCAATGGGCTGTTGCTTGCAAATGCGCCCACCCATTTGTGATGTCAGTCCTGATGGATTGGGCAGCGTGTATGGAGAACACGCTGTCTGATCTGTAGATATATCTGTAGATCAATTGATCTGCAGATATATCTACCAGTGTGTACTTAGCTTCAGTCAAAGTAACTTAGACAAAATCGGCCACTAGCAAAAACCGCAGCATGTGTACAGGGCTTTACTGTGTGCAAGGTGTGTAATATAATATCCAGCCAAATGTCCTTAACAAGGTTCCATGGAGTTTTCAAGGTCATAGCTAAGTCATTCTTATAAGCATCACAATAATGTTCCTGCTATCTGCATTTGGAATATATTACTTTCTGCATCTTACTTTACTTAGGCAAACAGTTATTTAAAAATAACTCCGCATTCCCTGTGGGCTAGGTATATTCTGGTGCAGGTATGGGTATTTAGAAGGGGTTATAGACAGATGGAGACAGCGCACAGTGGGGATCCATAGGAAGCCTAAACGGATTAAAGTTAAAAAAATATATCAGGATATGTGTTAAGCAGATTATACTCTGGGCTGCAGAATGGGGACCAGGAGGTGACCTACAGAAATACTACAGGAATCAGAGAAGCAGGTAATTGTATACAGGTGTAAAAAGGAAAAGATACAGACAGAATTCAGCTGATGGGGAGGAGGGAACAGATAAGGTTACCTAACTGTTTTTTTGTTCCACCTGTAACATTTTAGTCAGAGGAGAGACACAGGGAGCTATGGAACAATAGTGTGAGTGTGTGTGTGTATGTGTGTGTGTGTGTTTATTTTTTTAAATGATTATCATTTTAGTTTAAACTAAAATTTCATAAAAATTAGAACCTTTTTTTAGAGCTAAAAGGAATTAAAGAGCCGCTGCAGAAGAGAAAGTGTTCACTCAGTTGAGTTGAATATTTGAGAAGCAACTTGACAAAAGGAGCATTGTTTCACGATATACAGCCTCTTTGTGGTTTATGCAATAGCCCCACTATTGGTTACTGGCAGCTCGCGGTTCATTGAAAACCAGGGACAGAAGCTTTTGTAATCCTAGATGTAACCAATTAAACAGGCTGCAGCTACCACTTGGCTGAGCAGTCTGCGTCCTAGCTTAATATGTGAAGAGGAAAGTCCAGCTCTGGGAGGGAGATGTGAGCAGCGTGGCAATGTGCAGATTATAGGAAGGCAGCCGAGACAGCCCAATGTAGAGGCAACTGGAAAAGGATCAAAACCGCGTCATTGGGTGTTAACTTAAAGTTCTCTTGAGTTCATTCATTTTAATCCAGATCTCCCAGGGCTGCTTACAACGTTTCAAACCTTTGCGTACAATCCAGGGACTGCCGGTAACACAAGACACTTTCGCTTGGGAACCTACGACTGATTTTGAATACAAAAAAAAAAAAATGCCAACCAATGGGATACACCAAATTCTGAAGATCCAGTTTGGATTGATCAATTGGGATAACAGGTATTTGACAGCAGAAGCCTTTGGTTTCAAAGTGTATGCATCTGCTCCAAGCTTGAAAAAGAAGCAGATATGGACATTAGAGCAGGACGAGGTGGATAGTTCAGTGGTCTATCTCAGAAGCCACCATCTAGGAAGATATCTGTCTGCTGACAAAGATGGGAATGTGTCATGCGAGGCTGAAAAACCAGGGGACGATAACCGTTTTTCCATTACTGCCCAGTCAGATGGCAGATGGGCCCTCCAATCTGATTTACACAAACGATTCTTTGGAGGTTCAGAAGACAAGCTCTCATGTTTTGCACAGATCATAACAGAGACAGAGCTCTGGGCTGTGCATTTGGCTATCCATCCTCAAGCTAACCTTCTTAGTGTCAGCAGGAGGAGGTACGCACACTTGAGTCCTCAAGAGGATGAAATTTCCACAGACAGTAACATTCCATGGGGTGTTCACTCCCTCATCACCCTGATCTATCAGGACAAAAAGTACTGCTTGAAGACATGTGATAACAGATACCTACGTAATGACGGGAAGCTGGTTAAAGACCCTGATAATGGCACAAGCTACACTCTTGAGTTCAAAGCAGGGAAACTGGCCTTCAAAGATTGTAGTGGGAAGTACTTGACACCAATGGGTCCTACGGGTACACTGAAGTCTGGGCGGAGCTCCAAACCTGGCAAAGACGAACTCTTTGATCTTGAAGAAAGTCACCCACAAGTTGTCTTTATGGCATCCAACAAAAGATATATATCTATCAGGCAAGGTAAATGGAATTAAAATTCATACTTAGAAACAATTTTTCTATTTATTTTATACCTATAAGATGATATGTGTACTGATGTGCTGGCATAATCCATAGCAACAAATAAGGTATTTGTTTTTCTGAATTGCACTACAAAAATGAAATACTGTTGTTGTTGTTTGCTATGGGTTACACCACACATTTGTATACATTTAAGTATATATATATCTTTATTTGAAAAAGGATGTTATTAATGATATTTCATGTCGGGGCATGTTACATGTTTAGTGCATGAAGACTAGGTATCCCAACTCTGTATCTATTATATAAACACAGTGCTTTTAATGTTATGAATACATGTACAGGTACGCAGAATAATATAGAGGGGGAAGGTAGTAGATGTTGATAAATATTTATGCATTGGAAGGACTGTTTTTTTTTTTTTGTAGGTGGGGGCAGGGCCGGCAACAGAAATCTTTGGGACCAGTACACTGATATCTATGGCAGGCCCCCCTAACCCCACCCCCTTTAGCTGAACATTTTTAGTATATTGCATATTGAATGTGTTTTTTTATTGTTACAAAAGAAACATAATTAATATTGACTAATACCGGAGGAGGGTCTGAGTGAGTACCCTTACAGGAAACATTGCTAGGCACTGCACTGCAGCGGCTATGCTTGCAGCACATCACAAGCTTGAGGCCCGGTACAGCCGTACAGGTGTCCCCTTTGACCTTCCCCCTGTCCCTTGCCTGGGGGTAGGTGTTTTTTTTTTTTTAATACTGTCTTTGCTTGGGATGGATGTATTAATGTAGTGAGTGTGTGTGTGTGTGTGTATAAATATTGTGTATGCGTGTAGGGGTATATTCATTATATCTGTGTTATATGTGGGTCACTGATGCTCTGCAGTATCTGGAGGTCTCAGTGGGGCTCACGTAAACTTACAAGTTGATACATGATTTACCAGAGCTGGCCCTAGCCTAAATGACACCCTAGGCAAGATTTTGGCTGGGGCCCCCTAGCACCGCCGCTAGTTCCGCCTCTGACCCTGCTCCCCTTTCCTAGCACCATCAACCCTCATCATAGCAGTCATCATTTTGGTGCTCCCACCCGCAATATTTTAAATAGAAACAGTGCACACATTCGGTGCGCAGCCCAAACAGGGGTGTGTGCTGGGAAGGGGCATGGCCACACAATAGTACCCCTGTTTCAAATTATGCTAAACAGTAGTGCAACTTTATTCACATTATATCATGCAATGGTGTCCATTATTCACGTTACATCACACAGTAGTACCACTTTACCTTATGTACATTACTCCTCACATTATTCACTTTATTCCCGTAGAAAAAAATCCTGAAAAAATATTGTATTTTGAGCACCTCCATGGCCACACTGCAACCCAGCACAAAGCAGTGTTTGCTGGGCAGAGGAGAAGAGTTGCAGCTGCTGCTGTCACTTATGGGGAGGGGGCCCAGGGCCCACACTGGGCCCTTCCATCAGACTTTGGCTTGGGTAATTTGTACCCCCTACCCCTTTCTCTCGGCACCCCTGATAATACCACACAATAATGCCCCTTACACATGACACACATTTTTAATGTCCTTATAAACATAATGCCCCTTACACATTATGCCAACCTTTATTAATGCCCTTCATACACATAATGGCACACATAATGCCCCTTACACATATGTTGCACATTAGTAATGCCCTTATACACATGACACACATAATGTCCATTACACATATGTTGCAAATTATTAATGCCCTTATACACATGACACACAAAATGCCTGTTACACATATGTCGCACATTATTAATGCATTTATACATGACACACAACCAACCCACCCGCAGACAGCACTCGCACAGCCGCTAACACTGTGACCTCTGCCTCGGCTTGGATACATATCTTTCCTCATACATCTTGCCTCAATAGGCCATGCAGCTCCTGGCCAGTTCTGCTAACATTAGGTGCCTTTTTTTGCTGAAAATTCATCTTATTTGCATTGTTATATGACCAGGTCACACAAGGAGCTTCCGATGATTAAAATGATATGCGGCATGCCTATATTCTGTGTGCGAATATAGGCATGCCGCATATCATTTTAATCATCGGAAGCTCCTTGTGTGACCTGGTCATATAACAATGCAAATAAGATGAATTTTCAGCAAAAAAAGGCACCTAATGTTAGCAGAACTGGCCAGGAGCTGCATGGCCTATTGAGGCAAGATGTATGAGGAAAGATATGTATCCAAGCCGAGGCAGAGGTCACAGTGTTAGCGGCTGTGCGAGTGCTGTCTGCGGGTGGGTTGGTTGTGTGTCATGTATAAATTTGGCTGTACCTGCATACGGAATGCTATGTTACAGTGATTTCCATGAATACACTATTTCATATGCAGATACAGCCTCACTCACACACAGAATATAGGCATGCTGCATATCATTTTAATCAGCAGAAGATGCTGGTGCTCCTAGGCATTCCAAGTGCCCTAGGCATTTGCCTAGTTTGCCTAGGGTCGGCTCTGTGATTTATCATAGCTTCTAAACATTTAAATTTATATTTTATTTATTTATGATAGAAGTTAAATCAGGGGTTCCCAAACTGTGTGCCTAGGCACCCTGGAATGCCTCGGGACACTGGCAGGGGTGCCTTAGATTGGTGGTCCAGACCCAATTCAATTTTTTTATGGTCAATTAAATAGGCAAATCTAGATATGATGGCTGGCATTATTGCCCCTCACCATTATAACTGAAACTAAGGAAGACATATAAACACAATTTAGTGAATTAAATATTTTCTTCTAAATTTCTTAATAAGAAAGTTGTGGCCTAGGGTTGCAATCTAAATAATTCTGATACTGATACTATGCCCAGTGTGTGTATGGACAGCAATGATGTCAATCATCGCTGCGGGGAAAGCCGCTCAGTGCATACACATTGTGCGCCTTTCCCCCTGCCAGGCGCCGATGGAGGGGGGAGGACGGCGTTGCATAGCACAGAGGAAGGATATGCAAAGCCATCCTCAACGCCGCTCATCTGCTGGTATAACCAGCAGATGAACGGTTTTCCTGGCGATGTTGCGGGAGCGCGCAGCAGTGCTCACCGCTCATCGCTGGGACATACACACTGGGCGGCTTTGAGCTGAAAGCCGCTCAAACTGGGTTTTTTGTGCGACTTTCAGCTCAAAGTTGCCCAGTGTGTATGGGCCTTTAGGTGCCATGATTCAAAAAAGTTTGGAAACCTCTGAGTTAAATAATTGTTTCCTGTTTTAAAATTCCAGAGTGCCACCAGAAAAAAAGGCACTGAATATATGTATCCAATGTGCAAATTAGTCAAAGCAGTTTTGGAAGGGTATAAAACTTTAAATTATTTTAAAGTAACTTTTGATAAATTGTGCATAGTAATACAAATACATAAAGTGATGTGAAAGGTGCATTTATTTACATTCATCAAAGTATATACAAAGGTTTCAGAAAAGGCCAACATATAGCTACAAGGGGGTATCCAATTAGGTTAGTTGTTTTTCTTCCCATTGATTCACACATTGTTTTTTACAGGGTATCCAGTTAGATGTCTTGGGGGAAAAAAATCCTGTAAAAAACACAAAGGTTCAGTAGAACCTGTATGTTTACACCACTGCAAAGTCAGCACTTATTGGGGATTTTGCTTTGCCTATCTGAAGCAGATAAAACTAAATCCCAGATTACCTGCGGCTCGTGCTGACTTATTAGGGCTAATAGGATAGCCCCTGGCAAGACAATTACTCTTTATCAATGATTGCGGGTCATTAGATACCCCCAAAGAGTGAGGGGGTGTGGTATGACCTCTCGATTGCCAGGACTCAGGTGGGGGGGGGGCGAGCGCTATGAAGCCCCTTGTGGGCTCACTGCACTTCCCATGCAGCGCTTGCCATGCTATGGGGGTTGTGGGCCCCCATGAGGGAGACTAACCCCTGTAAGTCAGGATCCCAACTGTCAGGCTTTAAACAGTCGGGATTTGGACGTCGGTCTACTGACCATTGAAATCCCAACTTTCGAAAGGCCAATCGACCCCCGAGTAAGGTATAAATTCAAATTTTTGATTAGTTTCCCCTCTCAGTTTTAAATATTTACCCAGAAAATGTTTGCTACTAAGAATGTAATTATTTATCAATACTGTAGAACTGAATATTCTGTGTAAAATGTATTTCTCACAATTGTTTGGTAATATTTAGTAGACATTTCAAATATAATAATGCATGATATTTCAACATTTTGGCATCTATTATGAGGACAGGAAGCTTATGATCACACCATATACATAAGGGACAAATTGTGTGATAGACACAGTAAGGAACTATTGTAGCCTAAAATGGATCATCATTATTATTATTACGGTAATTTTTTTTTCTGTGGAAGCCTGAAGTGCTTGGCTTCAACACCCAGTGACAGAGCAAAACCTGTGCTCAGGGCATAGGACTTTGGAACCTCTCCAAAAGGAGAAGGGCCCAGTTACTCTCCAACCCCTCAGAGCCAAAAGGTCTAATGAGGGGAAAAGGGCCTTCAGATTCCTCCTTGCCAAAGCTTAGATGACTCCCATCCCCGATCTTCAACACCAAAGGGTACCTTAGGGGGAGAGGGTCTTCCTCTGAATCATGGCTTGGAGTCACCCCCTACACCCCAGGGATGGCCAAAGCTTCCCCTGGGAAACAAAGACTTTAGTTCTCCCCGTAAGTAGAGAGCCTCCAGGATGAGAAGGCAGCCCATAAGGGTCACACCCAAAAACCCACTAATAAACCTGAACACACATAAAACACAAAAAGGTGTAGTAAAGTGTAAAAAAGTGATGACACACATGTAAAGAGAATAAATAAATAGTTTGGTATAATGGTGACTATATAGAGTCAGGATCCTGGCACTGGTTTTCTCACCAATATCAGGATTCCGTTGCTGGATTTCTCACAAGTGTCAGAATTCTGGTGCCAGCATCCCGAGAGTCGGCACGCCAACTACGTCCCAGCATTAACCTGAGTAAGAACGTTGGTATTCATTTTAGCTTAATAAGGTTGAAATTTGCCAACCGTAACTTTCTCATAGTGTCTACAAGCCACATTATTATTACATGAGCATAGTAGTGCCCCTTAATGTGCGATTAATGTAATGTGCATACAATGTGAAATGTTCTTGTAAATTAAAATATTGCTCACTTGCATACAGCTTCATCCATATGCTGGTCTTACAGCTTTGTTCCTGGAATAATATGCTGCTGTCTATTACGATGTTGTTAGTCATTAATAATTTAACCGGCCATTCAGTGCAAATTATGTAATTAGAATATAAACCCACTTATTTGGATGTTCATATTAAGTACTTTATAGGCAGGAAGCTCTTTCATCTTAAAAAAATACTTGTTATATCACATGCTGTACATTTCTTTCCTATGTAAAAAATACACAGGTAAGAAAAATTTGTTATACAAAAATGCTAGAGAGGAGCCCCTCGGAGCATGACATGGATAATAATTGCTGGTATATAGAGCATCAACTGGATAAGTATGGACTTGATTAATAACATAGGGCTTAGTTTAGGTTTGTCCGATATGCTGATGTTCACACAACTGAGAGATTATTGGCAGAGTTGCATGTGCTGCAATCACACTGCGCATGCACCAAGATACATTTAAGGCCCGGCTGCTCATCTGCTGGTATTACCCAAACTCAACTGCTGGTATTACCACAAGTAGTCAGAACTGTGTAATTGAGCTGATGACTTTGTGATTGGCTTTGGTGAGCGTTAATATTTATTTCGGGTGCCGAACGGGGTCCCGACAGTCGGGATCCCGAAAGGCATTCACCCGACGTCGGGATCCTGACTGTCAAAACACCGACAGCAGGTTCCCAATGGCCACCTGCTTTTTTCCCTCATGGGGGTCCACGACCCCCATAGAGGGAGAATAAAATAGGTGGCTCGTATAGCGAGCCACCATGACCGCAGTGTGGCGAGCACAGCGAGCCCATAAGGGGCTTAGTTGCGCTCACCATGCTGTCTGGGTCCAGCCAGTCGAGATCCCGACGTCGGGATAGTGACTGTCGGGATCCCGACTGTCGGACCCCTATACAATACCCATTCGGATTCAGTATTGAATCCCGGCGGTCGGGATCCCGGCGTTCAGAATCCCGAAGCCCCGGAATCCCGACAGCCGAAATGCCGACAAGGGGGGGACGTGGATCGCCCCCCCTTGCGGGCTCGCTGCGCTCGCCACGCAGCGGGCCCGGTGCCTCGCTACGCTCGGCACACTAATTTATTCTCCCACCAGGGGTGTCGTGGACACCCCAGGAGGGAGAATGTGTCGGCATTTCGTCGGTCGGGATTCCGGCGTCGGGATTCTGAACGCCGGGATCCCGACCGCCGGGATTTTAACTGCATCCCACCCATTCCTTTATGTGTGGCAGCTTTACTTATGATATTTTGCAATCCATAGCCTGAACACCCGCAGCTATGTAGGCATGTGCATGCAAACACGAATTAGGCCCAAAGTTCAATATCTACAAATTTGCTGTGGCCCATGGAAACTAGACACTTGCTTTCAATTTATAAGCCAAAAAAATGCCATGAATCTCATTGGTTATACTTGATGTAATGGTACAATAACTGTTGCTTATACCACTTTGCATTGCTGTGTAAATTTTGTGCAATTTTACATTAATTACATATAAAAAATATAAAGAATTGGGGCATTATTCAGAGATAGGACAGTTTGCTCATGGAATAAACCATGTTGCAGGGTAAATACTGGATGCTTTTTCATGTAGCATACAAATACTGGACAGCAACGTTTTTACAATAAAAAGTTAGAATTCCTCTGGGCACTATAGGTCTGATTTAGAAGTGGACGGAAGGCGTGTTGCGCAGTGTTTTGGGTAGCAGCGGATCTGAATTCCACAGGAGCAGTCTTTTGTAAATATACAATCACAGTCGCCTTCTCACATCTACTGCCTGCTTCCGAAGCAGCAGCATCAGATACAGAAATATGGCCAATGTCGGAGCCGGCCCTAACCTAAATGACACCCTAGGCAAGATTTTGTCTGGTGCCCCCTAGCATCGCCACTAGTTCCGCCTCTGACCCTGCTCCCCTTTCCCAGCACCATCAACCCTCATCATAGCAGTCATCATTTTGGTGCTCCTACCCGCAATATTTTAAATAGAAACACTGCACACATTCGGTGCGCAGCCCAAACAGGGGCGTGTTCTTGCTGGGAAGGGGCATAGCCACACAATAGTACCCCCAATTCAAATTATGCCACACAGTAGTGCAACTTTACTCACATTATATCATGCGATGGTGTCCCTTATTCACGTTACATCACACTGTAGTACCAATTTACCTTATATACATTACTCCTCACATTATTCACATTATACCCTTAGAAAAAAATCCTGAGAAAATATTGTATTTTAACCACCTCCATGGCCACACTGCAACCTAGCACAAAGCAGTGTGTGCTGGGCAGAGGAGAGAGCTGCAGCTGCTGCTGTCACTTAAGGGGAGGGGGCCCTTCCATCAGACTTTGGCCTTGGTAATTTGTACCCCCTACCCCATTGGGCAGTATTCAATGAGAATACTGACGACGTGCAGCGAATCCTGTTTAGGATTCGCTGCACATTCGCCACTGCCCGCCGCGTTCCGGAGCCTCGCCGGCTCCAGTATTCAACGAGTCAGGGGCTCGCTGCCCCTGACCGGCGTATTTGAGCTCCTGCGGCGGACGCCGCAGGGAGCCTGAGGACGGTGGCAGGCAGGGAGATGGAAGTCTCCCTGCCTGCCCCAGAACGTTTGTGGGGGGGGAGGTGGGCTCCCCGGGAGCCAGGCAGCACAGGCTGCCCCCCGGGGGTGTCAGCAAGGGACCGGGTATATTCACTACATCCGATCATGCATATGTAATGATCGGGTGAAGTGAATATATGAATATCTAATGAGCGGCTCGGCTCCGGCCCCCTGCTGGCTGGTCTGTGTAAAAAAAATATAACAAATATTTAAAATTAAATATATATTCATGTGCTTACAGCACATGAATAAAAATAGCATGCCCCTCCTCAGAATAAAATTCCTTATTTTTTGACACCAAATGTAAAAAACAAAACACTTTATTTTAAAAGTTCACATTCCACTTCACCATAAAAAGATAGCGATTGCTACTCGGTGAATCATGGCGAAAAAAACCTTGAAATGTATTCGCCATCTGGTCATTGAATAGGGTGATTCACCATTTTAGTCAAAAATTCGCCTTACAGCACAAAATCGCCATTAATTATGCCAACCTATATTAATGCCCTTCATACACATAATGACACACATAATGCCCATTACACATAGTTGCACATTATTAATGCCCATATACACATGACACACATAATGCCTGTTACACATACAGTATGTTGCACATTATTAATGCATTTATACATAATGATCCTTACACATATGCCGAACACTATTGCACAACCAACCCACCCGCAGACAGCACTCGCACAGCCGCTAACACTGTGACCTCTGCCTCTGCTTGGATACAGATGTTTCCTCATACATCTTGCCTCAATAGGCCATGCAGCTCCTGGCCAGTTCTGCTAACTTTGGGTACTTTTTTTGCTGAAAATTTGTCTTAATTGCATTGTTATGTGACCAGGACACAGAAGGAGCTTCCGATGATTAAAATGATATGCGGCATGCCTATTTTTTGTGTGCGACAGTGGCTGTACCTGCATACGGAATGCTATGTTACGGTGATTTCCATGAATACGCTATTTCATATGCAGATACAGCCTCACTCACACACAGAATATAGGCATGCTGCATATCATTTTAATCAGCAGAAGCTGCTCTGGCCAACGTCATAAACTTCGGACCTCAATAGCAACTAAGCTGCTAAAGTCAGTGAATCTGCACCTTGAATTAGGACAACACAGTGAGGATAGGTCATCTTACTTGTGAAAAGAGCTGCACCTCAAATTGAAAAACTGTGACTATGCAGAGCAGGCTTCACTAACCTGTGTCCACCAAGTTGTGGAATTACAAAACTCAGTACCCTAAAAAAGACATAGATGTACAGTATATGTTCAGCTGAATAAGGTACATATTACTACCAGTGCTAGCATGTTGATTACATGATCCCATTGGTGCTCTAGAATATGCACAATGTGAAATGTTCAGTAACGTAAATTATTAAGTTACAAACAACTTAATCCATACACTGTTATTCAATAAGTAATGTGCTTGCGTCCATTATGGTATTGTAAGTCACTGATAATTCTTCCGCCCATTCTGTGGAAATGATGTGATTATAAACCCAATAAGTATCCCAATGTTACTCATTTTAATGGTGATAATCATGACTGTGTATGCAGGAAGCCTTTTTATCTCCTAAATTAGTTATTACACCGCATGCATTTCTTACTTGTGTCAGAATTGTTCATTGTGTTCTAGATCCCCATCTACTATGTAACCGATGTGAGAACGAGGTTCCTATTTATGTACCTTCATCTAGAGAAAGCACTTGGAATTACATACAACACAGACCTGACAGGAATTTGACCAATGGCCTTGGTGCCGCTAATCATTATGTCTCTATACTGTGGCATACTCAGAGTACAGGACATGGACTTTGCCTGTGCAGCAGAGGAATATAAGCATACCGTCACGTCTGAGCAGTGGTGCGAGAAGAAAAAATTTATTAGTGGTACTGTGCCGTTCACTGAAGAATGGGCGTGGAAAAGTCCTTGAAGGTATCTCCCTTACAGACGCAAAGTATAAATAAAATGGAGCTTGTGGCCCACCCATCCGCGCCTCTATAGTGTCTCAGACCTGCAGGCGCCCTGTGCGAGGACAGGGCAGGCAGCTGACATCAGCGGATGTCAGCTGCTTGGCCCCCCAAACCAGCGTCACCGGGCAATTACCCGGCCCGCAAACAATCAAGTTTCTTCATAAGAAAGGTGTTTTACCACAGGTGATGGCAATCATATATTAAGAGGAAAGTCCAGAAGCAGAGCATTGTGTCCCTTCTGGAGGGGATCGTGTTGGGAAGTATGGGACAGTCCCTTTAAATCTGAACTTTTCCGCTTAGATCTTAAAACCCTTTACATTAAATTCTGCCTTCCCAGTGGAGAAGATGATTTCAGATCCACCAGGGTGCCGATTGCGGTGCATCCTCTTACTGGCATGGTTATTGTAATGAGATAGAGGGGTGGTAAGGGTGCATTTGTAGGGATATACATGGCTATGTGAAGGGATGCATGCATCCAGTATCAGCAGCACAGAGAGGTTGGTCTTTAGGTTCTATCCTCAGAGAGCATCAGGACTTTTCACACAGCACCAGGTTTAATTCCTGGTGCTATAGTGACCTGCGTGTCCCTCCGGCGGCGCCTCGTCCTGACTGATGTCATCTGAAGAGCCCTCACGATAGGGATGCCATGACCTCACACAATGTCATGATGCGAACCTGCGCATGCACAGTGAGCACATTCCGGGTCATTTGTTCCGAGTACCGGCACAATATGTTTTAGCGGCACGCCGTTCCACCCCTTACAGCCACACTTGCACCACTGCCTCTGAGTTCACTAAAGATTTCAACAGGGCTGGACAGTGTGGGCAGCTTTACTGCTACAGTTATGTGTCTATAAAATGTAAAGATCATTCAAATGTACCAGTACACAGTAAGCAGAGAAATATTGCAAATAAGATAATACCAACAAATGGAAGCAGCTGTGTTCTAGCAAAAGTACTGTACTGCAGGTATGTAACAGTGCAAGCTGTACTGCAGCTTTATACAATAATGTGTAAAAGTTTTAGTCTAGTGTTAAAAAATTCTGCAAAGTAAAAATGCTTTAAAAATAGAAAAGTTAATAGTTTATTGTTATCATTAAACAAAATGCAAAATGACATACAGTATAAATCATTTGCCTTCAAAACAGCTTCAATTCTTGTAAGTACACATGCAATGTCAGGGATTTTGTAGGTTTATATTAACCAATCATACCAAACAGGTAATAATGATCACTGCTTACTAATGGAGGTTGAAACACAGTAATTAACTGAAACAGACACAGTTGTGTAGCAGCCTTAAAACTGTGTGAGAAACAGCCAAACTCTGCTACAAAGATAAGGTTGTGGAAGACAGTTTAATGTCACAGATCATACACCATGGAAAAACTGAGTACAGCAACAAGACACAAGGTAGTTATACTGCATCTGCAAGGTCTCTCCCAGTCAAGCCTTTCAAAGCAGACTGGGGTTTCAAAATATGTTGTTCAAGATCTTTTGAAGATTCACAAAGTGGTCAGCGAAGGATGAAAAAACACATCATGATTACTTCCCTTCGAAATCAGAAGATATCTAGCAGTGCCATCAGCTCAGAACTGGCAGAAACCAATGGGACCCAGGTAGACCCATCTTCTGTTTGGAGAAGTCTATCCAGAAGTGGTAGATTGGAAGAATTGTTGTAAATAAAACATACCTTCAATGTAGAAATAAGGACAAGTTCCCATGATCTTTGGAACAATCTCCCTACCAAGTTCCTTCAACAGCTGTGTGCAAGTGTACCTACTGTAGAAGAATTTATGTAGATTTGAAGGCAAAGGATGGTCGCACCTAACTTAATATTGATTTGGGTTAAATTTTCCCTTCTGTTCACTAATAGGCCCATAGCTACATCGCTCAGAATGCTCTGTCTTGCACAGCACACAACGCTGCAGTGTGCTAAACAAGGTGTCAGGGTCAGTGTTCTCCATTGAGAACACTGGCCCCGACAGAGTAATAATCTGTGTGCAGGTTATTAATTGCCGTCGGATTGAGACCGGCAGGGTCACGCATTTAAATTGATGAGTGGTCTACACACACAGCTATTTACTTGCGTTTTTAGGCATTTTCTGAGTGATTTTGTAAAATTGTTCAGTAAATGCCTGAATGTCACCCCGTGTGTAGGGCCCATAACTTTTTTTTTGTTAATTGATAAAAGCATTCTTACCTTTCAGCATTTTTTCTACACTTACCTAAAATGAAAATTTTGCACCATACTGTATGTATGTATGTATATATATATATATATATATATATATATATATATATATATATATATATATATAACACAGGGGGCCCAGCACTCACTACAACAAACTAACTCACCTTAACATTCAAATAATCAATAAATAAATAATGGGGTTTTAGTTCATGAATTGATCAATGCATTTAAGCTTGCAGCCCATCGCCAAGGGACCCCATTTCACTGCAAGTCCTACACTAACTGGTTTTCTTGGGAACCTGGCACCTGCTTACACATCATAGCTAAAATGAACATGTGTTTTTTCTCAGGGTTAATGCTCAACTGCCAAGTAACATGGCTTTTATAAGGTGAGACAATCCCAAACACAGCACCTGAATTAGTATTAAAGGGGCAGCTGTCACAGGTTTCAGGTGAATGAGCTTATCAAGGGTGCATGAGAAAGCTATGATCACAGTAACAGAGGTTAATTAAAAATCAACCCAAATATATAGATACAGAAGTACCAACACACTCGCCATTCCTAGGAATGGGGTGCAAACAGCACCCACATCCCAGGGTGGGGTGCGGTGGCCTGTGACCACACACTAGTAAATACAAACACAGGGGGCCCAGCACTCACTACAACAAACTAACTCACCTTAACATTCAAATAATCAATAAATAAATAATGGGGTTTTAGTTCATGAATTGATCAATGCATTTAAGCTTGCAGCCCATCGCCAAGGGACCCCATTTCACTGCAAGTCCTACACTAACTGGTTTTCTTGGGAACCTGGCACCTGCTTACACATCATAGCTAAAATGAACATGTGTTTTTTCTCAGGGTTAATGCTCAACTGCCAAGTAACATGGCTTTTATAAGGTGAGACAATCCCAAACACAGCACCTGAATTCGTATTAAAGGGGCAGCTGTCACAGGTTTCAGGTAAATGAGCTTATCAAGGGTGCATGAGAAAGCTATGATCACAGTAACAGAGGTTAATTAAAAATCAACCAAAATATATAGATACAGAAGTACCAACACACTCGCCATTCCTAGGAATGGGGTGCAAACAGCACCCACATCCCAGGGTGGGGTGCGGTGGCCTGTGACCACACACTAGTAAATACAAACACAGGGGGCCCAGCACTCACTACAACAAACTAACTCACCTTAACATTCAAATAATCAATAAATAAATAATGGGGTTTTAGTTCATGAATTGATCAATGCATTTAAGCTTGCAGCCCATCGCCAAGGGACCCCATTTCACTGCAAGTCCTACACTAACTGGTTTTCTTGGGAACCTGGCACCTGCTTACACATCATAGCTAAAATGAACATGTGTTTTTTCTCAGGGTTAATGCTCAACTGCCAAGTAACATGGCTTTTATAAGGTGAGACAATCCCAAACACAGCACCTGAATTAGTATTAAAGGGGCAGCTGTCACAGGTTTCAGGTAAATGAGCTTATCAAGGGTGCATGAGAAAGCTATGATCACAGTAACAGAGGTTAATTAAAAATCAACCCAAATATATAGATACAGAAGTACCAACACACTCGCCATTCCTAGGAATGGGGTGCAAACAGCACCCACATCCCAGGGTGGGGTGCGGTGGCCTGTGACCACACACTAGTAAATACAAACACAGGGGGCCCAGCACTCACTACAACAAACTAACTCACCTTAACATTCAAATAATCAATAAATAAATAATGGGGTTTTAGTTCATGAATTGATCAATGCATTTAAGCTTGCAGCCCATCGCCAAGGGACCCCATTTCACTGCAAGTCCTACACTAACTGGTTTTCTTGGGAACCTGGCACCTGCTTACACATCATAGCTAAAATGAACATGTGTTTTTTCTCAGGGTTAATGCTCAACTGCCAAGTAACATGGCTTTTATAAGGTGAGACAATCCCAAACACAGCACCTGAATTAGTATTAAAGGGGCAGCTGTCACAGGTTTCAGGTAAATGAGCTTATCAAGGTTGCATGAGAAAGCTATGATCACAGTAACAGAGGTTAATTAAAAATCAACCCAAATATATAGATACAGAAGTACCAACACACTCGCCATTCCTAGGAATGGGGTGCAAACAGCACCCACATCCCAGGGTGGGGTGCGGTGGCCTGTGACCACACACTAGTAAATACAAACACAGGGGGCCCAGCACTCACTACAACAATATATATATATATGTTTACATTTGGGGAGTGGTGACATAGCAGGTTCTCTATATACCTCAATTGGTGTCGCCAGTATTATTTACCATAAAAGTCCATATAAAAAGTTATTTATTTATTAAAAGTATTTTTTTAAATAAGAGGTTTTTTTTTTTTTCAATAAAAATGTACAATAACGACATTTGTTGCACATTTGGAATAAAACATGCTGCATCCCCAAACGCATTTCGTCCCCTAGGGGACTTCTTCAGGAGTTAAGCTATAATCGCTTGGCAATCTTCACAGGGTAAATGTGAAGTTACAGATCCAAGGTTGTTCTGGATAGCCAAGTTTTTACGCTCTGGCTTTTAATTAGTTAGTAGATATACTGTTAAGGTAGTTATATGGCCACAAAAGGTATAGGTGTATGGAGGCTTGCTTCCTCATGGAAGTTTAGAATAATTAGTATCCCAATGATTTCCCTTAACCCCTTCCCGACATTTGACGTACATTTACGTCATGGTCGGGAAGTACTTCCCGACACATGGCATAAATGTACGTCATGGATTTAAACTGTCACCGCGTCTATAGACGCGGTGACAGTTTGGAGATGTCTGCTGTCCCTGACAGCAGACATCCCCCCTCGCCGCCCGGGGGGGGCAGGGATGCCCCCCCCCGGTCGGCGATCGCTGTGATTGGCTGTTCAAATCTGAACAGCCATTCACAGCGTTTCCTGTGTTACCGGAGGCTAAGCCGCTCGGTAACACAGAGATCGGTGGTGATCGGTGCTGTTAAGTACAGCACCGATCACCACCGATCCGCAGACCCCCCCTCCCACCCACCCGGCAGCCCTGTGCTCTTACCCCAGCCCGGCAGTCGCTCTCCTCCCTCTGCTCTGATCCAGCAGCGCCGCAGCGCTGCCTCCCCCTTCCCTCCCCCCCGCCAGCAGCAGCAGCAGCCTACGGGGCCATGTAAAAATGAAAGAAATAAAATGAAATGATTTTTTTATATATATATATATATATATATATATGTGTGTGTGTATGTGTGTATGTGTGTATATACACATATATATATATATATATGTGTGTATATACACATATATATATATATATATGTGTGTATATACACACATATATATATATAGATATATACATATATATATACATATACATATATATATACATATATATATATATATATATATATATATATATATATACACATACATAACAGCAGTGTAGACCCCTGGGCATATATATATATATATATATATATACAGATAGATATTCCCGACCGAAGACGTATATATATACGTCATGGTCGGGAGGTACTTCCCGACCGAAGACGTATATATACGTCATGGTTTTAAACTGTCACCGCGTCCATAGATGCGGTGACAGTTTGGAGATGTCTGCTGTCCCTGAGCCCCGGTCGGCGATCGCTGTGATTGGCTGTTCAAATCTGAACAGCCATTTACAGCGTTTTCTGTGTTACCGGCAGCTAAGCCGCTCGGTAACACAGTGATCGGTGGTGATCGGTGCTGTTAAGTACAGCACCGATCACCACCGATCGCCAGCCCCCCCCCCCTCCCACCCGGCAGTCCCCCCTCCCACCCACCCGGCTGCCGCAGCGCCAGCACCCCTCCCACCCCCCCACCAGCCGCAGCGCCAGACCCCCTCCCAAATATGGTGAGCAAAATGGGGTCACATGTGAGGGGGGTTCCACTGTATTGGAGCTTCGGGGGTCTTGCTAATGCGACATAGCACCCACCATTCATTCCACCACCAAATATCACTCCTTCCCTTCTGAGTCCTGCCATGCACCCAACTGGTATTTTTTGGTCACATGTGAGGCATTGCCGTACTCGGGAGAAATTGGGGCACAGATTTTGGGGTGCTTTGTCTCCTTCATTCCTTGTGAAAATGAAAAACTTTGAGCCAGAACTGCATTTTTGTGTAAAAAATTTCATTTTTTTACACAAAAATGCAGATCTGGCTCAAAATTTTTCATTTTCGCAAGGAATGAAGGAGACAAAGCACCCCAAAATCTGTGCCCCAATTTCTCCCGAGTATGGCAATGCCTCACATGTGACCAAAAAATGCCAGTTGGGTGCATGGCAGGACTCAGAAGGGAAGGAGTGATATTTGGATTTTGCAGCACAGATTCTGGTTGAATGACCCCTGAAGCACCCATACAGTGGAACCCCCCCACAAGTGACCCCATTTTGCAAACTACACCCTTCAGGGAATTCATCAGGGGGTATAGTGTACATTTCAAACCCCCAGGGGTTTCACCAATTTTGATACAACTGAGCTGTGAAAATGAAAAATTAAATTTTTTCATTTTCACAGCCCAGTTGTATCAAAATTGGTGAAACCCCTGGGGGTTTGAAATGTACACTATACCCCTAAATGAATTCCCTGAAGGGTGTAGTTTGCAAAATGGGGTCACTTCTGTGGGAGGTTCCTAACTTTTAGCATCTTATGGTGCCTAGAAACCTACATGGTGCCTAAAATATAATCTCATAAAAAGGAGGCTCCAAAATCAAGTAGGTGCTCCTTCTATTATGAAGCCTGTGGTTTGGTCAACGTGCACACTAGGGCCACATATAGGATATTTATGAAAACAAAAGAATTGGGGGAATCAATTTTTAGTCACATTTCTCTAGTAAAATGTACTGTGTTCCTTAGAAAAATGTATTAAAATTGCAAATCTGCAAAAAAAATGAAATTTTGAAATTTCACCTACACTTTGTTTTAATTCCTGTGAAACACCTAAAGGGTTAACAAACTTCCAAAATGCTGTTTTGAATACTGTGAGGGGTGCAGTTTTTGAAATGGCATCATTTATGGGGGTGTCTCACATACAAGTCCCTCAAAGTCTCATCAGAACTGAACTGGTCCCTAAAAAAATCAGTGTTTGAAATTTTCTTGAAAATTTGAGAATTTGCTATTCATATTTTAAGCCTCCTAGTGTCCAAAAAATTTAAAAGGAAGTTGAAATAATGATGGAAACATAAAGTAGACATATGGTCTATGTTAGTTATTAACTATTTTGAGTGGTATGATTATTTGTCTCACAAGCAGAAAATTTAACATTTTGCAAATTGCTAAATTTTCCATTTTTTTGCGACATTTTGGTATTTTTCACAAAAAAACACAGACTGTATCGACCCAAATTTACCACTAACTTGAAGTACAATGTGTCACGAGAAAACAATCTCAAAATCACTGGGATAAGTAAAAGCAAAAAAAAGTTATCCCCACTTAAGTGATACATGTCAGATTTGAAAAAAAGGGCTCTGTCAGGAAGGCAAAAACTGGCTGTGTCAGGAAGGGGTTAAGAAGGGTCCCACAGGAAAACAGCTTCAACTGGCCCAAAAAAAGTTACATGCTCAAGTGGTTCAATAGTATACAAACATTCTATAGGCACCCAATTGGTCACCAATTATCGCACAGCCAGGAGTGTTCTCTTGATATAGGCAATTGGGTGCCTATAGAATGTTAGAATGGGCAGCAAGGAAATTGGTAGCAAACTAGCGGTAACAGTAATACCGTTTTCAGACCGCAAATGCCAGGTCGCACCCGGGATTAGGACACGGGTCCCATCCCCGGAGCGACGCGGCATTTGCGGTCTGAAATCTCTGCGTCCGACCCGGCTTATTGCCAGGTCGGTGGCATCACATGGGGTGGAGCTGAGCGGCGGCGCGTCACCGTGGGCTTGGAAGGAGGCAGCACTTGGAGCTGACAGCGTTTCCTCTTCCATACTGACAATGGGACCCGGGTCACTTGACCCAGGCACCCGTTCACACTGCCCTAGACACAGGTCAGAGCCGTGTCCAACCCTGGTCATTACCAGGGTTGAACTCCCGTGTTGCTCGACCAGAGGTGGCCCTTTCAGACCGCACCTCGACCCATGTTACGGCTGCAAGGATACGGCAATAACCCAGGTCTAGAGTGCAGTCTGAACGTAGAGGAACATGGAGGTCAAAAATCAGCATGCCAACACAGAGCCAGTCATGAAGAATCGTCCTAGAGCTGGCCTTGAGCACCACATCCTCTCATTTTGGTCTATTTCTTTTTATTTAGTTGGGCAACACTCTTTATAGTGTTGAGCATTTATGTTTCTCTCCTCAGTTATCCTTTTGTTGTGCACTTATGTTTCTCTACTCAGTAATCCTTTGTTGTGCATTTATGTTTCTCTACTCAGTAATCCTTTGTTGTGCATTTATGTTTCTCTACTCAGTTATCCTTTTGTTGTGCATTTATGTTTCTCTACTCAGTTATCCTTTTATTGTGCATTATGCTTTTCTACTGAGTTATCCTTTTGTTGTTCATTTGTGTTTCTCTACTCAGTTATCCTTTTGTTGTGCATTTATGTTTCTCTACTGAGTTATCCTTTTGTTGTTCATTTGTGTTTCTCTACTCAGTTATTCTTTTGATGTGCATTTTTTTATGTTTCCCTGTTCAGTTATGCTTTCAATTAAGTTTCTGCAGTTAAATTGATGAAGTTGAACTTGTACAATAAGTTGCAACATACCTACTGTACCATTACTCTGGGTTTCCATATAGCTCTCACTGAATCCCAGAGTATTATCAAATCTCAGACTAGCTGGTTCTTTAAAACAGCTCACTGTTTGTCATTGCTCAAAGACATAGGGGCAGATTTATTAAGCTTGGAGAAGAGATAAACTGGAGATAAAGCGGAGAAAAGGTAAAAGGAGATAAAGCACCAGCCAATCAGCTGTGTTTGAAAAAGACAGTTGGGAGTTGATTGGCTGGTGCTTTATCTCCTTTTACCTTTTCTCCGCTTTATCTCCAGTTTATCACTTCTCCAGGCTTAATAAATCCGCCCCATAATACAGTCAGGTTAAATGGAGCTCCACAAAAGTGAATAGAATACAATCTTTTGACACCGGGTAGACCTTCTACAAAGAATTTTACTGTTCCCAGGAACCAGGATTGACAAAACCCAGGGTTGTTACTCTTGACTGATGTACACAGCAATCAGCCGTGCGTCAAATGGGAGCTGCATTTGGCTTTTGCACATAGAGGATAATTTTATAACGCTATGTAAAAAGCAATCTGTCTATCACATCAATTTTCTTTGTTCATGATTTGTCCTTAGTGCTATAATATCTTAAGGTGTAATCTATATTCCTTGTGAATATATCAGTTAGCATTTTACCTAATAATAATTAGCGAGATATAATCTAAGTAGCTGTGCTAGCGACAATATGTCTTGTAAGATGGCGGTGCATGTTCATAGATCTTTAATGATGCCGGTGTGCCGGATAGATCCCGCACTGAGTAGCAGGGTCTTTGCTGGAGCCCCAGCTTCTTAAATTGCAGTGGTGCATAATTATGTGTCTTTAACGTATGCATCAATACATTATGAGGGTGTTGTAAAAATTGGATTTTTTTTTTTAAATAAATACATACGATATGGCGACAACAACATTGCATACCTCCCAACTGTCCCATTTTTCATGGGACCATCCTGTTTTTTTTAGACGGTCCAGCATATATCGTCCGGGGCCGGCATTGTCCCGGGGGGGAAGGGGCAGATGGGAGTCCCCCCAGCCTGAAGTGAATAGACGCTGTGTGCATGGGCACGGCATCTATTCAGCATTGCAGAGGGCAAAAAAGGGCTGCACCTTCATTAGCATAGGCCACGACCCTTTTAGCATAGACCACGCACCCTTTTCGGGTGCGCGACTCCGACGCGCGAGTGTCCCTATTTCCCTACTCAAGAAGTTGGGAGGTATGACATTGCTAATGATAGAATGCATTCTATGTGATTAAAAGCTATACTTGTTTAGTCTCCCGACATGACCGGCGTACTTAAATTTCCATTTGCGTCATATTGCCGCTTGGGTGGGGTCATTATGACATAAATCCCACTGTCTAAAATATTGGCAAGCATAGATTATACAGTAATAAAGGAGGAACAAATAGAGTCTTTAACATATTTGAAAGCATAAGGGACTGAACAATCATTACAGAAGGATAGAAAAATGTAGCAAAATCTGTAACAGGGAAATCAAGCTAGAAAAATCTGAAGATGTGTAATGGACAGTTGGTGGAAAAATAACCAAGGAAATAGTGATTTTGCAATAGCCTGTGCACACCATTAAACGCTGCTTGTCTAAGCCGGAGGTGCAGTTACATCAAATCTAGATGAAGTCAGATAAAGCCCCTAGCCTAGATGGCATCCATCCATGTGCGATAGAGAAACTAAGATCAGTAATTGATACACCACCATTTCCGATATTATGGACTCCCTCATAACTGGGTCAGTACTACAAGATTAGCAATGAGCAAATGTGGCATTAATGTTTAATAAAGTAACAAAAGTGGAATCAGAAAAATGATAGACCTGTGATTCCGACACCAGTCATGGGTAAATCATATACTGTGGGAATCTGATTCTGAGATATATTGTAGAAAATAATGTGATAGCACGCATTACGGTTTTACGAGAACTGGTCATGCCTAGACTACAAAATATGATTTGGTTTTACAAGGCGGCAATTGATGTCATATGTTCTATTTTGTGATAAGGAAAAGTTTGGAAGTGTGGTCTGCGCTCGTAATAGCAGCTTTTTGTATGGTAAGGTACAAATTAAACAAGGTAAAAAATGCTTGGCTAAGGTATTTGTGAGAAATACATGTTAAAAGTGCTTTGCCGTTTTTCCTAAAAAAAAAAAGGCAAAATGTTTACCGCTCTTCGTGAGCTATTTTGGGGTTTGAGCCTGTGCGAGTCTTCCGGCACCAGTTTGAAGAGCCTAGGATGCCCTATCTGTCCCTACGCTTACCTAGGTCTTCTGGCCTTCAGTCTTCTCCACGTTGCGCTCGTTTGCGATCTCCACACGCCAGCCGTCCGTGACCGGAAGTTCGGGTGTAGCGGCTTCCGGTTTCGGCGGTGTGTGCGGTATCAGCTCCCCTGGCCTCCAACGCGTTTCGAGAGTGAAACTCTCTTTGTCAAGGATGCCTGATTGCATTTCCTGCTGGCTTTTTATTAGTTTTCTTCTCCTTACTTTATTTTAATAACTTTATTTAAAAACGGAAATGATCATGATTTTGGGCGGCAAGCACATGTCTTAAAGGTATATACATAAAAATATGGTTAGTGTGTTTTTAAATGAGGAATGCTGGTATCGTTATATCGACGACCTCTTGAACAACAATAACGCTGGACTTGAGTTCACCACAACCATAGACAAACAAAAAATAACATTTCTTGATCTGGAAATTTACATCTGGGAAAATAAAATCATGACAAAAACATTCACAAAAGAAGTTGATGGCAACAATATTCTTCCCTATGACAGTAATCATCACAGCAACTGGCGTAACAACATCTTCCGGTCACGGACGGCTGGCGTGTGGAGATCGCAAACGAGCGCAACGTGGAGAAGACTGAAGGCCAGAAGACCTAGGTAAGCGTAGGGACAGATAGGGCATCCTAGGCTCTTCAAACTGGTGCCGGAAGACTCGCACAGGCTCAAACCCCAAAATAGCTCACGAAGAGCTGTAAACATTTTACCTTTCTTTTTTTAGGAAAAACGGCAAAGCATTTTTAACATGTATTTCTCACACATACCTTAGCCAAGCGCTTTTTACCTTGTTTAATTTTTTCTATTTTGTGATAAGGCTTAAAAGGTACATAGTACTAGCAGTGGCATTTTTTGTGTGCATTTTCTTTCATTCTGACTGGTAGTGTTTTCCAGTGGCGGCTCTTACCTTTGCAGAGAAGGGGGCCAATGCGGCCCCCCCCCCCCCCTCTGCTGCTGCTGTCGGTCCCAGTCGCCGGTCCAATGCATTGGGTCAGTGCATGCGCAGTAACTTCATACATGCGCAGTGTCGTCTGCGGTACTGTGCATGCGCATAACCCATTTTTGGGGATGTCCCGCATTTGCGCACAGGGAGACATCCCAGAGGGAGGGTACTCCTCCCAATGGGACTGCCTTGAGTGACTGGCAGGTCGGACTTCCAATAGGAAGTCACTGCCAGTCACACTGAAGCCGGAGTAGTCTCGCAGACAGCATCTGGCTTCCTAGGCAGAGATTTTACCTGGGGGCTGCAGCCCATAGGTAAAAACCACCACTGGTGTTTTCTCTAAGTTTGTACCAATTTACATCATTGATAATTTTCCCATGTTCATGCGGATCTAGGTAGTATATATAAGGAATGTAGCGTTCAAATAAACTGTGATGCTTATGGCTGGGATTAGGCAAGGCTAAATGTAATAGATTAGCCTACCATGATACAATTATTCCTTAAACTTGGTAGACAGAATTGATGATATCATTCATAAATGATTTATATGTAGAAACATTTGAATTAAGACAGGAAGTAAATGCATAAAAGTCTTGCAATATACAGTATTGGAATTCATTTCTTCTATAATATATGCTCTCAACACAAAACAGAAACACGTTTCTCTTAAATTGATGAGAATGTGGCTAATGCATTGTGCCGCTGCTGCAGTGATGTCACTAGCGCCTAGTAATTCATAAGCAAAATACTGGCTCAGTCCACAAATCATCTCTACAGTGTGTAGTCCACATGTGCATTAACAAGTACACTTTCTAAGCCAAAGCTTCCCAAACTACGCCATTAAAGTCCACGTTTTAAAGATATTATATGCATGAGTCCAAAGGGTTAAATTAAACGGACTGGAATACTAATTAAGTTAAGCCTAGAGAGAGATAAAGTGGAAGGTGATAAAGTACCAGCCAATCAATTCCTAATGTCATGTTACATGTGTTTGAATAATGACAGGTAGGAGCTGATATGCAGGTAGTTTATCTCTGTCTGCTTTGGAGCAGGGCCGGTGCAAGGCACCGGAGCGCCCCAGGCGAGTCGGGGTGGGGGCGCCCCGGTGCCGGGGGGAGGGGGGGGTGGTACCTGTGTAAAAAACTTGCGCCCCGGCGTCCCTGCAGTGCTGCTGGAGCGGTCAGGGGTGTCCGTGCCGCAGGTGTACCTGTGGCGCCGTCATGCGTATAAAGCTGGCTGCGGCCGGAGGGGTCCCTGCAGTGAATAGAAAATAACTAGCGCTTCCCGCGCCGCCGCGTGCATATCGCTAGTTATTTTCTATTCACTACAGGGACCCCGCCGGCCGCAGCCAGCTTTATACACATGACGGCGCCGCAGGTACCCCTGCGGCACGGACACCCCTGACCGCTCCAGCAGCACTGCAGGGACGCGGGGGCGCAAGTTTTTTACACAGTTCGCTGGGGGTGAGGGGCGAACTGCCGCCCTCCAGGTGCCGGCGCCCTAGGCAAATGCCTAGAGCTGCCTAGTGGTGGCGCCAGCCCTGCTTTGGAGATCGATAAAGTGGACAGAGATAAGCGAGAAAATGTACATTATACCACATCAACTATACCTCCACCGATCGCACACTTTTATGTAGGAGACAGATTAAATATAAGTGCTGGTAGGTCGCTCTTATCATTGCAAATTGGGTACCACAATGTAATGTTCACAAATGAGCCCTTCTGAGCCACAGTTGCCTTTTCAGCCTATGCTCTAGTATACTGTGTAAGATGACTCTCCAAGCCTTTGCCACAAGTAACACAACTCTCATTTGTCCCATCTGATACCCTGTCAAAAGTCACTAGCAGCAACCATCACGCTGACATAGTTCCCAGAGGTGACCGACATACAGCACTGGAAAGATCTTCACTATTTAAAAGTCAGATGCATCTCGGGTATCCAGAGCAACCAGTAACAAATAAATACAAACGCTACCTATATGCATTATGGTTACATACGGTATATGTAATTGCTACATACATACATACATACATACATACGTACGTACGTACGTACGTACGTACGTACATACAAACATACATCAAGCAGCAGAACTAAATGCAAGTGCAGTATGTCCGGTTTCATGTTTCCTACTGTAAATGACTTATCTGGAAACGCTTTGTGCAGCTAGATATGAATGCAGATGACAACCCTTCTTATTTGAGGGTTTATTGAAGAGACTAATATATACTTAGTTATTGTGCATTTTCTCTTTCTTGTTTATCTTTTTCCCTACAAGGAAGGATGTAATCGCTGTTCAATGCTGAAAGCTCCCACTGTACACTCCATAGTGTTCAGACTTGGCTGTAATACATTATGCTTACAGTATCTGCCATCTGCCAGGCATCTAACAGAATCCAGTGCTCTTCAGCCATCTAGAACCGATAATAATGTTGAAAACTATGGTAAAGATATGGTACTAATACTATGGACCTTATTCAGGTCCTTTCGCAATTGCTGGTCCTTGGCACGGGGATCGATTTTTTTCTGATTGCGCACGTGCAGTTCTGGGCATGCGCTTGTTGCGTGCGGCTACGGCAAACTAATTGTTCACCGGGCGCATTCAAGCAACCTTGGGGGTGGAGAGGGGCATGGGGCATTCCCATATGGCATGATGGATGATGGACAGGCAAGGGGGGGGGGGGGGGGGTCGGCGGGCAGCTGACATCACAAGATGTTAGATGCCCGTCTACTTTCCCCCGAGCAGACATACATGTGCTCTGAGGCATTCTTACATATGTGTGAACCTTCACCATCTGCGACCATCGAATGATGAAGGCAGATTCCAGCAGGCTGCATATGGATGTTACTGTGTAACATCCGTTCGCATGCCCTGCGTGCAAATTTGCCTTGCAAATGGGTGCCGCTAAGCCACCATTCGCAAGGCGGGGTTTGGAGGACTGGCAAGGCTGGGAACGCGCAGTCTTGCGAATCAACCGGAATAAGGTCCTATATGTAGTATTCTGGCTTTTCTAATAAACACACTGGGCCTGATTGTGAGTTTGATGCAATGTGCATTGTAATTTTGTATATCACATAACATTTGTCACACCGTGTCACATAACATTTGTCACAATTCGCATGCATACAAGCTGTATGTATCTTAAACATGCACAATGAGTAAAAGATCTGAGACATACAAGTTCAGTACAGCCAGAATTCACAGAAGCAATTTAAACATAAACTGGCAATCCCCCCCCCCCTTAAGAAAAAGGGTAAGAAAAACTCTTCACTATCAGAACATTGGAACCCATTGTGACTTTGATTTCCCCAGCAGCTCCTCATCTGAGCAGTCACCATGTACACACTGGAAGACTGGAGGGGATTTACAGTATTTCACATTTACTGGGCTTTTGCGTGAGGGGGATCCTGCAGCGCTGATCGATCAGCAGTGATCTAGATCAGGGGTTCTCAAACTGTTTGCTCTGGGACCCCGTCAGACAATAAATATTATTACAGGACCCCAGCAAGTTACCACAGAATGGCCTGCCACATGTGTGGTTAGTGAAGTGAAGTGGCCGCTATTGTAACAGGGAGGCAGTGGGTAAGGAGGGGATGGAAAAGGGGGAAAGGGGGATAGAAGAGGGAAGCAGAGGGTGTTTACTTAAGGAGTTATCCCCTATCCCCCCTCAACAAACACATTAGTCTGATGGCCAGCAACATGGTGTCGTGACCCCATGCTGAGGTGGTCGGGACCCACTTTGGGGTCAGGACCCACAGTTTGAGAACCGCTGATCTAGAGCACAGCAAACACTGAGAGAGGCTGCAAAGAGGTCCCTCTGTGAGTGGTGACTGCTAGAATATCTTCCAGCAGCCGGCCACTCTGTTTGCGACCGGTTCCGATAACGCACTTACTGGAGTGGGGCTAGTACAGTATATGTCAGTAGAATTATGATTAAAAGGTATTTTGTAGGCAGATTTTTTTTTGCCCTTACACCAGTGGTTCCCAAATGTGGTCATCAAGGCAAGCCAATTGTCCAGGTTTTAAGGATTACCATGCTTAGGCACAATTGACAGTCAGTATCTCAGTCAGTTTGCGTGTGACATCCTTATGTAGAGGTGAGAGTAGCCTAAGTCCAATGCAACTCTAAATGCATCTGGACATGTAACCTGTGTATATTTTCTGTGTATGTTTTTTTTTTAAATAAATATAAAGCGCCTAATGAATTATGCTGCATGGCCTATACCTTTTCTTAACTCTTATGCCTAGAAATAAATCACACAAACGCCTTAATCTATAAATAAAGACATGTACAACCACTGCGTAAGTTTAAATAGGTCATGAATATTTATTGCAATGGTATGACCCCTATTTGTCTAAGGGATGGCAAAGAAAGAACTTGAGACCAGCACCAATCATCTGAGGTAGCGACCGAAGCGCCCCAATCTGACAACATCCCTCAGGTACAGCCCGCGCTGTGACGGACATACCATCCCTTCTATGGCCTGGCGAGGACACTTCCATGAAGTGTCCAACGTCCCGCCGCTTGAGCCAGGACTCGCCCGCCATCCCGGCAAAGGGGGGCAATACCGCACAGAGACCACCTGACACCCCACCTGACTGCTGGTCGAGAGCGCCTTCTCGCCAATTTATAATTGAAGCTATAGAAGCCAATTTGGTGAATGGCCCTGAGGCCAGGTAGCACGGTTGAAAAGGGATAGGGAGGGTGGGGATCCAGACTCAAAGAGGAAGTACTTCGTTCCTACCAGCATCACCTAATATACCCCTCTCCAAGCTAATGCCCCTATGCTACCTGATTGGCAGATCTAACTGCCACTCAACCTCCTATTTCCCCTAGGCACTTTGTAATCACTTCTATATCTTTATTTACAACCATCAAATTCACAGGCTCTTAAGTTCACTCAAGCCTATGCAGCCCTCGTTCTATCTAAGGAAGCATACAATTATTAAAAATCTGAACAAAAGGCATACTAGCAAATAAAAGAAAATATAATTAAAAGCTTATTCATAGATACAGAAATTTGAGTCCCAAACAAAAAGAAGTTGAACACTTCAAGTACACAATAATGTCTTCAATACATACATTTTCAAAAAGCCTGACATTTTGTTGTACATTTTGAAATAACAGATGTAGAGGACAGCCTAAGGGCAGTGTCAGATGGGTTAATTCAGCAGCACACAGCTTGTGCACAATGCATTCATTAGCATTGTTCTGTACTCATTCTGCAGTTCCTGCTCACCCATGAGCAGGTGTCCTTCAGTATCAATGAAAGAATTACCTGTCTGTAATAACATATCAGCAGGCTTCTTAAACAAGGGTTACAAGCCTGAAAAAAACAAGTATTACAATAAGGCAGGAACGAGCAAAGGCTTGGAGGGGTGTATGATGCCCACCACAGATCTGGAAAGATGGAAGATTGTTTTCACAATGGAACCACAATTATATAAACATTGTGCTTCCACACCATACCCTCCAACATGAGCCTCTCGGTTAGGTACAAAATGCTCTGTTCCTAGACTTCCCTCTTAATGAATGATTGCCGTCACCTGTGTTGAACTACAGTAGTTAATTTATAATCATAGTTGCCTACCCTCCTGCATTCTGCAGGAGACTCCCTGAAATAGCAACAATCTCCCTCTCTCCCTCACTAGTCTAGCAATCTCCCTCATTTCACCTAACCCACATTACACCATTACATTTTTTGTTGGGAAAAAGGAATGAGAGACAGATACATTTACATTGAATCATCTGCACTTTAGCCAGTATAGTAGCTCTTACTAACTGCTTTGGGGGGGTCATCTACATTTGGTTATAAGTCATTTTAGAAGATTCCTCTCAGATGTAGCAGTACACACCCATGCTTCTAGGTGCCACGTTCACAATCTCTTTTCACAATCTCTCCATATATGGAACTAGACACACCCTTTGGGTGGAGCACAACACGACCCCCTCAATGGGGTGCCGTGCAAAATTCTACTACCAACTATAATCTCCCTGAAATTAGTTTTCAAAAGTAGGCAAGTATGTTTATAATACAGGTCTGTCAACACAGGTGACGGCAATTATATAAGTAAGAAGTAAGCCCTGGAACAGATAATTTTGTACCTAATGGAATGGGTCATGTTGGAGGGTATGCCACACATGTATGGACGCTTAGGGACTCGCCAGTCATACTGCCCATGTACATGTAATGAAAGTAATACAACTGTTATGTATGATCTTATGCTTGTGGTGTGTGAAGGAGGCTTTGGCTTTAGGCTGACTAGCTGGCGCTGTAGCACATTGTACAAAAAGTAATGGTTTCATGTGTATGTTACATTGGCACAGCCATCTGGTAGTCACAGAACTTTACCCCCCACAGTACATCGGGACGGGTGATAACTAACAAGCAAGGAATAAATTAGACCTTCATTTTATTTCTCAGCTGTTATCAGCAAGGCGGTCCCCCTTCCAGTCCCTGCGCCCTAGGCCATACCTCCTGACATGACCCTCTCCAGGAGGGACACAATGCTCTGTTCCTGCACTTCCCTCTTAATGTATGATTACCATCATCTGTGTTGAACAGGTAAATTGCGAAGAAAGGTGTATCAACACAGGTGATGGCAATTGTAAATTAAGAGGGAAGTGCAGGAGCAGAGCATTGTGTCCCTCCTGGAGAGGATCATGTTGGGAGGTATGCCCTAGGCTGCAGCCTAATCAGCCTGTTGGTTAATCAGGCACTGACAGTATGAATAAGGGTAATTGTAATGTGGCATAATATGATTTGGGAATAATGTACTGTACTGTATGTCATAATGTGGGGCTACTGTGTAGCACAATGTGTACTGGCAGTCCTATAATGGGACATCATGTAAACTAGGGAACTGCGATGTCATAATATTAACTAAGGCAGGAAATTAAATAGGGATCTATTTTGTGGCATAAAATGAATAACTGCTACAGAAAGGTGCCACCAGGGGTGGATTGGTATGCCTGGCTGTCAGGTCAGTCTCCGCTCATCTAAGCCTTGTGTTCACTTCAGTGTTTCCATGCTAGACCGCTTCATCTAAAACACAATTGTTGCTTCTGCGAATTTTTGGGAGCTCTTTCAAGCCAGAGTCATGGTGATGTACTGTCACTGCAAATAACCCAGCAGCAGCAGTGCTGACCTAGCTCTACCTCCCCAAGCTTCCACAGCAGAGGCATAACTCTGGGAGACAACGGAGTTTTCTGCCGCTGGGCTCCTGCTCCCAAGGAGGCACCTCTCCTCCCCTTCGAGTTTGAATCAGTTAATTGAAATCTGTCGATGTGGCTGACTCCCCCTCCAAGCATCATTTTTGCAAGTGTCATGCCCATAACCTGTCTTACTGGATAAAGACACCTTACTGATTGAGCTATTTGGGGGGCACTAAAATTTATCTTGCCTCCGGGCAACTGGGACAAACTTACGCCACTGTTCCACACTGTCTTCTGTTCATACTGAATGCTGTGCGCTGTGCATCGAGTGTGAGGAGCCTGTAAAACAAGGCAACTTGGTAAGTGTACTTTACAAGAGGAGAAGGGGCATCTGCTACCAGTACTTGGGATATGGGACAGCTGCCAAGTGGTTACTGGGGGTGGGGGAATAGAAGACAGCAGTCGGTGAGTGCTTAGACATGGCGGGCATTAGAATAATAATAATAAAAATAATAATAATAATAACAGAACCCTTACAGTACCAAGGACAAGGTACAATTAATGTAGCCGATAACCAGTTAAACATTAATGATTTTTGTTTGCCAGTGTGTATAGGCCTTTACAGCACTGCTCTTTGAACTTGAACTAGCTCAATTTGTTTCTACAGCTTATGTCCCTCACATAGGGCCTTATTCTAGTTCACTCTTTCTGACAAAATCCTTCTTAGTTGGACAAAACCATGTGCACTGCAGGGGGGCAGATGTCAAATGTGCATTTGGGTGAGTTATTTTGTTTCTGTCCGGGGTAAATACTGGCTGCTTTATTTTTACACTGCCATATAGATCTAACTTTAGTTTAAAGTAAAACCCCACCCAAATCTAATTCTCTCTGCACAAGTAACATCTGCCCCACCTGCAGTGCACATGGTTTTGTCCATCTAAGAAGGATTTTGTCAGAAAGAGTGAACTAGAATAAGGCCCATAGACCCACAGTCCAGTGTGCTTTGTTATGTCTGCACAAAGAAATATTATCAGAAACTTGCTGTGTGTGTGTGTGTGTGTGTGTGTGTGTGTGTTTGTGTTTATGCATGTGTGGACAACTATGAAATAATAACTTGTCTTTTGTTATTGGTACAGTTAATACTGTGTTACATAGGCCCTTATTCTGGTCAGTGCGGTAATATCCGCGTGCGTTCGTGCCGCCGATGTTTTGTGTCTGCGCATGTGCAGAGGCGTCTCTGCGCATGTGCGAGCGGGGCGTACGGCCAAATCCCGCATGAAATGTGAACACTCCGAACTGGGGGTGGAGAGGGGCGTGAAGGGCTCTTTGGGCTCATTACCATATGCATACGCCCCGCGTTTCATGGGCGTTCCCATGCAAACGCTGGGGGTGCGTATGGTAATGCGGCTGTGACGCACGTGTAGGGGGCGGACATATGACATCGCCGGATGTCAGCTGCCCGCCCAGATCCCTGCTTTTGCACGGAAAAATGTCCGTGTGGTCAGAGGTTGCGGGAGCTGGTGGAGCACTCGGCCCTGCATTCGATGGTCTGCGACCATCGAATGATGGGGGAGGTTCCCTGAGATGGAGGAGGCGTTTTCCGTGAAAAATACACGTGCGGTCCGTTCGGCCAGCTTCTTACCGCGTACGGACGGAGTTGGCGATCCGTATGGAAGGCGGGGTTTCGCACGCACGGTCCTGGCTGCATAATCGGATCCGGACGCACCGATCAGAATAAGGGCCTATGTGAGAGTGCACGTTCTTGCATTTTCTATTTGACGTCACACCTAAAACAGATATATGGCATGTGACGTGGGTCACATGTCATTCAATTAATGCAATTAATATTTTAATAAAACCATTTTTGAATGGTTGCCATTCTGATGTCACAATCTTCATCTCTAATTTGTGGAATTACTCTTGGTCCTATAAAAGAGTCATCAACAAACAAAATGGCCAGTTTGGTCATTTATCTGATACACCCATGCTTATGTGGCACTGCACTGCAAACCTCTTGATATCACTTTTATATTAGTGGTATATTTCACAAAAATGAGTACAGTATACAGTACCTTCTAAAACACACAATAAACACACAGTGAAACATACACACTCAGCAGATACAGAGTGATGCTAACACTGACATTAGCACAGACAAGTCTGCAGATAGACTGTACTCATCCTTATCATTAATTGAAGTGTTTTTCTAGTAGCTTAAAAAAAGTTTTATTGTTCCTCAGTGAGAAAAACAAAATAGCAATCTAGCAAATATGATACCTTTTAATGGCTAACAAAAATAAATGTTGTTAAAATGCAAGCTTTCGAGACTTCTTAGGTCTCTTCTTTCGAGACTTCTTAGGTCTCGAGGAAGAGACCTAAGAAGTCTCGAAAGCTTGCATTTTAACAACATTTATTTTTGTTAGCCATTAAAAGGTATCATATTTGCTAGATTGCTATTTTGTTTTTCTCACTGAGGAACAATAAAACTTTTCTTATCAACTGGCTAACACGGTACCAAACTTTTTTCTTTTTTCTAGTAGCTTGTAGTGTTCCTACTTATGGAGCCGAGAGCTTTGCTCCTGTACATAACTAACACTTTGCTTAGCTCACACAGTGATGAAGTCATGTTAGGTTGCAACATTTCTTTCATTGGACTCGGTATGAAATACCGACGGTCAAAATCCCGACGGTCAAAATACCGACAGCTATTGACGACGGTCAAAATCCTGACATGGTCAAAATACCAACATTTAAAATCCCAACAAGGTCAAAATACCGACATTTAAAATCCCGACAAGCTCAAAATACGGACATATAGAATGTAGACAGGTGAAAAAGTCAACATGACTTTCAGTCGACAGGTCGCGAGGTCGACATGGGTTTTTTCACTGTATTTTTAACCCGAATGTTGACACAGTCGACATGGACACAGTTTGAAGTCAACCACAGCCCCTCACATCGCTCGCAATGCTTCGGGCACGTTGCCTCGCTGCGCTCGGCACACTATTTTATTCTCGCACCATACCCTAGTAGATGGTAGGGCATGAAATACCGCCTGTCGGCACATGTCGGGTCAAAAAACTGTGAAAAAAACCATGTCGACCTTGCGACCTGTCGACCGATAGTCATGTTGACTTTTTCACCCGTCTACATTGTATATGTCGGTATTTTGACCTTGTCGGGATTTTAAATGTTGGTATTTTGACCTTGTCGGGATTTTGACTGTAAATCTAAAGATGTTAATGTAAATTAAGCACAGCATAGCCGCTAACTGAACACACATGGTTGCTTAAGCAATTGGCAATAGAAAGAGAATACTTTCTGTCAGCTGGGCTTTAATGTATGGTATACTTCTATTTCTTGGGCATTTATTGACCTTATGTACCCAGTGAGTCATAATTTAACCTATATTTCCTTAATATTCAATCCAATCTAGTTGGTTTTTGATTCTGCATGGTGACCGTTTTGGACCCTACACATACTTAATGGTTGGTTTATTCAGGAAAATGTACCATCCAAAGGTTGCACTGGCTATGACCGCAATAAAGGACAATCATTGGTACTTATGTATTTGCCGGGCGCCCACTAAGCAAATAGCTTAGTGGGCGATTATGCCTAAGAAAATCGCATCGCATTGCATGCGTTTTTTGCATGTGATGCGATTTTCCTAGGTAATTTATTCACTACTCTCTGGCCTTGGGCGGTGCGATGAGATGGCATTGCATCGCATGTGATCAAACCGCACAAAAACCCGCATGCGATTTTATAGGGTGCGATGCCATTTAATGTAGTATACAGACATTCCTCACTTAACGACCTACTTGTTTACCGACCACCCGCACTTACGACCCTGGCCTTCGTTTAGCATCCGTGCTGTGACTCCAGACTTACGACCCCGCCTGCTCTGATTTACGACCTGCCTGCCTACCCTCTCGCAGTTACGACCTGCCCTGCCTGTTTAGCGACCCGCGTCTCAGAAGTCTTAAGGGGTTTTATATAGGTTTGTTTAACAACCAATTCGCTTAGCGACCGGGTCGTAGGAAAGGGAACCTGGTTGTTAAGTGAGGAATGTCTGTACACTTGTATGACATACAATTAGATTTAGCCACCCCCCCCCCCCCCCACAGCAGAATGCGTCCTCCCGACCTTTTTCATACCCCCCACTATCCAGGTCAGCGTGGAGTTGATTTGATATAGTGCGGCGAGTGCAGTGAGCCACCGAGCCCAAAGCGTGGCGAGCACAGCGAATTACGTTACATGTATTCCGCGGCCCCTCACCTCGCTGCGCTCGCCACACTATATAAAATCAACTCCACGCCGATGTGGATAGTAGGGGTATGAAAAGGTCGGGAGGACGCGTTCTGCCTAAATCCCATTGTATGTAATACAAGTGTATAGTACATTAAATGGCATCGCACCCTATAAAATCGCATGCGAATTTATGTGCGGTGCGATCGCATGCAATGCAATCTCATCGCACCGCCCAAGGCTAGAGAGCAGTGAATAAATTACATAAGAAAATTGCATCGCTACGGTGCCGTACGTATGTTAATTGGGCGCCCGGCTAATGCATAAGTACCCAATCATTTATTATAAATATGTCTAATTATTATAATTATTGGAAGCAAGTTTCAATTTATAGAATCGTCCTGGAAGGAAAACAGGTTAAATGATGACCACTACCGATACAAGTGTGAGGCCGTCATACCATCTGCAGCTGCTGGAGTAATGAAGAAATGAAGTTGTCCAGCTAGGTGTCTAGGTGCGATTCATGTGTGTGGGCAAATAACACACTAATCTGGTCATCAAGTGTGAAAACTCTGGATCACAATGTGTGTGGTCATCACTAGGGAAAGATTAGTATCTTCCAAGATGGCCTTCGTCTATTGCAAACTATTATACGTTTTGGGGATTGAGCGGTAGGTTTGCACTGGCCATCTCGCCCATTGGCTCATGAAAGTGTTTAGCTATGGATTATGTATAAATATCTACCATGAGCGTTACTTTTATATGTTCATTTTGAGTCGTTTTGTGGTATTTGTAGTAATGTACAATTACCTAAATTGTGTTGTAAGCTGTGTCCCTGAATCTGTGAATGTGTCTCTATGATTGTAATAAAGGTGGTGAAAATCTTAAGTATTCCAATTAAGACCTTGGAAGTATTAGATGTATCCTCACAGTCAAGTAGCAGAATTTGGGTTTTCACACTTTTTACCCAAAGCTGTATAATATACAGTATATAACAAACACCCTCCCCCTTCACCCTGGAAACATATAAATTAATATTTATCTATGACTTTACATAGTGAGATTGGCTTTACTGCAGCATTATTGTCTTGTTGGATGGAAAAATGGTCATGTGTTATGGGGCGAGAACAGGTAGTTATATTGTCATTGTGATCGAAAGCTCACAATGAACCACTTGTTGAGTAGTTGGTCTTCTGAAGTTGCAGTGGTTCTCGACTTTCAGGTAATATTAATGTATTCGTTTGTACAGGCCATCTTGCAACCTTTGGCTTTCTCTTTGTTACTCACTTAGAGGCCTAATTATTATCAAGGTCTGATTGCACCCACTATAAATAAGCACCAAACTTGGTGGGAATTGATGTGGTGGGCATTGCTAGAGGGTGGGCAGTGCCAGAGATAATCCAATCTGACCTATCTTTGCAACCTGAATTTCATTTTCCATTTGAAGATGGCATCAGTTTCTGAAGCCATACTCCAAAAGGCTGTGTTAGTGTTCCCTGTATAAGGAAAAGATCTGTTCCTTCATTCACATGAAAGTGACAATGAGCCTTTTCACCTACTTAAATGAATGATGAATGCACCACACTTTACCATAACCCTTTAGCCTCTGTCCTTGTTAATTCATTTTACATAACCATGTTTCACATAAAAAATGGAGCCTTCTAAGGATGCCCCTTATACTCTTTTTTGATCACTTTGATAATGGCACCTCTGGCTTCTCAAACCAGTTAGAGTCCCAATATCTCTCTGGTTAGACCCTGAGATCCTTGAGGCACTTGATGAAGTTGAAGTTGGTTTGTGTGCATTCTGCTCAGAATAACTCAGATGTTATACCATTGAAGTTGCAACCACATATGAATCAAGTCCGGTACCCCTTAGTGTTTGCTACGAATCTTGGCTAAACGTCACTCTTTAATAGCTAAATCTTTCCTACAGTCTGATTCTCGCTCCCCATTTTGGATCACTGTACCTGAGCATTTACTTTCCTCTCACCCCCTACACACACACACACACACACACACACACACACACACACACACTTCATACCTGATTCGCCCCTTTCCTTATTTTGTAAGATTCCGTAATGATTTCTAGCAAAATTTTCAAATTTACGTTTTAAACTAACTTCAGCTTCCCACTGCTCACAGTGCTTGCAGATATGATCAAACTCCAAGGGGCTAAACTTCACCTTTTACCAACTAACTCTCTCATACAATCAACCTGTAAAATAAATTCATGAACTGGCCTGGGAGAGGGATGTAGAGGAGACCTTGGACACTCGGAACTAGCAAAATTCTCCATCTCTATAGTAAGGAATACCCTTTTAAACTTTACATCATCTGATGTATGTTGGCTCTATTGGGGCCACTGGGGCTCCCTGCTGCAGTATTAATGGCCATGTCATAAAAGTTCTGTTTTTTTGTAATTTAATTTGTGACCCACTCCTCCCTGTGTAAAGGACGATCAGCTATATGTCAAATCACTTCTAATTGGAAGGAAGCTATGTCCCCCTCTATTTGGTCAGTATACCGGACGTAGGGGGAAATTTACTAAGATGCTTATTCTACTTCACATGTGATGTTGCTATGGGCAACCAGTCAGATCCTGTCTACTATCTTCTAGGGGGTGCTAAATAAATAAGAAGTAGATTCTGATTGGTTGCCCATTGCAACATCACATGTGAAGTAGAATACACATCTTAGTAAATTCCCCCCGTAGTGTATCACCACCACACTACAATAAACAGAGGGTCACTTTGTTAAAGTTTAAACTGAGTATTATGGAGCCAAATACCCCTTGCAAACTGTTTAATTCTGGCTTGACTCCTTCACACTATGGGCACAGTGACATCTTCCACCCCACTTTCCACTATATTGTTTGTTTTTTGTTTTGTTTACTCTGAATGTTTTTATTTTTTTTCATTGGAATTTCCATGATCTCAAGCTTCATTCATATGTTCCATTCTCTTTTCTTTTATTGTAACAAATTACCCATACTACTACTCTTCCAGCATTTCTTATAAAATCTTTCATTAAAAAAAAAGGGAATGATGGATGGGTCCTCAAGTCCATTATATCTACCAGACAGATCGCTTTATTATGCTGCCCTTGGAAATGACACTGATACAACTGCACTATTGAGTTTTGCCATCTATTCAACAGAAAAAAAATAAACAACTCTGTCTAGATGATATAAAGGCTTTTGTGGACAACATGGGAAGGAGGATAAAGCAATGTGTAATGATGATCTGTACATTATTGATGTTTTATATAATGTGTACAACAAAATATGACTACCATGCTTATCTGCTATTTACTTTTCCTGCACTGAACGTTGGGCAGTATGGATGGTGTAATAGTTAGCATTACTGCCTCACAGCACTGAGGTCATGGGTTCGATTCCCACCATGGCCCTAACTGTGCGGAGTTTGTACATTCTCCCCGTACTTGCGTGGGTTTCCTCTGGGGTACTCCGGTTTCCTCCCACAATCCAAAAATATACTGGTAGGCTAATTGGCTCCCAAATTAACCCTAGAATGTCTGTGTGTGCGTGTACATGTGTCTGTGTGTGCGTGTACATGTGGTAGGGAATATAGATTGTAAGCGGCGCCACTGGGGCAGGAACTGATGTGAATTTTCAAACATATTATATGTATGCACTATATAAGAAACCATAAATAAATAATAAATAAACTGGATCACATCAGCAACTACTGTACGGATCACATCAGCAATTACTGTCCCCTTCAAAATAAAGGACCTAGAAAGTGTAATTTCTGAAGCATAGTTGACATAGTAAATATTTCCTATGATCAGAATGTGTTATCCCCGGAATTTTGGTTTTCAATGTAATACTATTGACAATTCAGAGCATTGCTTACAATACATTCATCAGCAATTACTGTCCCCTTCAAAACAAAGGACCTAGAAAATGTCATTTCTGAAGCATAGTCCACATATGATCAGAATGTGTTATCACCGGAATTTTGGTTTTCAATGTAATACTATTGACAATTCAGAGCATTGCTGACAATACATTAATATAGCCCTGTGCTAGCCATGTAAATATACAACTGATGTCTACAAGGAAACAATATCCTCTTCAGCTCAGGAGGGGCCAATAAATGCATCCTCAGGTCTAGTGAGCTTGTACAAAGCTGCTTATGCCAAATGAAGGCTAACAGCCAAGATTAAATGAGGGTGAGGGTCGCAAGTGCTGGAACAGCCAGCCAGATGGAAATAGCGGCAATCAGATTAACAGGCTCAATTAGTTGCAATTGTTTAGGGAGGGAATTTGCAGATTTACAGGATTGGGTAAGTACTGTAGATGCAGGAAAGTGCCACAGAGCCAGTGATGAGCTAAGGCTGCAGGAAGTCATTTGTGAAGGCTGCTAGCAGTGACAGGCTGGCTTGGCCTGTCACGAAAGGGATAACAGGCAGCTAATCTGATAACGGTATCAATAAAGTCTTTGTCCCACCACTGACTGTATCAGGGGTTGGTTGTCTTCGGGTGCAAGTCGCTCAATTTTACAAGACAAAAAAAGTGTGCAGCTGCTAGTTTAAAATGCTATAAGCTAATTTTCATAAATGCAGTAATATCACACACACTAATAAATACACACAGCTCATACTTATATTAAACATGGGACATACCAGATTATTATACACAGTGCACACCGACATCATACACTTGGTATACAAAGATCTTATGTATATACACATATACACACACACACACAGAGGGAAGAGGGGGGTCTAAATTAAATATTACATGCAATTTTAATCACAGACGTCTTGGGGGATGTACAGTAGCTTGCTTTACAATCCTGGTGGTCAGTTACTGATGATGCTCAAAGAAGGCCTCTATGTACACCAATTCATACACAGTACTAATCTCTATGCCAGTGGTCCCCCAAAACTTTTTTGAATCACAGTACCATAGAGTATCAGAATTTTTGCAAGGCAGCCATAGGCCAAAACTTTCTTATTGAGAAATTTAGAAACATGGTCAGCATTTGCCACTGTTTGTTCAAATAATCTATGATTGGCAGCCACCAGCACTGACTTTGTCTATTACACACTGACCATAAATAATGGGATTTGGGACTGGACCACCAAACTGAGGCACCCCTGCAAGTGTCACTAGAAACCCCCTAGTTCCATGGCACACAATTCACGAACCTCAGTTCCATGCACAACATGTCTGCCCACACTTCTCTTTTCCATTATTTATTACCAGTTATTTAAATAGTGTCCACATACTCAGCAGTACTAGATCATTTTTGATTATTCGCATCGGTCTCTGCCATAGTCTCAGTATATCCCCTACCTCATGTACAGGTACATACACTAATAATAATATACTTCTCTCAGACTCATATTTATAAATTATTGGGTTTCAGATCCAATAATTGTAACTTATCTCTGCTATTGGTTGCATACAGAAATTATATACTGACTAAATGTAGTAATAGACAGGAAAAGGTGTAAAGTGTCTGCATTTCAGTCATGTTTGTGAATTGTGGCCCAAACGTTACAACAGGCTGAAACTCTGGTTAGTAAATCTAACACATACTTGCCTACCTGACCCTCTCCTTCATGGAGAAAATGCTCTGCTCCTGGACTTCCCTGGTAATGTATGATTGCCATCACCTGTGGGGAGCTAGGTAAAGGTGTTTTACCACAGGTGATGGCAATCATACGTTACCAGGGAAGTCCAGGAGCAGAGCATTTTCTCCCTCATGGAGAGGGTCAGGTGGGCAACCCTGATCTAACAGCATTACTACTCACATAGAATTCTGTGGAGGGTGTGGTTGCTTTCAGAAATCCAGGAACCACGGCAACTATGGAGATATCTACTATGGTCCCTCCATGGTACATTCGAGGGAGACAACATTCCACAAATATTATTTTATATAATTACGCCCCTATAACCAGTCTGCTGCATATACTATGGGGCATATGTAATAGGGTCAGAGTTTGGCAGAGGTGCGTGATGCCAGTTGATCTTGGATATTCTTTTTTTATTGCGGCAATCATTTACAAGGCAAAACCAAACTTGTAAACAATTGCTGCTTTAAAAAAAGTCAGAGATTGGCCGGCATCCTGCACATGTCTCATTGTACTGGGATTGATTCCGACTCCTAATTGCTGCAGCTGGATGTAGAAACTTGCTTGGCTCTTTGGCTGATAGTAATTGGGGGCTTTAGCTCTTATATAGGGTGTCTACCGGGGCACTCTTTGGTGGGTTCCTATTAGTTTGATCCTGTCTGTCCTGATGCATACAGTACATGGACTCCAGCTCTAAGCTGCTCAGCAAAGTTCATCTCCCTCTATCATTTGGAGAGCCCGTTACCTGATGTTATTCTTTTATGGTGAAGGTAATCTGGACTCTGTGACAGATCTGCTAAGTACCTTGCTACAGTGCCATGATTTGTGTCTACTGAAACAAACTGTGTGGCATTTAATAATAATGCAATTGATCTGGAGTATTCTGAAGATCGACTCATTAGCTTGCTGCTGTGCAAATTGCTTGTGCTGTTGAGGAAATCCATTAGCTGTTTGTAAATTGCTGTGAACTATACTTGTGCTATTGGAAAGAACTGTGCAGTATTTGTATACAAGGCATTTACATACGCAAGCAAAAATTCTGTTACTTTTCTTCTGGGGAAAAGACATATGATTAAGAGAATATATTATATTAGTGCAATTTGGAAATCTGTCAATAATACTCTTCAGTGATAATTTCCTGTGCTATACTGTAGATCTGCAATGCTGTTTTCTATAAATAGTTCTAGTCTCTGGGGTATCCTTTCCCGTTAAAAAGACTGTGACTGTGATTTTGAGCTATACACTACAGAGAGAGCTCCTTGTAGCCATGAGTACCAGTGAACTATTGTAGTTTCGGTAAAGTGTGAAATCAAAGGCAAAGGAGAAGCAAACCTATTTATGTCAATGCCATGGTAGAGACTCATAACATAAACCATTTGCTTGTTCAATCCATTTGAAATCATAGTCTAGAGTATGTAGAACTGGGCAGAGGCATGCATTCATAAGAAAGGGTGTGAATAGTTGAGGCCATGCTCCTTGACTTGTGTGTACAGTCAGGCTGATGAAAAAATAATTTTCCTCCCCTGTTGATTCATCGGGATGCAGTTGAAATCCTGGTGGTCTGAATCCAAACCGCCGAAATCCCGGCACTTTGTCCCTCTATGAGTGTCCACGACACCCATAGAGGAAGAATAAATTAGTGTGCCGAGCACAGTGAGGCACCGGGCCCGCTGCGTGGCGAGCGCAGCGAGCCCGTAAGGGGGGTGGATCCATGTCCCCCCCCTTGTCAGGATTTTGGCGGTCGGGATTCCGGCGTCGGGATTTTGACCACCGGGATTTTGTACCTATCTCGATTCATCAGCACCACAGCTATGTCACGTTTCAGCCATCTTGATGCATTATAATTTATAAGTGATATGAATCCAGCTGTACAGTGCATCCGGAAAGTATTCTCAGCGCTTCACTTTTTCTATATTTTGTTATAACAATATGATCACATTTTATTTAGATTTTAACAAAGATAATTATATTGGTGCAACTAGGTCCTTAAATTTCAGAAAAGCAAAGTTTGGTAAGTTTGAGGAGTCCTTAAAGTATATAAACTGGAAGGAATTATTTAGAGGTATGGATACTACTAAAAGGTGGCAAACGTGAAATAGCTAAAAAATAAATAAATAAGGAGGGCATTCAAAACATTTAAACAAGATGGGACACCCAAATCATTTGCCGCATATAAAGAATGTAATAAGAAATGTAAAAATACAATCAAGATGGCTAAATTAGAGACTGAACGTAAAATAGCTGCAGATAGCAAATCTAATCCCAAAAAAATCTACAGTTATATAAACAGGAAACAGTTAAGGAAGGAAAATATTGGCCCACTAAAAAATTAGCAGGGTACCCTGGTAATAGAAGGAAAAGAGAAAGCGGAATTATTCAATTAATTTTTTGCTTCTGTATTTACAAGGGTAGAATCTTCATCAGATCTCTCCCACAGATTAAATGCTCAGCTCTTAAAATAGTCAAAAATAGATTACAGAACCTAAATAGTAACAAATCTCCTGGCCCAACGAATTACACCCTAGGATACTAAAATAATTGAGTTCTGTCACAGCACTACCATTATATCTGATATTCGAGGTATCAATAAACTCGGGGATGGTACTAAGGGACTGGCACATAGCTAACGTAGCACTACCATTATATCTGATATTCGAGGAATCAATCAACTCGGATATGGTACTAAGGGACTGGCACATAGCTAACGTAGTACCAATATGGAAGAAAGGTAGCAAAACTAACCCTGAAAATCATAGACCGGTCAGCCTTACATCCATTGTGGGGAAAATATTAGAAGGAATAATAAGAGATAGTATCCAAAATTTCTTACAATAGGAGAAAGTGATAAGTAAGGCTCAGCATGGGTTTGTCAAAAATAGATCATGTCAAACTAATTTAATTAGCTTCTATGAGTCAGTAGGGGGCTGGACTTAGCGAAATCTGTTGATGTAATACTGCTTGATTTCGCTAAAGCTTTTGACACGGTGCCTCATAAAAGGTTATTAATGAAACTAGGTAATTTAGGGTTAGGAGATACAATTTGTAATTGGATTAAAAACTGGTTGCACAATCGGGGACAGAGAGTGGTGGTAAATGGCATACATTCCAGCTGAGGTAAGGTCCAAAGTGGAGTCCCACAAGGTTCAATATTGGGACCCACCTTGTTTAATATATTTATTAATGATATTGGAAGTGACATAGTGAGTAAAATTGCAATATTTGCGGATGACACAAAATTGAGTAAGAAAATTAACTCAGGAGAGGATGTGGAAACACTACAAAGTGACTTAAATAATAAGTAATTCATTATGGGAACAAAAATGAACGAGCTACTTATAGGCTAAATTGAGTTATTATGGGGAATTCTGCTGTAGAGAAGGATTTGGGGGTCATCATAGATGAAAAATTGGGTAATAGTTCACACTGCTCAAGTTCAGGAGCAAAAGCAAACCGGACACTGGCACGCATTAAAAGGGGTATAGATTCAAGGGATGCCAATGTTATAGTGCCTCTTTACAAGGCATTGGTGAGACCACACTTGGAATATTGTGTTTAGTTCTGGGCACCGCACCTTAAAAAGGATATTTAATTAATTTGAACAGGTACAGAGAAGGGCAACTAAGTTATTAAAAGGTCTTCAATCACTAGAACACAAAGATAGGTTAAACAGGCTGAATATGTTTTCACTGGAGAAACGTAGGTTGAGAGGTGATATGATTAGTATGTTCAAATACAGGATTGGGAATCATATGGAACTGGGAGATGATTTGTTCACTAACAGGCCTATACTTAGGACACGCGGGCATGTACTGAGGCTCAAGGAAAAGAAATTCCGTACTGAATTAAGAAGAGGATTCTTCACCATTACAGCAGTAAAATTCTGGAACTCATTGCCGGTGGGGGTGGTTACAGCAACTACTGTTAATGAATTTAAATCAAAACTGGATACATTTTTGGCCACTAAGGGAATCCTATAGATATGACTTACTCAAGCAGTGATTACTACATTACCATCAGGTTCTTGGTCACCTTCCTGACTAGGGCCATTCTCCCCCAATAGCGCAGTTAAGACTGCCGGCCAGCTCAAGGATGATGGAAGCCACTCTGCTCATTTGGACCTTCAAAACAGCAGTTTTCTGAAACCCTCCCCAGATTTGTGCCTCAAGGCAATCCTGTCTCAGAGGTCTGCACTTAAATTACTTTGACTTCATGCTTGGTTTGTGTTTTGACATGCACTGCCAAGTATGGGACCTAATATAGACAGGTGTGTGCCTTTCCAAATCATGTCCAATCAACTTAATTTACCACAGGTTGACTCCACTTAAGCTGTAGGAACATCTCAAGGATGATCAGTGGAAACCGGACGCACCTGAGATCAATTTTGAGCTTCCTGGCAAAGGTGGTGAATATGTTCATGTGATTTCTAAGTTTTTTTCAATTTAATCACCCAAAATAAAATTGGGTGAAAAAATCACCCAAAATATTTTTTCACATTGTCATTATGGAGTATTTTGTGTAGAATTTTGAAGGGAAGCAATACATTTTGGAATAAGGGTGTAATATAACAAAATGTGGAAAAAGTGAAGTGCTGTGAATATTTTCCGAATGCACTGTATAACATGCTATGGGAAATTAAGTATTTTAAATGTGCTGTACATGTTCAGTTTGTACTACTGTGTATTAATCTGTGTAAGTGTCCTGATCTATGCATACAACACTCTGTAGTCATCCAGAGTAACCTGAGATGATGAACCACCATGCAGGTGATACTGCTCATCCAACACTGCATTGGCTGCTGTGGGTGTAGTAACCAGAACACCACATCGGGGAAAGTCCAATTAGCAGCAATGTTTCACAGAACAGGGAATACTTCTGGGTTTCACACAGGGAGCTATTAAATAAAAGTGCTTCGTTATTGGCCACTAACCTATTTAGTAGACATTCAAAATTGGTTTCCTGCGCCATGGAGGGGCCGATTCAGGATCTTTCGCTGATGATCGGGGTTTGCACATGCGCAGTATGGTGCATGTGCAAACCCTGGCAGCTTTGGCGAGTTACACACTCGCCGTGTCGTTCGCCGCAGAGAGGGAGGGCCAGAGGGCATGCTGGGGGAGGAAACAGGGGAACACCGAGCATTTTTATGGGAGTCCCCATAAAAACGCTGGGCATTCCCCTGTAGAAGCAGGCATGGCGATGCCTGCTTGGGGCCGGTGGCTGACATCACATGACATCATCGCTCGCCCCGTCTACGGCAAACAGCGACGGAAATGAAAGTCAGTATAGGCTGACTTTTATTACCGAAGGGGAAAGATATCATTTGATGGCGCATACAAGGGGATCTGTTCACGTATACCTCCCCTTCGCATGGTAACGAGGGTATTCTGCGGTGGGGTGAGGGCAGGTGTTCAACCGGGTGGAGTTTATGGGCTCGCTAGGCTGGGAGTGTACGCTCCCTACAGAGCCAACCAGAAGGCCCTAAATCCCTTGAGGCAGCATTTCTTTTTCTTTCAAAAATGTTTTTATTAAGGCACTGTGCAATAAAATACAGCTTTCAAAAACACAGGTCGTACATTGTTATTATTTTCAGTCAAACAAAACTAATGTCATGGTACACTTATAGACATGGTTTGATGTTTTACCATAGTGTTGTAGAGAATTTTTCATAAATTTACATTAACAGGTTGGGTGATCAGCATGACAGTATTAAATATGGGTAACAATTGAGATAGGAATCATTATTGTATAATGACCGCCTGTGACTAATACAAACATATTAAACAGGTAATTGCAATGAAATATTTCCAAAAATAGAAACAAGTTTGTAGTTGATTAATTAAAATTATGGTGTAACTCTCTCCCCTCTCTCCTGGCTATAACATGTGTGGGATATGGAGCGACCCATTAGAAAGCTTCTGTGTGGGGATAAGTATGCACCATGGAAGATGTTTAAGAACATTTCTGTGTATGTGGCAGAGGATAGAATTTTGCAAGACTTTACAAGTGCTTTAAGTAAATCTTCGATTTAGCATTTTTTAATCACAGCATTTACATCACAGCTTCTGAAGCTGTGAGGAAAAGTTCAAACGTGTGTGTAATCAGCAAGCGTAATACTTGCTGAATGAATCAACATCTCTCCCTCTAGACCAGACTACACATCCCAGCATGTCTTGCGTCAGTTGTAGCATGGCCAAATAGCAAAACTAAGGCAAGGTATGCTGGGATGTGTAGTTCATCAACAGCTGGAGGGCCACCTATTGCCCACCCCTGCTCTAGACTGGAAGCTCCTTAAAGCAGGGCTCTCTTCCCTCCCTGTTCTCGCAGCCCTCTTCTCTCGCACTTAAATTACAGCTCTGGGGGAGATACTCTAAACTAAAAATGCAGTAAAACCCTGTTATCAGGGTTTTTACTGCATTTTGGGATGCTCTAAGCATCCCCCGCCGGGTTACCGCAGCGGGGGGCATTGCCAGAAAAATTTGGCGATGCCCCATAGAAGCCTATGGGCTTCTAACGCGATCCCCTGCCGCCCTGCACCGAACCCCCGCCATCCCCCCTCACCTGTGTCCGGGCAGCACAGTGCTGTGCTGCCCGGACCTGTGACCTCCTCCTCCCTGCACTATGATCCTCTTCCGGGTGCAGGGAGGAGGAGAGCCAGACCCCCCGCCACAGCAGCACACTGAGCACAGTGCCGGGTAAGGGAGGAGGGAGCCGCCGGGTCCCGATGGGACCCGCAGACTCAACACGAAGGACAGCTCTTAACGCAAGAGCTGTCCTTTGCCATAATTATCGCATATGTTACAGCTTATGCGATAATTATGTATGCGAAGGGCGGCGATGTACGGCGGAGCTGGGCTGCGGATGTCTTTCTCAATGACCATCTATCACTGCATCTCTTCTCATCTGTATTCATTCATCGCTACCTACAACTTCCTGTCCCAAGTAGTGGACACATAATACTTGCTTCCCTACATCTCAGCTGTATTGTGTACTGTGAATTGTGCTGCCAATTGTTACCTGTGTTCTGTTTTACTGTTTTTTTAAGTAATGTTACAGTAGGTCTAACTTTGTGTACTAGACAAGTGTGTCATATGTATGTAACTGTTAAACGCCGCTGTCCGGGATCTCCTGTGCCCGGACAGCCGGCGGACGTCACAGGGCATGTGAGCGCTGGGGGTGGTCCCCGCCAGCGTCTCACGCCTCGTCCTGGACTCGGGCGTCGGGGCGTTGCTAGGCAACGACCCCGAACTTCCGCCCTGCGGCTCCCCGCGTCGCCAGCTGACGTCAGCTAGGCGGCGCGAAGTTCAAATATAATCTGCTGGGCACAGACGCCGGTTATAGCCTTTCAAGCTGTCCTCCGGTCCCTGGCGCAGTCCCTGTCTCCAGCTTCCTAAACCGGTTCCTGGTCCTCCAGTTCGAGCTCCTGCTTGCCTGCTGGTGGGATTTGGAGCTTCTCCATCCTGCTCCTGTCTCCCAGCCCAGCCACCCTGGTGATCTGCCTTGTGGTGACGTAAGTGCTCCTGTGGAGCCTGGTTCCTTCTTTTCTTTGGAGCGGCCTAGCTCTTTTTTGCCCTTTAGGCTGTCCAGCCGGTTGTTAGTGATTTTGTGGGTGTTTCAGGACCTTGTCCCTCCGTGGGCCTGGCCCACACCTCTTTATCCATTGTTTAGTCTGGTACTCCCACTCCCTTTCTTGCCTGTAGTTTTATTCCGGATAGGCAGGGCTTTCCCCTCTCCTGTCCCAGTCCTTGTTTTGGGGATTCACTGCCAGTCTTCTGGTTATTGTTTTTCTGTGTGGAGATTCCCCGTCTCTTGTCGCTTGTGCCTGTGACTGGGTCACATTCCCGGATTTGGCCCGGTGCCGGCAAACAGGGGTTTTGTGACAGTCAGGCCCGGTAGTTAGTTCCTCCTTTTGAGTTACCCCTGACGATTGCTTACCCCTTGTCCCCTCATAGACCTAGCTGCATCGGGGTTGGAGCGGGCCTAACTCGCTCCTTCGAACGCGGCGGCCACAGGTGAAGCCTAGTACCTGCAGGGGTTTGTCATCTGCCCGGGGTACTCAACAGAGTCAGCGTAGGATTCGCTGTGGCCGTCCTAACCGGCGGTCCCGGCCACAGGTTCACGCCTGACCTCCAATTCCCCGTTCCCTGTAACTGTTCCCCAGAGTCTAGCTGCAAGCTTAACAGTAACAATAATGTAATAATAATAATTAGCTGTGGGGCAAATCCCATTGCTTATGGGATTCCCCACTAATGTATTTATTAATGAATCCATTGTTATTTTGAGTGGCTTTTCTACAGGCAATTTTACTTAACAATAATTCCCATAGTTTTGTTGTCCATGTAGATACATTTTTTCAAAAGTTTGCTCATAGTTAGTTTGCAAGTTTCATCCAGGTGGCTGTTGTTCTTAATGCCAATCATTTACTTATGCATACTCAATATTAATTTAATTAAAAGCTCATTTTTGCAGACAATACCCCATTGAAAAGACTTGGGAATGTCTCTATTTTCATAATTTTCCAACCATATAGTAAATAATTCTGCACAAAAAGTGTATTGTAGAGTATCACACATGCAAAACATTAGATTATAGCTATGTCTGGCTAAGATGTTATAGACAGAGACTGTTCTGCACAAAGTATTCTCAATTACTGATTATTTTCTGGATTTAAACTGGTAAAACGAAAAATGCTAAATGTGCTGTGTACAGGGTTTTAGTAACCTGTCACTCTGTGCTTAGTCACTTAGTCACACCTCCTTGGGCAGCTATCACAGCTTCCAAATATTTCTTGGAACTAGGAAATATCCTTAGGTCTTCTTGCAGGCGCTGGATGCTTGATATCTCTCCACAGATTTTCACTAATATGCAAGTCTGAGGGCTGTGAAGGTCATTCCAAAAAAATGTAATCTTTATTCCTGGAATTTATTCCTGTAAGTACTTCATGGTTGATTTTGAAATAAGTTTTTTTAATCGTTGTCTTTCAGCTTCAATGTCTTTAGCTGTTCAGGATTTGTTGCAGTTTAGTTCATTTTGTTTTCTGTGCCACTGGCTGCTGATCCACCACCATCCATAATGGTTGGCAAGCTGTACTTCAAACACTGCCTATATTTGTCCAAATTAATTAAGATCCTTGACTTCAAGAGAACCCCTTATATTCCATTTCTTAATGAGGTTTTGACAGTAGAAACCTCAGTAGAATCATAGCAATATATTTGTACAGGATGCATATCCATTATCCAGAGTTCTTTTATCTGAAAACCGTTGTTTTCGGAATGTACTATTTATTTTTGCTGAAAGCACTACTGGGGACATGATATGTAACTGAAAATGATTGCTTAACATTCAAATTCAGTGCCTGAGATAGTAAACAAACTTTGTTTCATGTTTTGAAACCTTGTTTCATGCACAAATAAAATATATGTCTGTGTATTTCATGTGTTTGATGTGTTTTTACAACATAAATGCATTTTGTGTTCATACATGGGTCCCATCTTGAAGATACCTCATTGAAATATAAAAATATTTGGAAATATGGAGAAATCCGTTATCCAAAATGCTTCTGGTCTAAGCATTTTGACTAAGGGATACTCAACCTGTATAATTATACCCATATATCAATAAATTATCATTATTTTTCAAGCCTTTAGCTATTTATGACAGGGTTGCCTACCTGACCCTCTCCTTCAGGGAGAAAATTATCTGTACCTGGACTTCCCTGGTAATGTATGATTGCCAAAACCTGTGGTGAAACACCTTTATCTAGCTCACCACAGGTGATGGATTTATTTATGAAGCGTCATATTATAAAACCAGGCACATCTGATCAGGTTTATGCATACTTGCCTACCTGACCCTCTCCATGAGGGAGAAAATGCTCTGTTCCTGGACTTCCTTGGTAATGTATGATTGCCAACACCTGTGATGAAACGCCTTTCTTTCAATTAACTACCACAGGTGATGGCAATCATACATTACCAGGGAAGCCCAGGAGCAGAACATTTTCTCCCTCTTGGAGAGAATCAGGTAGGCAAGTATGGGTTTATGCCTGATATTTCAAAGGACAATGCTTTTACTAGGAGTGTTTTGCAATTAAAAGCATTGGTCTTTTAAATATTGGGCATAAAAATGATCAGAAGAATTGCTTTGTAAATAAACCCTATAGTTTGTGTTCAATTCTGTTTTAATTTAAGAGCTAAGGAGACAGTTAAGCTTGCTAGGCCTTACTAGTCTACGTGTCTATGTCCATGTGGTAGGGGATATAGATTGCCAACTCCACTGTGGGAAAATTCCTCTTGTGAATGGTTAAAATAGTCAGCGCTATATAAGTAACAGTTGATATAGGTTTTATATGTTTCTGCCATAAAATGCAGCTGGACCTATGTTGCAGGAAGAGGCCATTACCACCATCTCCAAAGTGTCTGGCCATTTTGTGTTACTAAAAAGACCATTTATACCAAGAACGACTTCTCCGGCTCACTAAAGGGGAAATCCAATTCATTTCTTGGTGCAATAAAAACAGCATATTTTCGTGGTTTTAGTCTAATGGTAATTATCACTATACCCTCTTATAGGCCATTTTTATCCTCGGAAATAGGATAAAGTCACAGAGCCATGTATTATCACGGCCCTGAAGACTGGTTATCAGGAGTTCTGCTTTGTATATCTGAGGCACAAAAGCATAATCTCCTATAAGTGCAGGCTATTGGATAGCCCCTGTGAAAGCCATTAGCCATGATATCCCCATAAGTTGCACCAAAGGAAATATTGCTTTTGTTTCCTATGCAGAACTAGACACATTCCAGTGGCTAGCTTACATTCTCTTACATCCAATGAGAGTGATTCAGATGTGGACAGAAAATGTATTTTCGATGCTTACTTGGTAGAATAAGCAATGCTAACATATGGTAATGCAGCAAGAGGTGTCTGGTAGTAGGCGCCTCTTGCATGCATGTGTGATCACGTGTGACACCATTGGCTGATTGACCCATTAGGCTACGCAGTTCGGCTGCTTTAGCTCTGATGCTGGGACCAGGAAATCTCAGCCAGAAGACGGACACCATGGCCTTGACACTCCCACACAATTGACCTATAATTTTATTGACTTTTCCAACTTTTAATTAAAATGATGCTGCAAATGTACATTCATTTTAAGAATTTGGCTTTTTAAAGCATCAATAATTTGGTTTAGAAATGTTCTTGCCTCATTGTAATGTTCTGATCTGAATAAGGGCCAATGTGTTTGGATTCTGAGTTAATTTTAAAGACACTTTTTAATCTCTGTTAAAAGTGTGAGCAAGCACCCAGGGCCGGTGCAAGTTTACCCAGCACCCTAGGCAAAACATCAGCTTACTGCCCCCCTGCGGAGATGGAGAAGCCCAGTTAAGCTGTAACAAAAGCTTTAAGCACACGTGGGGGAGGGACAACATGGGGACAGGAGGGGAATAAGGCACACAGGACCAGGGGACGTGTGTGTTTGTGTGGGGGGGTGACACAGGGCCTGGGGATGTGAGGAATATTTACATATGGACGTAACACTACTAATGCTGTAAATACGGGATGTCTTTAAAATACAACCTGTGTACTTGTGACATTGTTTTTCTTCAAGGTCATGAATCCTTTGAATGAGTCCTTATATAACATAACTGTAACAAATGGCAAATGTGATCAGCCCTGTTCCCATCACATGGTATTCATGTGAAAGCAATTTAATCATTTAGCATTCAGTCAAAAACAAAAGGAAGCGCAAGCCTCTGATCCATTCATTCTTCTACAACATCATTTTTAAGTAGTCTATATATGACGTTTTCCAGTGATAACATCTCTAATGAGGCCTACTCAGGGGGCGATTTCAGGGCATTTTCGGTGTGGTCTCACTAGATCTAGAACTGCCCCTACATCACTCTGTGTGTGTAGGGGCTATAGTGATAGCAATGTTCTGCCCCAAATATCGTGATCGCCCGAGGATTTATATCCAGCATGTTGGATAAATCTAGTTAATCACCAGTCAGGGCCAGTGTTCTCACCGGAGAACAGCAACATCTCCCCGTGTGTAGGCCCCTTTAGGACCACTATCTGCAGAGGAGAGAAGCTTTTCATGTAGTCACAGCAGTGACAAATCGCTTTTTTCACCTTGCCTTGTATGCGCATGCTATGGGGTCATCCCTAATTAGGTTATGGGTCCCGTGAGCTGTTTTCACAATGAACTCATTAGCAATTCAATTCCAAACTCCCATTGCTTTATTGAGAAGACAGTCTTTTTTTGTTCACAACCCCCAACATGTAAAATGATGAGGAAAATCTTTATTTTAAGATAAACAAGTAGAGACACAGGGCCTGATTAGGAAAGATTCCCACGCCTTATGTAGCCCATACAATTAAGAGATATTGCATACAATTGTTCCATTTTGACCACATCTGTTTGATAAATCAAATGATCATAGGCGTGCGCAGCCCATTTTATTAGTGGGTGCACAATGGAGGGGCGTGTCTAACACGTCTACTGGGCGTGTCTAGTGCTGCCTACTGGGTGTGTCTATAACCGCCTACTGGGCATCAATGAAAACTAAATTACATTAAATAGAGTATACAGTGTTGGAAGGAACTCACGCAGATGATTTACTTGTATATAACAAAGCAGTGATATCAGATAGCCCCATACACACTAGGCAATATTCGTCACAATAGTGCTCAGAAAGGGGCATATTACATGCTAGTTGCTAGGGGGATTACATGATCATTCCAGTGGGGATTATATGGTTGTTGTCAGGGGGGTTTACAGGCTTGTTGCCACACCACCAAAGCACCTCCCTCCCTACGGCAGTGGCACCCACACAGACGCTGATAACATAGAACATGGGCGTCTGCTGCCGGCAGAGAGGAGGGGGACAGGGTGGCAGCGGTGGAGAGAGAAGAAGCACTAAAGGAGAAGGGAGGACCAGGCAGCCAGGTCTCTCCAGTGGGGGACCGAACAGTACACAGTGTGACCTGTGTCTGCCCTGTTAAAGCACCATCCGCACGTGAGCCCCAGTAACTACTACTACCCCTTTACCTCTATAGAAGAACTGTGTGCGGAGCTGCAGCTGGGTCATGCAGCCGCCAAGGACAGGAGGGAGCAGGGAAGCCACTGATACAAGCAGCGCCGCTGGTATTTCACATGCGCCAGTGCGCTGTCTACTTTAAACAAATCAGTGCTTGTAGTCTGGGTCCGGAGCCAATCAGGTGCCGCCGCTGCCTCACTGAAAATTCCAGCTAGCTTGCAGAAGGCGACGGCGCCGCATTTGAAATATCAGTCCAGCGGCACTGTTTGTATTAGTGGCTTTCCTTCGCTCTCCTGTCTGTGAGTGGCAGCGTAACAGGCGGCACCGCAGCAGGAGGAGGGGAATGCAGGCGGGAGGTCGGGTACGCGCTGAGCCTGTGACACCACAGCATTGTGCGCCGTGAACCTGGTGCTGACTTCAATGGAGCCCCTCCTGCACCTCAGGTCTGTGTGCCACAGCAGCAACACCCGGCCGCTGTGATCTGTTTGGTGCGCGGGCTGGAGACCAGTAATGCAATCCTGACTGCCACCGGCCATGAATCAATTTTGCGTGCAACTGTGAGGGGGGTGCTGGCGGTCATTAGGAGGTGCCTGTGCACCCCCGGCACCCCCCGTGCGCACGCCTATGCAAATGATTGTATGCACATTTTAGGGATCATACGCCGCGATGTGCTGGCCCGCCGGTTGAATGTCACGTTCTTCAAATTTCCACTGAATCTTCCACCCTCTAGTTTCAGTGCATGTCCTAGTGTTTTGGTGCTTCTCTTCCTGTGAAGAATGTCTCCCACCTCTACAGGGCCGGCACCACCACTAGGCAGCCTTAGGCATTTGCCTAGGGCGCCGGCCACTGGAGGACGGCAGTTTGGAGCTGCTTCCCCCCTGGATGAAGGTGAGCGGTGCTGGTTGTGGCCACAACTCCCCCCCACCCCCTGGAGCGACTCGGGCCGCTGCATTCCCCCCCCCCTGGAGAGAGGCGCAGCAACCCCTGCCGCATCACCCGGCAAGCTCCCCCCCCCGAGCGTCACACCGCTTCACCCGGCAAGCGCCCCCCCAACGCATCGCACGGCACTATCCCCCCTCACACATGGAGCAACACAGGTGAGTGCCGGAGCGGCCCCCCTGTGGAGCGGCTGAGCAATTGAACGCCAGGGCGCCTCCCCCTGCCTGGGATTCTCCAGTGCCTAGCCAATGGCCCTGCACCTGTACCTTTATTTTAAAGTTTCTATCATGCCCCCCCCCCCTTTACCTTCTCTGCTCCAAAGTATACATATTAAGATCTTTTCTGGCCTCACAGTCCCCAGTTACTGCTGGCAGCTGTGCAAGCTGAGGCTTACTTAGCCGGCCTTTGGCCCTAATTCAGATCTGATCGCAGTACAAATTTGTTCTCAAAATGGGCAAAACCATGTGTACTGCAGGTGGAGCAGATGTAACTTGTGCAGAGAGAGGTAGATTTGTGTGAGTTATTTTGTTTCTGTGCAGGGTAAATACATTTTTACACAGCAAATTAGATTTCGGTTTCAACACAAATTCCAGGAGAAGTCTCTTTTACTGAGCCATCTCCTAGAGAGATATGACATGCATGCAGCACTGAACTTCTGTGCAGAACCTCTGGCGCACCCTCTCTATTGATAATTAAGCGCTTGGAGAGGTTTAAACAGCATCATTTGGCCAAAAAATACATGTATGATTTCAGGTGAATTTCCTGAGGAAGCAGAAAAAAATGAGTTGAGTTTGAAATGAGTTAAATGATGTGGAACAGGTAAGTGATTTGAGGTGTTACAACGTGCAGAAGATTAGATTAGATTAGATACCTCTTTATTGTCATCACCCCAATTAGGGTGACAAAATTCAGAAGGAAGATAAACGACCTTTTACTAAATATGGCAAAATTACTTGATAACTGAATTCCCCACATAGTATTAAAACAATTAAAACTCCAGATACAGGCATATTTATTTACTTCCAAATGCTAAAAAAAGCCTTAGGGGGAGATTCTCTAAGAATCTCCGCACCCCTTCGCATTTATAATTATCGCATATGTTGTAACATATGCGATAATTATAGCAAAGGACAGCTCTTGCGTTAAGAGCTGTCCTTTGTGGTGAGAGTCGCCGGGTCCCAGCAGGTCCCGGCGGCTCCCCCCTCCCTCACACACCCGGCGCTGCTGCGCCGGGCTCTCCTCCTCCCTGCACCCGGAAGAGGATCAGTGCAGGGAGGAGGTCACAGGTCCGGGCAGCACTGCGCTGTGCTGCCCGGACACAGGTGAGGGGGCGATTCAGGGCGGCGGGGGGTCGGCGCGGAGGGTTGCGGTAGAAGCCCATTGGCTTCTATGGGGCATCGCCAGATTTTTCTGGCGATGCCCCCCGCCGCGGTAACCCGGCGAGGGATGCTTACAGCATCCCAAAATGCGGTAAAAACCCCGATAACGGGGTTTTTACCTCATTTTTAGCTTAGAGAATCTCCTCCTTAATTTGATGAATGAACACTAGCTTGCTATAATTTTTAAGCCATTAATAAAAATAGTTAAAATAATTTTTTTTTTAAACTATTTAAACAACCTCCAGCACATTCTTTATGGTTACTTAGACTCCTATATTAGTTGCCTCATTTTTAGGGTTAAGGAAAATTTACCTAGTTTCCAAGTATTCCAGTTAACTTTTTGTAGAAAAATTTAAGAATCTCTCTGGAGGTACCACAAATTGACATCTCTAGGGGCGTGGCCTAACTGAGGAGGCAGCAAGACGTACCTTTACAGTGCTCCTGCTCCTGTCCCTATTTAATTGCCTTTTGCACCGAATCTGTGGGCCATACCTACTTCAAAACCCTTCCCTAAAGTGCACGTTCCCCCCAGCGCGGTGAGCTGCGGAGCCGGGAGGTCACTCTGTGGCCTCTGCAGGTTGCGGCCTACAGCGTGCTACAAAGCCCCGACCTCAATTTCCTACCTGACCCCACCGGAGGGGGCGCCTTGGCGTGGAGACATCCGGATTCGGGGGGAGAAGACTCCGGGTGGCACCCGCCTGAAAGCCGACAGCTTCAGCCCCAGACAGACCTCCCAGAAGTAGTTGGTCCGAGACGCGCTGCTCCCAGAACCGGAGCCGCGTCCATCAGACGGCCCGGCGCCATCTTGGGATCTGCGCCCGCATCCTCCTCTGTCTTGCCGGCTCTGGCCGCGGCGGTAGCAGTCAACAGGTGATCGGGCTGAGGTGCTGAGCTCCCCGCCGACTAGAGCTACGCAGCCGGGCGCTGCATAATACAACCGGCGGGATACAGCACCGCACGCAGGATCAACCAGGTAATCACAACCCTCTGGGGATCAAGCATAACCCTCAGATCGCACGTGAGGTCAGAGGACGTGCCCCAGTCCGCAATAAAGATACCAGTCTCTCCCCGGAGCTCCCTGGTCCCTCAACACCCATATAACCTCTGCGCCCTCTCAGCCAGCCAAAACAGGATATACAGCAAAGAGAGAGGTGTGGGGAGGACACAGGGATAGCATATAGCTGCAGACTCCTGACTTTCTACTGAAAAAAAAAAAAAAAAAAAATTCTAATTACAAAAAATAAATAAGTATATATATATTAAAAAAAAAAAAAAACGGCTATATTAAGCATAAAGTAGGAGCCGTGGTTCCGCCCCAGTGTACGACCGGCTTGCACCGCCCCTTTAGATCTCTTGACGACATCAAGTTAGAGAAATATAAAAAATATATTTAATTATAACAGAGACTATCTGCCGGAGTCCACACAGGCCGGGGGTTCGGCCGGAGGCTGCCCCCCGCTACCACTCCCAATCCGGTCCTTTGTGCTCTCCCATTTCCCTTTTCACGACCTGACCAAGAACGCCGCAAACTAAATACTGACAGTGAAATTCCTCGCCGCACGACTGGTGCCCACCAATCCACAACTAGTTGACCCTACCTGAACGGAACACTCCGCTGGCCGGGTACCGTTTGGGCTAGGAGCTACAAGGATGTGAAGCCTCTTCCTCTCAATGAAGAGCCGTTAATTGTTCCTGATGGGTCTCACTCCATAATCGATCTCTCCCTCCACATGAGGTGCTAATTTTTGACTATATCCCGGGCCCTCATCAGTTCCTTTAATAACAGCACCAACCACTGGATGTCTTACCTCTGAACCTCCCTACCCTGCACCTAACGTCTGGACTCCTCTCTTCACTGCAATGCCGGCAAGAAGAGGTGGCAAGACTCCTAAATTGCCCACCCCCCTTCTCTTTCCGAAAACCTTGTCTACGGGACGCAAAACCAATTCGTCCACTCCAACGCAACCTCCCGCCCCTTCAAATCTATCACAATCTCCGCCCACCACAACAGCTGCTGACCTGGGGATGGACATCGACCCTCAGGCCCCCCTGTCGACCCAAATGATGCTAAAAATGTTTACAGCTTTCCGTACAGATATTCTCACAGGCCTAGAATCGTCTATGCAATCCCTCCGGACAGACCTGGTGGGCATCGCCTCCCGCACGGAACATCTGGAAGATAAAATGGAGGAGTTTGCATCCTCTCACAATGTCCTTCTCTCTTCCCATGCGGAGTTACAAACGGAAGTGTCATCCCTCCGTGAAAAGATTGCTGACATGGAGGACAGATCGAGACGAAACAATCTCAAGATAAGGGGCATTCCTGACTCGGTGTCCCCACCAGAATTGAAAGACTATGTCTCTAATCTATTTCGGAAGCTCCTTCCCACAGCGTCTGCTCAGGACTTAATAATTGACCGAGTTCATCGCTTACCAAAACCACGCAGCGGCTATTCATCCTCATTCCCGAGAGATGTTCTCCTCCGAGTTCATTTCTTCCATATTAAGGAGGAACTCCTCAAGGCAGCCAGGAATACAGCAACCTCCGATACATTGGGAGGTCTACAAATATACCCTGATCTCTCCCAGTTCACTCTGGATAAGAGACGCTCCTTCCGCCCGATCACCACAGCCCTCAGAGAGAATGACATCCAGTACAGATGGGGATTCCCGGTCAAGTTGGTCATCCGCCATGAGTCTTCAACATACATAATCTCATCCTTTGAGTCCGGAGTGAAATTGCTTGAAGAGTGGGACATTCCGTTTCTGCATCCTAAAGCCACAGCACCAGTTCCAGTATCGCCGACTTGACTGCAGATCCTCCTCTTAGGTCGTATTACATTCTTTCCTAGTATTGTATAGCCTTGTTTTCCTTGTTGGAGGTTATAGGCGGTTTGGCTACCCTCCCGAAGACGCGGACAATTACCCCGCAGTCGGGACAGTAGCCACCCACTTGGTAGTTTATTGGTTTATTATATGTTTGCCTTGCCTAGGCTTACTCTATTTTAGAGTTAGCAGAAATAGTCCCATACTGTTACAGTTATGTTACAATATTTTGCACCGATTTGAGGGATGTAGACTATAGTCATTACAATCACGGGTATGACTGTGTTATTAGTTTAGCACCCAAAAAAAAAATAAAAAAAAAATAAATAAATAAATAAAAAAAAATAGTTACTAATTAATGTGAGACCCATTGGAGTCCACCCCCCAATGGATATGGTTTTGTCACAACCCTTTTCTTGTGACAAACAATGTGACCCTGTATGCAGGGTCTCTCCTGTTTCCCCAATCTCTTCCTCTCTCCCCCCCCATCCTCAGTCCAGCATCATCCTAAATGTTAAAAGGTCACAACTTACCTGGTTTCTCCTTCCAAATGGTTAAATTCCTATCACTAAATGTAAATGGGCTAAACTCCCCTAACAAAAGACGCCAGGCCCTGGAGACATTTCATAAAGAACGTGCAAAAATTATTGCGCTTCAGGAAACACACTTCCTAGCCTCGGCTCCTCCTAAATTCCAAGATTCCCGATACCCTGTAGGTTACTTTGCAAATGGTCCAGCCAAAAGAAACGGTGTAGCGATACTTTTCCATAGTTCTGTCCAGTTTGAAGTAATCGCCCAACATCCAGATAAAGATGGAAGATATTTGATTTTAGTAGGGAAACTAGATGACATCGACATTACCCTAGTCTCACTTTACGCTCCAAATACTAACCAAATGTCATTTCTACGCAAACTCCTAGAGACGATCCACAGGGTACAGAAGGGCAGCGTAGTTATCATGGGTGATTTCAATCTGATTCTAGACGAAAAACTCGACAAATCCTATACCCAGCCCAGACCACATACGAACAAGCACCCTTCCCCTCCGTTAAGCCGATTATTGACAGAATTCGGCCTGTATGATGTGTGGCGCACACACTCACCGACAGTTAAAGACTACACCTTCTTTTCACATGCCCACAACTCCTACTCACGTATTGATTTAATACTGACGGACAAATGGTCATTACAACACACCTCTAAATCATCTATTGTGCCCATGTCATGGTCTGACCATGCGGCAGTGACTTGGACATGGCGCTCCGTACATTCACACGGTTTCCCCAAAACTTGGAGACTCCCAGATTATATCCTAGACTACCCCGAAGCCTCGACTGCCATCTCCAAAACGATCTCTTCATACCTAGAATTTAACGCCCCGTCGGATACATCAATCCCTACCCACTGGTGTGCCCTGAAAGCGGTTCTTAGGGGTGTTGTTATTCAAACGGGAGCCAGACTAAAGAAACAACGATTAGAACTACAGGAAGAACTGGAGTTGAAATTACTCCAAGCAGAGTCCCTTAATAGATCCCTCCCCTCACGCGCGCTGAAGCGAGAAATAGTATCCATTCGAAATCAACTTCAAAAACTATTTTTAGACCAACTGAAATATGCATACGCGAAACTCCAACAGAAATTCTATTCCCTAGGTAACAAAGCGGGCAAATTTTTGGCCCGTAAACTCCGGCTCCGACAAACGAGAAATAGAATCAAACTCATTCAGACCCAAGACGGGAAAAGACTTTTAAACCCTTCTGACATAGCTACAGCATTCGCTAAATTCTACAAAAACCTATACAACCTCCACTCAGACACGGACACCCCCCAACCCACCCCCGCATTAATCACTTCCTTCCTGGACACCTTGCCCTTTCCTAAAGTATCTACGTTAGAACTAGATACACTCAATGCGGAGTGGTCAGAAAAGGAAATTCTACAAGTAATAAAATCTTTACCCCGTGCAAAAGCCCCTGGGCCAGATGGCTTCACCAACACATTCTACAAAAAATTTAGCAATGACCTTGTTTCCACCCTATCTTCCCTGTTTAACCATGCTACGGGAACCGGATCTCTCCCGGATGAAATGTTACAAGCCCGCATCATCACGATCCACAAACAAGGAAAGGACCCCTCACTTTGCCAAAACTATAGACCCATAGCCCTCCTTAACACTGATCTCAAACTCTTCTCAAAATTAATTGCGAACAGGTTAGCCCCCCTCGTGCCCAGCCTGGTCCATCCGGATCAGGTGGGCTTTGTACAGGGGCGGCAAGCATCTGATAATACCAGAAGAGTATTTACCCTCGCAGAATATGTTTCTAAAACAGGAGAGGAAGCTATTTTCCTGTCTCTGGATGCCGAAAAGGCCTTTGACAGGCTACACTGGGGCTTTCTTACTGACACCTTGACAAGGTTTGGCCTCTGTGGACCAATCCTTTCCTCCATTTTAGCTCTTTATAGCTCCCCCAACGCAGTAGTATTTAGTAACAGCTTTACATCTTCCCCATTTAAAATCTCTAACGGGACTAGACAGGGCTGCCCCCTATCCCCTATCATGTATGTATTAGCTATAGAACCCCTAGCTATGGCAATACGTCAATCGTTAGCCTTCCCTGGCATTAGAGTTGGCACATCTTCCCATAAGATCAGCATGTTTGCCGATGATGTTCTTCTCTTAGCAACTAAACCGGACACATCCCTGCCCGCCCTCCATGAGATACTTGATCGCTTCAGCGCAGCATCATTCTACAAACTTAATACAACTAAGACAGAAGCCCTGCCATTTAACATGAGCTCAGAGAAAATTTCCACATTTAAACAACGTTACAAGTATAATTGGAAGAGAGACTACATAGTATACCTGGGAGTCAACATCCCCAACTCCTTAGCCACAATTTCGGAAATAAATTACATTCCCCTGATATCCCAAATAGAAACATTATTGAAAGCCTGGTTCAGCCTGGAAATATCTTGGCTGGGGCGAATTGCTGCATTTAAGATGTCTATACTACCGAGACTGATGTATCTCTTCCGCGCAATCCCATACCTAGTCCCACAGAAAATCATTAACCAAATCCACTCAATAATTTTGAAATACATTTGGAGGAAAAAACCCCCACGTATAGCTTATAAGAAATTGACAAGACTACGAAAATACGGTGGTCTAGCGGTGCCAGACTTAAAGAAATACCAACTGGCATGTTTAGTGGCCCAAATAAACGACTGGTCCTTACCTAAAGGTAAAAAACAATGGGTAGATCTGGAGAGTCAACTGGCCCCCCGGATACCCTTAGTAGACCTTCTATGGACTCCGACTCAACAGAGACCTTCAATACACACTTCCACACGGGTTATTTCTGACTCCCTACTTGCGTGGGACACATTAGTAATATCGTCCAAAATAGTCTCTCTCCCCTCTCGCAACCTCTCCGTACATGCCCTATCAAAAATACTACCTAATATGAACCTCTCCACCTGGATATCGTGCGGCATTGACTCCATTGCAGCTTTGATAGACGGTGTCTCAATTACCCCCTTTAGCTCCCTTCAGGATCAATTTTCTCTGCCAGATAAGGAACTCTTCACTTATGGCAGGATTGCCCATTGGTTAAGGAACACGGTGAGAACCTCAGGCCCAGTCCTACTACCCCCCCCCCAGAATACTATCAAAACTGGCTCTCGGTAACTCGAAAGGTTCAATAAGCTTTTGGTACTTAGAGAGCCAGTCTGATAACTTAGAGGATAAATCCTTTACTCAACTCAAATGGGAAGTGGCCCTGGGGTGTTCCTTCTCTCAACAACAATGGGAAAGAATATATCTCTCGTCACATAAAATATCTAAATGTAACAACCATCTCGAAATGCACTTCAAACTCCTACATGATCTTTACTTCACCCCCGCCAAACTCCATAGAATCTGGCCCTCGACTTCCAAAATGTGCTGGAGAGACTGCGGACAGATTGGTGATACTTATCACATTTTCTGGACCTGCCCGAAAATAAGACCTCTATGGGGAGAGGTTTTTAGTCTTGCCTCCAAAGTCAGTGGTGTTTCGATGGAAGAGTCCCCCCTCCTGGCGCTATTACATATATACCCTCCGACCCTCCCAAAGAGCAAATGCTATGCCATAGGCCAGCTGCTCATAGCCACACGGGCTGCAATAGCCCAAGAATGGAAAAATCCATCCCCCCCGCCTATTAGCAAAATTGTCAGGAAACTCCATCATTCATACCAAATGGAAACTATGGGGTTGGTCTCCTCACCAAAACCATCTTCTCCTCTAGTGTCATGGTCCTGTTGGCGGGAGTATGCGGCCACCCCAGAAGGGGCAACACTATTATATGACATGGCCTAAGGTATCGATAATCCTACATGTCCCACTCCTTTCCATCGCCGGAATATGATCGATATTGCATTATTCTTTTCTGTAATCTTATTGTAATCTTTCGTAAGCAATGTATCTAATTGTAAAATCTGATGCATGTTGGATTGTACCCCCCCCCCCCCTTCTTTATTCTGTACCCTTCTCCCCTTCCGTGCGAAACGGAACAAAACTCTTAATAAAAAATTACATTGAAAAAAAAAAAAATTGACATCTCTAACTGAATCTTTAATTTATCGACTGTGTGCAATCACACAATGCAGAAGAGCTTCATGAAACAAACTTTTGAAAATCTTCATCCTATGGGGTCAGCTGAGAAGGGTGTGAATTGCAGTGGCAACTGTGTAGAAATGAGAGCAACTGCATTGCAACTTGACCCATTACAGCAGTGGTTCCCAATCTCACCACGGACTTGCAGATTTTTGTTGCAATCCTATGGGGAATCTGAAAGTCTGTATAGCACCAAGCTAACTAGGGAACTTGCAGCTAATAGTAATGTCTTCTATTTACTGGCAAATAAGGATCCGATTATTCCTCTTTTAAGAAACGATATAATATAGACCTAAGCTTTTTAGAGTATAACTAATCGGTCAAAATATCAATCCCCATGGAGTAGAATCAGTGGTGTAGCTATGTGCCACAACGCCCGGAGCAATGGCATGTTTCGCGCACCCCACCCCTCGATTTGTAGTAGATGAGGCTCTTGCGCAGTGAAAAGGGGGCGTGGTCTAACATTATACCACACACCATAATGCCCATTGCACATTTAAGCAAACTTTGTAATACCCATTACATATAAAGTCACATGCTGTAATGACAATTACACATAAGCCACACATGATGCCCATTACATACTATATAACAAACCGTAATGCCCATTACATACTATATAACAAACCGTAATGCCCATTACATACAATAAAACAAACCATAATGGCCATTAAATACTATATAACAAACCGTAATGCCCATTACACATTTGACACATAAGTGCCACTTACCTACATGCTCTTTGCTTGGAACTGCATGCTCAATGCCAGGGGGCTTCATGCTCAATGCCAGGGGGACTGAAATTGCTCATTGCTAAGGGGGACTGAAATTGCTCATTGCTAAGGGGGACTGAAATTTCTTGTTGCTAAGGGGGACTGAAATTGCTCATTGCTAAGGGGGACTGAAATTGCTCATTGCCAAGGGGGACTGAAATAGCCTGTTGCCAAGGGGGACTGAAATAACCCATTGCCAAGGGGGACTGACATAACCCGTTGCCAGGCAATGGCTATTTAACCAGTATCGTGGTAGGGAATCGG